>NC_089255.1:68197458-68501473 GCF_963930625.1 Muntiacus reevesi
TCTTCTCCAGGGGATCTTTCTGATCCAGGGATCGAACCTGGGTCTCCTGTATTGTAGGCAGATTCTTTACCATTTGAGCTATAGTGGAAGCCCATAGAAAGAAGCACTTAACTTTTAAATAGAAGATCTGGGTAGAAGCACTGGGCTCAGGTTACGTTCTGCTACAGACCAGCATTCAAGGCCTTGCTTGGTGTCTGGGAACAGGTGCCTGGGTTCTTTGAACTTTGGTGTCTTTCACCTGGGTAGTAAGAAGAGGCTCTTAAGTGGTCACTGTCAGATATTCCCCACTTAGGGCAGAGCGGGGTCTAAAGACTTAGTCAGAATTACTGCCAAAACCTGGACTCAATAACTCATATGCACATTTTATTTGTTCATATGGCTTGGTTCTTAGGAGAAAAAAAAAATCACCTTTGTAGAAAAGTTTTCCCCAACCACCATCTTTAAAATATCAGAGCTCCGTGACCACTACTATCCCCTCTCTGTGGTGGATTAGGGATGGCCGCATGTTCTTTGATCCCCCTCCTGTGGAGAGACAGGGTCTCTGTCACTTACATGTAGGCAGGTCCTGTGGTTTCTTTGAGCAACAGAATATGGCAGATGTGGTGTTGGGACAGTTTCCAGGCCCAGGCCTTAGGAGACTGACAGTTTCTACTTCCTGCCTCTTAGAACAGTTTCTCTGGGAGTCCTGGATTTGATTACCTGAGGCTTCCATGCTGAAGTAACGTGGAGGCATTCCACTCAAGAGTTCCAGCTTGACCCAGGCTTCTGGTCACCCCCACTGAGGCCCCAGACACTCTGGACCTTCAAGACTAGTCCATCTGCCAGGTGACGTCACTGGCTAGAAGGTACCCCATCTGGGCCCTGTCTAGCCCGCAAAATTCTGAGATGTAGTAGAACAGTTCTTATTCCAAGCCACTAAGTCTTGAGGTGGTTTGTTACACAGCATTCCAGTTATCTGGAACACAACCCCTCCTCAGTCTGCTTTGTTTTCCTTACCTCCAGTGGTGTCCTGGATCTGGCTCATACTGGCTTGTGAGAACAGATGATAAAATTTTCAGGAGTTCTGTGAGCTAGTTATTAAGCAAAGCCATCACTAAAAATTAAATAATTCAAATTACAATGAAATTAGTTATATTAAAAACAAAAGTAATAGATCCTCAAAACTCACAACTTCCTAGTTCTTTTACTATGTTTTATTCTCATCTGTGCTTTGAGGGTATATCCCTTGTGCCTGTCTGTAGTGGGGCTACTCTGCAATAATGCATTACAGCTCATCTCCTCCCAAGTCTGTGGTCAGGGATATCACACTGAGAGCTTGAAAGTCACCGTGCGTGTCTGCTAAGTCGCTTCAGTCATGTCTGACTCTTTGTGACCCCATGGACTGTCACTGTGTGTGGTATAAATACCACAGAAATTGTCAAATGTCTTTCAGAGAGTTGGTTGTTAAATATGTCTGAGTTCGCCATTACCGCTGTTCACTGTACTTATAACCAACAGATATGTTAGGTATTTTATTGAGTATTTCTTTATTGTTTCCTTCCTCAGTGGAATGTAAGCTTCCTGAGAGAAGGAACTTCGTCTTTTTTTTTGTTCACTGTTGTCCCCCCAGAACCTCAGAAAGCATCAAGCACAGAGGAGGCGTTCAATAAATATTTTGCGTGAAGGCATTCTGTTCTGTAGCATATGTGTAGTGAAATTCATAGGGCATTTGCCACATCCTCCTCTCTGGAGACCTACTGGCATCACACTCAGCAGCTGTGTGATCTGACGTGCTGGCCACAGACTCATACTTCAAGCTAGACCAGTGAACATCCCTTAACCACACATTTGGAGTTCAGTGAGGGAATCCAAGATGAAGTGGGTGTGTGAGGATGAGGGAGTGTGAGCACAGGCCAGCAGCTGTGGAATGACAGGTACTTTAAAACTTGCGAGCCTGCAAGCTATTGATGCCCTTTTCCTGTTCATCATGCGGACTGAGTAGCAAAGAAAACTCTTCTTCCAAGAAGAAGCCACTTCTCAGAGAGACACAGTGATGAGTGATGGCTGCTTCCGAGGACTCATGTATTCTCAACCTTGGGTCTCCCTGTATTATAAAATGTTCTCTTGGTGGGCATCCACTATCTTAAATTGATTTTTGCAACCCAAAACACCCTAACAAACACAATCTCCATCTTTGTTTTAATATGATCTTTTAAATTATCGAAAAAAAATCGCCATGGTTCTCTCTCTGGGTCCTTTTGGTAGTCTTGGAAGGGTAAGTCATGTTTAATCTCTATGGTCTGAAAACACGTACATGAGGTTTGTTGTTGTTCAGTCACTAAGTCTTGTCCAATTTTTTGCGACCCGCATGGACTGCAGCACAGACTTCTCAGGGGGTTCTAGTGGTAAAGAACCCAGCTGCCAATGCAGGGTTAAGATAAAGGAAAATAATAAGAGAGATAAGAGATGCAGGTTCAATCCCTGAGTTGGGAAGATCCCCTGAAGAAGGGCATGGCAAACCACTCCAGTGTTCTTGCTTGGAGAATCCCATGGTCAGAGGAGCCTGGAAGGCTCTGATCTGTGGGGTTACAAAAGAGTTGGACATGACTGAAGTGACTTAGCATGCACGCATGGACTACAGCACCCTAGGCTTCCCTGTCCTTCACTATCTCCTGGAGTTTGCTTAAATTCATATCCATTGAGCTGGTGATGCCATTCAATCATCTCATCCTTTTGGCCTCCAGTAATTTGTCTTCTCAGTCACAATATGTTGGAAATTATGTAAAAGCTATGACAAACCTAGACAGTGTATTGAAAAACAGAGACATCTCTTTGCTGACAAAGGTCTGTATAGTCAAAGCTACGGTTTTTCCAGTAGTCATGTACGGATGTGAGAGTTGGACCATAAAGAAGGCTGAGCACCAAAGGACTGATGCTTTTGAACCGTGGTGCTGGAGTAGACTCTAGAGAGTCCCTTGGACAGCAAGGAAATCAAACCAGTCAATCCTAAAGGAAATCAACACTGAATTCATTGGAAGGACTGATGCTGAAGCTGACACTTTGGCCACCTGATGCAAAGAGCCAACTCACTGGAAAAGACCCTGATGCTGGGAAAGATTCTTCAGTCAGAAGGAGAAGGAGGAGACAGAGGATGAAATGGTTGGATGGCATCATTGACTGAACGGATATGAGTTTTACCAAACTTTGGGAGATAGTGAAGGACAGGGAAGCCTGGCGTGCTGCAGTCCATGGAGTCACAAAGAGTTGGACACAGTTGAGTGACTGAACAACAACAAAGGTTAAAAATACTTGTGGGTTGAAACAAACAGTTTCCTTTTGCATCAGTTTACAGTTTATATTAGGGCCATGACTATGGAAAAGACACTAGGAACTGACGTGTGCAGGTCCACATGGGAGAGAGTTTCATGCAAATATTTTTTATTATATGATCAGTTTTAGACAGAAGGAAAGTCTGATTTGAGACAGTCTTTTTTACTGTGTCAGAGAAATCCTTGTCTAAGGACTTTTTCATGAATAAAGATGATTCGTGGTGTTATTCTTTATCTTGCCACTTAACCTGAAATTTTTATCACAGGTAAATGACATGAAGGTCTTCTATGACTTGTATTCCCCACAAGCAACACTTTATGGCTTTTTAGATTTCATTTTCTTCACAACAGCCTACTTCTATGCAGGGAGCACATTTATTCTTTGATCTTCTGCTTGACCATGGAGAGTGTTTAGTCTCCACGTTTGCTAAGTGAGCCCATTTGGGGAGGCAGTTTCATGATTAGTTAAACACTGAATTCATTCACCCTACTTGGGTTTTTCCTCTTTGTTTTGATGTTGTTGCTGTTGTTTTTTTCCTTCATGAAGAAACAAAACAATTCAATTCTGAATTTGTATTCTGGTGGCAACTTTTCTTGGTTTTGCCAGCCTATGTTTTCACAAAGAGGGTTTTCAAAGCCACTGCCCATTTCAGCACCATTTTGTCTAAACTGACTAGTATCCAAACAATTTTGTTGTTGTTTTTGTTACCTATTTGTTAGATCATTTAAATTTATGTTTCATTCCTCACTGAAGTCAGAGAAAAAAGGAAAGCACTTTGAATTGAGCCCCTGCTGGTGAGTTAAAGAGCAGTTCCCCTTCACCCAAGCTACCTGCCACGTCGTTTTTACTCCTTTAACTTAAAAGCATGAGGAGAAGGGGACGAAAGAGGATGAAATGGTTGGATGGCCTCACCGACTCAGTCGACATGAGTCTGAGCAAGCTCCAGGAGATAGTGAAGTACAGGGAAGCCTGGCTGTCCATGGGGTCGCAAAGAGTTGAACACGACTGAGCAAATGAACAACAACTTAAAATAGATTGGCTGCCTTCTTCATGTGAGCTGCACCCTCCAGCATCATTCTGAAACCCACCTTGATGAAAGCTTTGAGCAACTCCTCACTTACTTTATTTGCTTTTCCTTGTGCCGTTCTGAGTTGAGACACCTCTCTTTTTAGGTGCCAAAAACTCCACTGCTTTTTCTTCAAAATATACACAATTATTAAAAACACTTGAAAATATACACAGCCAAGTGACATAAATGCTCGTCCTCAACACATAGATTTAACAAATATTTACATTTTGCCATAATTGCTCTAGGCCCCTTTTCTTACAGAAATTGAATATTCCAAATGGAAAGGAAGACCCTTCTGCAGCCCTGTCTTTCCAATGTGTCTCTCTTCCTCATGACTGATTTTAAAATGTCACTGTAAGAGTGATGGCTTCATGTGTTATACTCCTCAGGGCTTTCCCAACTGAGAGGCACTGTGATTTAGGCCCATTTACATCTTGACAATAACAAAGCCCATATTTGAAATGAGTATCCAGGTGCATATCCTATGCTTTGTAGAGTGACTCATTGTGATGTCACCAAAAACCTTGGCTTTCTCTGTCCACCAAAGCCAAATAAAAAATACGGAGACAGAGTTTGGAGGAAATAGAAAGGTGGCTTTTAATCATCAGCCAACGGAGGGGAGACTGTGCCCCACCCCACTTCCATGAGGAATCGGGGGATATATACATGAGGGCTTGCAGTCAGGGGTTGGTGATGAGGAGCAAACATATAAGGATCTTATCTTCTTCTTCCTCTAACATTGTTTTAAAAACAATCATAGACTTGCATCAGGGAGCTTGGTAGTTAGGTCCATTGTCTTTCTTGAACTCTACTGTGGCCTCCGTTCTGTAACATAAAAGGAAAGGAGAAGCACTACAAGGTGTGTGGGTGTGCTAAGTCGCTTCAGTTGTGTCTGATTCTTTGTGACCCCGTGGACTGTAGCCTGCCAGGCTCCTCTGTCCATGGGATTCCCCAGGCAAGAATACTGGAACAGATTGTCATTTCCTCCTCCAAGGGATCTTCCCAACCCATGGAATGTCTCCTGCACTGGCCGCTGGGTTCTTTACCACTAGCACCACCTGGGAAGCACCAGGTGGTCTGCAAAGAGAGTGCTGGAAAGGTAAGCACCAAACACGGGATGTGATTATCATATCGGGTTAATCTTTATTAGTCTTTAGACTACAGATCAGCAACAGTTAAAGTAAAAAATGTTCAGAAAAGGGCAAGAGAAGAAAGAAAAGATTTTCCTCTTTTTTACTGCAACAACTGCAGTAGGGACTGAGCTACTGTCGTCTCCCAACTGAAAATTACCACCCTTTTAATAAGGTCAATGAAGAACGGCACTGAAAGTTACGAAACCAAGAATATCTGGGACCTCTGCGTTCAAGGAGATTCCAGAGGCACTCTGGTGATTCAGCAAGGGGGAAAGAGCCAAAAGCTAAATCCCCTGATTCCCATAGATGTGTCCTCCCATATAGACGAATAGGTGGTTCTGTTTCACTCTCAGATCTGACCTGCACGAGGCAGCCTGAGTACTCACTTTCAAGAAGGTGGCTCCCATTTAAGACAAATGGAGATTCTGGAGAAAAATTGCAGACAGCCTGCCAGAGGGAATAATCTGTCTCCAAGTTGGCATCTCCCAAGTGTCTGATTCTAAAGCTATAAAACATGAAAAGTGTGTGGGAAACAGGCAAGCTAATTCCAATGGTGCATGTCTGAGCTGTCCAATACTTGCTGACTTCAAGAGGCCTTTGTACCAGGAGACAACTTGCCCTTCACCACATAGCACGTGGCCTCAAGGGCAGGCCCTTCCAGGGTCCCAGTCACTTGTCATCTGGGTGATTCCAGCCTTTGCCAGCTTTTGTGTGGGGCTGAGTCAGAGGAACTCATAACAATAATAGCAAACATCATAGAAAGCTTAGCATGTGCCTGGCACTGCCAGAGAGGGTTTATATGCTTTATTTTGTTTAATCCTCATGGCAGCCCTTGAGGGCAGGTCCTCTGGCCCTGAGGTCACACAGGAATGAGCTGGAAGGGAAGCAGTGTGACCTGGAACTTGGGCCCCTGTGGCGGTGCTCCTGTGTTTCTCTCCACCCAGCTCTCATCCAATTACCATAAAACCACCTCGGCAGCCAGACACTTCTAATAGCTAAGTGTCTAGCAAAGGCTGCATTGTCTTTGGAGCCTTAAACACAGCCCTTTTAATTGAAATTGCTTCCTCATTCAGCTTCATATATCTTTTCTCCTCCCACACAAAAGAATCCATTGTATTGGTCTCAGGAACAAACTGGATGTTCCTTTGATATACTTTGCATGTAAATGTAAGGAACAAGACTCATCTGATTTCATTATATCCTTTATTGATGTGCCTGCAGCATTTTATTGTAGGTTTTTGTGACTAGAATTTCTAACAAAGGAGGTACAGGCTGGCAGCTCAGTAGAGAGAGGATTTACCACATCTGGCTCTAAAGGGACACTCACTCGTGGCTGTTGTCATTCCTAAGCTTTTAAAAGGGCTGGATGTTTCAGGAGCTGCTGCTATTCTCTGACTGTAAAAGTGTTATCAAGCATGAGACGAATGTGCCTTGCCACTGTAGGGGGGGTGGGGGACTTTTTGAACCTGCCTGAAAAGAGAGGCAGGATGACATGGTATCACTGGGGGAAATAAATGCACTCGCATGCCAGGACTGACAGAGCTGGTACCTAATCCTTCCTACCTGCAATGACAGGCTCCTGGGACTACAGAATGGGGTTAATTATTCCCAACATTCTTCATTATAATTCTAAATGAGATAATGATTAGAAATAGTACCTAGTCATTGAACTGTAAATGCCTGAGGCATTCTCTTGCTGGAGAAACTAGCATTTTTTCCCTATGGTGTGTTAATTCCTTCAGCACTCTTTTTTTTTTTTTTTTTTGAGGTTTAGTTGGTCTTTTAAATAACTGGAGCCTCTACAACTCTGTTGTGCCAAATAGAAACAGTTAACAGTGGCTAAAAGCTGACTAAGCACCAGGTTCTTTATTGTGTTATTGCATTTAATCCTCACAGCAGTCTTCTGAAATTGGAATTTTATTATTTCCATTGTATGGGGAAGAGATGGCAGGGAGTGACTAAGTGCCTTCACTGGTGTTTCAGCTAGTAGGCTGAGGTTTTAGGACTTGAATCCACAGAGTCACACTGCAAAATGCAAGACGCTTGTCTCCTAAGACCTAGAGTTTTCTTCCTTTAACACCTGGCTTAGAGGTCTATCCTTATCTCATCTAGAAGCATCCGGGGTCTAAAGTCTTCCTGATGACACCACTTCAGCCTTCTCTTTTTCAATGCTCCAGTTTAATCTGTTCATTCTATCTTTTAACAAGGCACATCTAAGACTACCCCCCATCAGCCAAAGTTTTGTTCTCTGAAGAAATGAAATCTGTGAGTTCAATCTTAATTTGGAGTTACTGAGGAATATAGCCCAGGAGACAACCTCACAGATAATTCTGAGGAACTGCTTCAAATAGGCAGGAGGTGAAGTCAGCAAATATATGATTTTGGTGAAGGGGGTAAGTATAATCTAGCACACATCTCAGTAGAAGTCTGCTGCTAGTCACGAGGAGCAAATGTCTCTGTTAATTAGTTTAGTGCTCTACTAGGCATAAGAAGATGAGACAAGGAAATGGAAACCCACTCCTGTATCCTTGCCTGGGAAATCCCATGGACAGAGGAACCTGGCGGGCTATGGTTCATGGAGTCGCAAAGAGTCTGGCGTGACTGAGCGACTAAACAACAGCAAACAAGGGATAAGATACAAGATACAAGAAATTGGGTACATGAAATTTTTCCTGACTATTTGAAGGCCTGTTCTGCCAGTTTTTCCCAAAGACAGTGCCTCAGCCAGATTTCCACCCTAACTCTTTTCAAGATGTGTTAAGTAAAGATCAGCGACAGGACTGCTGCGGCTAGTGACTTCATTTTGTAGAACCAGATGGAAAACCACATTCTTTAGTTTGTAGTTTCTATGGGCACTGCACTCCATGAAAACTAATTGAATGTAGTTTTTAAAAATCAGTTCTTCACTATAAAAAAAAGTGTTGGTATACAAAAGTACTTATCACTACAACAGAAGTCTTAGCTTGCCTAATTATATATACTAGTAAAAGCTAAATTTGCTTTACTTAGACTTACTGTAGCATTCCTTCAAATACTGAGCTCTCTTATGCATTTAAAGTGAGATTCAATTGATGACAAAATTGATTCAAAGCTTTTTAAGAATGAATGCATAAAGAAAGCAACCTGCTTCAAATAAATTCTTTCATATATATTCATATATTTCCTTTAACCTAGAAGCTCCATTGCGAAACAGGGCTAAAGGTTTTTCTAGTCGTCCACACATCAGTGGAGTGCAATTCTCTTCCTGTTTTCTTTCATTCCATTTCTAAATTGAGTATCAGAGTGATAGAAAGTCAGTCATCAGATAATACCTCTCAATAATTTCAGAACTCACACACTGCTTTCTTTTACCATTCTTTGAAAAAATATCTTATGATTTTCTAACTAATTAAAGAGTTAGTGAGAGCACAGTAGGATCTAAATACTGTTATCTTTCAAAGACACAGCCAAAGAGTCAGAATCACTGACTAGTTCACACCCAGCACTTTGGAGGATAATCAATAACCTTGAGATTACGTTTCTGTTTTTTTGTTTGTTTGTTTGTTTAGCTCTGCAAAAAGAAGTTTGACTCAAATAGCAAACCAGTGATGATTATGGATGAGATTCAGATGATAATCAAGTGAGTGGTGGCTTTTATTTCAAATCTAAAAACCAGTTTATTACTGCTTTTCTCGCTCATGTTTTCCTGTCAAGTAGGCAGTCCCATGCTGGGGCTCCTAGCAGCTGAGCAGTTGTAGTTAGCTTTAATTATCATGTAGTTTGTGACTTCCTTGGTAGGTTGGGTTCCCCATTTGGTCCTCACCCCTAATTTTCTACCCCTCTCTATTAAGTTATCTATCACTGTATGGCAAATTATCAGAAACTCAGTGCCTTAAAACAGCATACATTTAGGATCTTACAGGCACTGCCTAGCTGACTTCTCTGCTCAGTTTCACAAAGCTGAAATTAAGGTGCCCTCTGAGGTTAAGGTCTCATCTGAAGCTTAGGGTCCTCTTCCAGATACATACAATTATTGGAAGTTCATTTTCTTGCAACTATAGAATTCATGACCACTTGCTTCTGCAAAGCCAGCATCTCTAAACTCTAGGCTGTCTTTTAAAGAGCTCACCTGGTTTGGTCAGGCCCACCTAGGATAATCTCTTTTTGATTAGTTTGAAGTCCACTGATTATATCTGAAAAAAATCGCTTCATTTTTGCCATATAACAATAACCATAGGAGTGCTGTCCCATTGCCTTTGCCATATTACACTGGTTAGAAGCACGTTACAAGTCCCACTGACACTCAAGGGTGTGGTTCAATGGGGGGTCATTTTAAATTCTTCCTACCACATTCACTTTCTGGATAAGAACAGAAATGAGGCCTTGAGCACCCAGTAGCCACTCTTTCATGCATTCAGGGCACTTTAATGTAGGTTAATACTAAAGAAAATGTCTTATGTCACCTATTTACATCATTGAATCATATGTCAAAGTCAAAGATCCCTATTTTGAGAGTTTAAGGGTTTTACCTCATTGGGCAACTTTGACATTAATGTAACTTTAGATCCACTGGAGGTGAAAGGTGGGTGTGGTCATTTTGGATGTTTAGTTGTTCCTTTCTAGGGGCTATCTGGAGAAGGAAATGGCAACCCACTCCAGTATTCTTGCCTGGAGAATCCCATGGACTGAGAAGCCTGGCAGGCTATAGTCCATGGGGTCACAAGAGTCAGACACGACTTAGCGACTAAAGAGAGAGGGGGCGGATATCAGGGAGCAAAGAAAGCTGAGTTTATTAGCAGGACTTTTCTTCAACCTCAAATGGAAAAGCAAAGGTGTTTTGGGATAAAATCAATCCTTAGTCAAGTAGACTAAAGAGTGTCATTCAAAGAGCAAGTGACATGTGGGTCAGTAGATTTTGTAGAACTCACGATTCTAAAATTTGTCGATTTGGAGATGTACTATATGGAAGAGAGAATTAGAGGAGTACTCACATGTCTGTGTGCACATGTATGCATGTATATTTACACTTTTCACACTTTCTCATTGCTCTTCAAATATGACCCTAAAATAACAATAATACCAATCAGTTATTGAGAATAATCATGTTCTAGCCATCTTGCATGCAATATTGCTTATCTAATATTGTTAATGTAACGCAGATAATGTCAGGCTTCCCCTACATTTGAAATTTACATAAGATTGATTTGGATGTCCTAATTATCTGTGGAAATCCAATTTTCTCACCAAGATTGGGATAGATTCTTCTGGTCACTGCCAGCTCTGATTTCATGTTCCTACTGAATTCTCACTCTCATTGATATCTGGCCTTTGGAGCTTTCCCCTTGTCTGTCCCACAGACCCATGGACCCCCAAGGAGAACACAGGTCCAACAGGACTGGCTACATAAGTTGTAAGATCCAGTGCTAGAGGAAAATAAGGAGGTGCTTGGTCAAAAAGATTTAAGAATTTCAAGATGGTGACAGAACACTGAACCAAGCCTGTGGCCCTTCTGAGCTTGGGGGTATGACTGTACACGTCATGTGTCCATGAAGGTAGTACTGTCCTAGAATTTCCGCAAGTACCACCCCTACAAAGCAGTAAGGTGAACTACACATTTCTTAGAGTGCCTAGGGTAATAATAGAAGAGCATTGCATCTAGGGATCACAGCAGCTCACAGCGAGAGAACCTCAGAATAAATAGTTCCTTCAAATTTCTGTCCATATCTACTAAAATTTAGTTTATCTATAATTTCCTCTTTTTCCCCCTGATATCTTTCTAAACCATGGCCCATACCCAGGGTGCTCATCAAGGCATTCTACTGGGCAAAATTTGACCTATTCCTAAGAGAAATTGTCTCCTTCCCTAGGAATGGAAGTAGGAATGGTTGTATTTTAAATAGCAAATTATTCTCTTTTTGTGCATGTTACTATTATTATCATTCTCATTTTACAGTTAAGGAGTTCTGATGCTCAAGAGAACAAAGCGGGTGAAATGATATCTGGCTTCAACGCTTACATTCCTTCCACTATGCTTGCTATTCTCTAAATCTGGAAGGGTTTATGAGATTTTACAAATTAGTCCCAGAATGTGCCAAGCCTGTCTCTATGGGGTGCAGCCTGGTATAAACCTTTCAGTGGCTCCACTAGAACCAAACAGTTCGGACTGTTGTCAGATTATCATGTGAAGCAAGGTCAGCCAGAGGGCTACCATGGAAGAAGGTTAGACTATGTCCCTCTTCCTTTCCTAGGTAATGTGGGATTTAAGGACTGTTTAAGACCCCTTTCTTCATCTCTTTATAGAACTGGAGACCATCATTATTTCCCTTATGGTCTATGTACAGTGAAAAACAGAGCTATCCTCTTGGGACTGTCAGAGCCACTCTTGTTACTGAATTTCCCTCTTTCTGCACAAGGGAGGAAGAATCCTCCAGGGTGTGGCAGACATCCTTGGAGGCATTCTGTCCATCACTGTTGTGGTCCACATACTGTGGTTAGTCCATCACTCAGTCTTAGGATAACCAAATTCAAAGTCACATGAGCCATCAAACCATCTGTGTATTTAAGCTGGGTATGTGTGAATGTGCTACAGTTCACTTTTTGGGCTAAATTTCAGTATGAAATGCTGCCTTATAAATAGACTGATTACATAAGTTGTCACCCAAATATATATTCATTAACCAACCAATTAGTTTTATTATGGTAAAAGTCTGTTCAGAAAATATTTTCAAAAAAGAAATTATTTCTATAGAATAAAAATAATATATCAATGTACAATAAGAAAAATACTTATATTTATTTCTAAACTTTAAAAATGATGCAATCTAAGTAATTAGTCTTAGTATATGTTAATGTGCTTTCACTAGTTTCATAGTATTCTGTCTAATAACCATGCTGATTGTATTTTTCTGATGAATATTTTTCAAAACGGTCTTATTAAATTAAATATCCACAGACAAATGGTCAAAATCATCTTAAAGATTACATTTTAAGGTTAATAAATTTTAAAATTGTTAACACCTTTAATTGGCTTTTGTTTGAGAAAATACTCTCTACAAATGCTGAGGCGCTTGTTAAGCTCAGAGCAAGAAAATTCTGCTAAGTAAAAAATTGGGTTTTGTTTGAGAAAATACTCTCTACAAATGCTGAGGTACTTGTTAAGCTCAGAGCAAGCAAATTCTGCTAAGTAAAATAAATTTACAATTTAAATTTTTAATTCAAATTTTAAAATTTAATATCTCAGCCCATATATTTTCACAAAGACTATCTTTTTGTCACTATTTAGTTTATTTCAACAAATGATTTTATAAGTAAAAACTCATTAAAGTTTTCTTGATTTACAAATGGAGTGCCAAATTTAAATGCCACTAAACTATAGACCTTCTCAAATTTCCTTCCATTCTGTAAATATAAATTTATCCTGTTAAAAACAGGAACCTTGAAAAGATGTGTTAAATTGCTAGTTTTTATTTTAAATAACTGTCCAAAATTAGTCTCACATCTCCTAATTGGGAAGTTGAAACCATTCTGCCCTCATTTAACTTATATTCCAGAGAAAAATGGATTTCTTCTGCTCCGTTCAAACCAAACATCTTAAAAAAAAAAAAAAAAAAAAAACAAGTAAATAAAAAAAAACAGGAACTTTATCAACATATACCTCCTACAAGATGAGATATTTCCAAATACTATTACAGAATTTCAAATCATACCTGGGCATTATTTGAACTCTCCTTTCTGGGTTGTTGACTTTCTGACTTGGCTGTATAGGATACACTTCAATGTCTTTTTATTTGTCAGCTTTGTTTTTAGTAATTGCAATTTCATTAAACTTCAGAATCTGAACTATTTGGCATTCCATTCAATAAATACATCAATATTTCCAACTAATTTTCAATGAATTGGAGACCAAATGTAAAAAACTTGTTTACAAAATGTAGACAGAAAAAAAAAATGTAGACAGGAAGGCGAGAAAGCTTGTCGTGCCGTGCTGGTATAAGGTAGAGTCTTCAGTATCAGGCGTGTAGCTCAGCACCGCTATATGCTGTTATTTAGTCATTAAGTCATGTCCGACTCTTTGCAACCCTGTGGAGTGTATAACCCACCAGGCTCTTCTGTCCATGGGATTTTCCAGGCAGGAACACTGGAGTGGGTTGTCATTTCCTGCTCCGGGGAATCTTCCTGACCCAGGGATCAAACCCGTGTTTCCTCCATTGGCTGGCGAATTCTTTACCACTGAGCCACCATGGAAGCCCAATGCTATGTATAGGTAATTTTATTTGTCTGTTTTGTGAATTGAATATTGTTTTATTTGGATACAACTATAAATTATATGGGGCTTCCCTGGTGGCTCAGATGGTGAAGAATTTACCTGCCAATGCAGGAGATGCAGTTTCGATCCCTGGGTTGGGAAGATCTCCTGGAGGAGGGTATGGCAACTCTCTCCAGTATTCCTGCCTGGAGAATCCCCATGGACAGAGGAGTCTGGTGGGCTACAGACCATGGGGTCTCGAAGAGTCGGATATGACTGAGAAACTAAGCGTAGCACAGCATAAATTATATAAGCACTACACTAATTCTTACACATTTCTGTTTCATCACAGAAGAACACTTTACCATGATGTTCTACTCCATCAAAACTCAAATTATTGTCACCAAAATTTTTTATTTTAAATGTCAAAGTTTTAAACAGAATTTTCAGTATCATTCACAACACTATCAGGAATGGAGGAATCGACATCTAAAACATCTACTTTGATTACATAAATTGGATCAAAAACATTGAACCAATGCTGCAATTAAAATATTTCTCTATTTGAATTAAATGATGACACTAACATAAAACTGGTGGTTTTACTTTTTCCATGTACAGAAGAAAACTTGAAATTGAAAACATATTAAAATGTATTTAGAAGAACCGTCATTTGATTTAAACATGATATAAACACATTCTTCACATAGTGAGTGAGTGTAAATGTACCTTCTGAAGCTTTAGTGGCTAACTTTTTTTCCCAGTGCATTCTTCTTAAAATAACTAGTAAGCATTGATACTGATACTTCCTCAGTATATTTAGTCTTCTGCCTCTTATGTGATCAGTGATATCACTATGACTCCCATGAAGAATGATAAACATCAATAAATGCTTCATCTAAGAAACATGTTCCTCATGAACTTTCTTGGATGCTTAGTACTTAATTTTTCCACTAAATATACTCCTTCAGTCCTACTGAATTCATTGCTGTCAATGAATATTGCAGTATAAACATGTTATCAATAAAATAAATAGTTGTAGATTTACAATAAGTGGCCAAACTACCATGTAAGAACTTAATTTCTAGACCTTCTCACGTATGTTACAGTAGTACGCCTCTATGTCTTAAGTTTCGACCAACCCCAGCATCTCTCTGGCTCTGCCGCAGGTCTCTTAAATCTACTTCAGCTTATTTTAATGCAGGAATTGCTAACTATACTTTGCTTAAAAATGAAAAATTCTGGAAAAAAAATACTAAAGTACATAGATACTGGACAACAGGCATAAATCATGACAGTCCCAAGCAAAATGAAACATAGAGACATCCTTCAGATGAAGAACACAAGCTCTGCTCATCAATATTATAGGATCTATCCTTAAACCTTGTACACTCTTCATGTTCTTGTAATGTGAAACTTTATGATTTAATTTTCCATAACAGGCTGAGCTCTACTGTTACCATTTTAGATAAAAAAGCTAAAGTAATATTTAAATGAATGTTTAAATATTTAAAGTAATACTTAAATATTTAAATCAGCTTTCCTGATAGCTCAGTTGTTAAAGAATCCACCTGTAATGCAGGAGACCCCGGTTTGATTCCTGTGTTGGGAAGATCTGCTGGAGAAGGGATAGGCTACCCGCTCCAATATTCTTGGACTTCCCTTGTGACTCAGGTTGTAAAGAATCTGCCTGCAGTGTGGGAGATCTGAGTTCAATCTTTGGGTTGAGAAGATCCCTTGGAGAAGGGAAAGGCTACCCACTCCAATATTTAAAGAGGTAGAATGTGATACAAACATCAAGTAAATCTTGTATTTTAGAAATTAGTGTTTTTTTAATAAAGTAGTTAGGAAGTTAAGTTTCATTGTGTTTATCTCCATGCTTTATGAGATACTGTTGCTATTAAAAATGCCTTTACTCTGTTCTGCAGTGATTGGGACAACACTGTAAATTATAAAAATACATTTACTTAGAACAGAGAAAAATAGTGACAATACCAAATGCTGGTGAGAATGTGGAGAAACTAGATTTCTGATGCAGCCATTCTGGAAAACAGTTTGGTAGTTTCTTATCAAACTAAAAACGCATTTACCATATAACCCAGCAATTGTAACTTATCCCAGAGAAATAAAAGCTTATGGTCAAATCAAGACATACACATGGATGTGTATACAGAAGTTTTCTTTGTAAAAAATAAAAGTCAGAAACAACCTCAATGTCCTTCAATGACTGAACAAGCTGTGGAACATCCTTACCATGGAATAGTACTCACAAAAGAAAAGAATGAAGTATTGATCCATGCAACAACTTGGATGGACCTCAAGAGCATTATGCTGAATTTAAAAAGCGAATCCAACTGGTCACATACTGCATGATTCTATTTCTATCATGTTCTCAAAAAGACAAAATTACAGGTATGTAAAACATATTGCTATTAACCAAGGGTTAGAAACAGGGGTGAGTGCAACTATAAAGAAGTAGCATGAGGAAGTGCCTTATGGTGATGAAGCAGTTGTATATCTTGTGTATTGTGGTAGTGAGTCTATGAATCTACACAGGTGATAAGTTTACATAGAACACACACACACACGAGTGCAATTTCCTGGTTTTGATATCACACTGTAGTTGCCAATGTTTTGAACACTTTGGTAAATTGTTTATTTTTGTTTTATTGCACTATAGTTATATAGGATGATGACTGGAGAAAAACAAGTGAAGGGCACTATTTTTGCCACTTTCTGTGAGTTTAGAATTACTTTCAAACAAAAAGTTCCATGAAGAAACAAAAATACATTTGCCCCCCTTTTATGTTGTATCTGGTATTATGATATGATATCTGATCACATGGAAAGGAAAAGTAATAATCAAATGATTTCAAATTTCAGTTCTTTTTTTCCTTTCTTCTTTTCTGTATTTCTTATTTGTTTTGTGGTGAGTATGTATTATTAACGTAATACAAATAATGAGGAGGTAAAGTAAATGTTGGACTACTAATGTCAAGGAGGATTGAGATGAAGGAGCAGCTGCTGAGATAGTGGCCACCAGAAAGACATCAGTGGCTGTATTTTTCAGTGCCATGTATAATACATACACAATGTATACTCAATAGGTGCCCCGTGATGGTTCACCGAATGAAAGAATGAATATTCAAAGGCTGCCAAACAGAATTCAGAGCAGATGGAAAGAGGTTCAGAAAGAGGCTAGAAAGCCAACAGGTAGGTGGCAAATAGAAAAACTTCCTCTTAAACCAGAGCTCATAACTGAAGTCTGTTTTTAAGAAAAGGACTGATAATCTCCAAATGTGGGAGAAACCTAGATCAGAACTGTTTGTGTGCATGCTCAGCCACGACCGACTCTTTGTGACCTCATGAACTGTAGCCCCCCAGGATCTTCTCCCCATGGGATTTTCCTGGCAAGAATACTGGAATGGGTTGCCATGCCCTCCTCCAAGGAATCTTCCTACCAGGGATCAAACCTGCATCTCCTGCACCTTCTGTATTGCAGATGAATTCTTTACCACTGAGCCAACAGGGAAACTCAGGACTGTTTAGACCAGGCTTAAATGCTAAAAAAGGTCTCACTGGGTTCAGAGAATAAACCACTTAAACTGCTGATACTTCCTTGGATCTGGAGAGCCAACATTGTGTCAGGTAGGAAGGAAGATTTGTTTTATGAAGAGCTGAGTGGGTACATGCTGAAGTCCTGCGAGGCATAAGCATCATACCTTAGAGGAAAGACCAACAGCTCTAGACTCAAGGAAAATTCCCTGTCTCTCAGAGCAGAGGTGTGTAAATTTCGAAAATGATTTGAGGCTTTCTTGGAGTAAGTCATTACCTTAATCCCACAGGTCAAGTTTAGCTTGTGACAAGGGAAGAGTGGAGATTGGATGCTTTATTGGGCCTAAGTAACATGAGATTGTCCAGCAAGGAGTTTCATTAGCTCCGTGTTTACTAATGCTAGCCACACCACCAGTGATAGCTTAGATCTTGCCTCAGTTTCTTTGTGATGCCAGGTGAGAGGCTCACCCTGTGCTCTGTGTGTGGTGTGAGCTCCTCATTGGTCATATCTGTCACTGCACAGGCACCTTTCAATGCTGTCTTCCCTCTTGTAGTAATTATCATTATGTAAACAATCTAATCTGGGTGCTGATACGTGAGCTGACAATAATGAATGTTGAGTGTGCTGTTCCACAGACCTGCTTCTTTCCCAGGTGAGGGGTGGCAGTGATGAGCATCCCTTCTATGGCCACACAGAGTCCACAGGTTTTCAAGGTCTTCAGAGGAGCATAGCAATTTTCAGGTCAGTAATAGGAAAAGGAGTACATCAAGGCTATATATTGTCACCCTGCTTATTTAACTTATATGCAGAGTACATCATGAGAAACGCTGGGCTGAAGGAAGCACAAGCTAGGTTCAAGGTTGCTGGGAGAAATATCAATAACCTCAGATATGCAGATGACACCACCCTTATGGCAGAAAGTGAAGAACTAAAGAGCATCTTGATGAAAGTGAAAGAGGAAAGTGAAAAAGTTGGTTTAAAGCTCAACATTCAGAAAACTAAGATCATGGCATCCGGTCCCATCATTTCATGGGAAATAGATGGGGAAACAGTGGAAACTGTGATTGACTTTATTTTTTTGGGCTCCAAAATCACTGCAGATGGTGACTGTAGCCATGAAATTAAAAGACGCTTACTCCTTGGAAGGAAAGTTATGACCAACCTGAACAGCATATTAAAAAGCAGAGACATTACTTTGTCAACAAAGGTCCGTCTAGTCAAGGCTATGATTTTTCCAGTAGTCATGTATGGATGTAAGAGTTGGCCTATAAAGAAAGCTGAGTGCCCAAGAATTGATGCTTTTGAACTGTGGTGTTGGAGAAGACTCCTGAGAGTCCCTTGGACTGCAAGGAGATCCACCAGTCCCTCCTAAAGGAGATCAGTCCTGGGTGTTCATTGGAAGGACGGATGCTGAAGCTGAAACTCCAGTACTTTGACCACCTGATGTGAAGAGCTGACTCATTGGAAAAGACACTGATGCTGGGAAAGATTGAGGGCAGGAGGAGAAGGGGACAACAGAGGATGAGGTGGTTGGATGGCATCACTGACTCAATGGACATGAGTTTGGATAAACTCCAGGAGCTGGTGATGGACAGGGAGGCCTGGAGTGCTGCAGTTCATGGGGTCACAAAGAGTCGGACACGACTGAGCGACTGAACTGACCCCTTTTTTTCACCCATTTAGAGTGAAAATCATAATAAGACATACAAGCATTTGTGATGGAGAAGCAGCATACTATAATTCCAGAGAAGAATTACAGATTTTTAGAATAATATTTGATGGCCGTTTGGAACATTTTTATGGTTGAACATTCATTTCCTGGGAGCAGGACTCTGTAAACCTACCTAGTTTTACCAGCTAGTCTGTGGTCAGTTGTCTTTCATGGTCAGTCTCCTGTCTGAGACATACATACGGATCTTCTGGTTCTCACATTTATAGTTCAGAGATGCATAGACCACAGATATAGGAGGGACAGAACTGGTCTCAGAACTTGCCTCATCCTTTTCTTTGCAGTGCTACTTCTCCCAGGCCGCACGCCACCTTTACAAGCTGCAGGACACCGGAGGACCTGAATAAGGCCAGGGGACAGTTAAACGTGATATTACTTTGTGGCGTTCAAAGCTGCAAGGAATAACATCAGCCAGATATATTCATTCGATCCATTCAACGATTATTCACGGAGTACTTCCTATGTGCTGGTTTAGGTACTTGGGATGCAGAAATGAATAAAATAGCAAAAATTCTCATCCTCGAGGAGGCCACAGTCTAGTGATAGTATAAGGAAATAGATAGCACTTACTGTGTCCTAATACTGTCCTCGACACTGCACATACATCAGCTCATTGAATCCTCACAATTATTCTTCGAGGTCAGTATGATCGTTAATTATGTATCAAAAGTAAAGAGACCAAGCAACAGGGGACAAAAATTAAGAAGCTTGCTCAAGGTCATGTTTTAGTCACTTAGTCATCTCTGACTCTTTGTGACCCAATGGACTGAGGCCCACCACTTTGCCTCCTTGCCTGGACTTCTCCAGGCAAGAACACTAGAGTGGGTAGCCATACCCTTCTCCAGGGGATCTTCCTGACCCAGGAATTGAACCCAGGTCTCCTGCACTGCAGGCAGATTCTTAACCACTTGAGCTAGCTGAGAATTTTTATTTACTTGCTCAAGATTGTGCAGCAAGTAAATAACCAACCCAAGATCCAGTCCTGGTTATTTGGTTCTGAATCCCTGCTCTAAGCCACTAAACTTGACTGCCTGACTCATGACTGAGGTTAGGGCCAATCTTTTTTTATTTATTTATGTTCCTTTGTAAACAATAGAAGCCTCCCTCTTTTTAAAAATGAGCTTTGGGACATCCCTGGCAGTGCAGGGGTTAAGACTTTGTGTTCCCAGTGCAGGGGGCGCAGGTTCAATTCCTGGTCATGGAACTAAGATCCCACATGCTGTGTGCAGCACAGCCAAGAACAAAACAAGACAACAAAAAAAAAGAGTTTTCTTGTGGAGTGCCAAAAAATGCCTTATCCTGCAGTTTGCTCTTACTGGACAGCAGGAGCTGATCAATAACCGGCCTGCTTTCAAAGAGCCTCTGCTCCTCCTGGGTCCCTAGCCCATTAGACCCAGCATCCTGCACAAAGGCTTTAGAAAGAGCTAGAGTGGAAGTGCGGAAAATGGGACGATTGACTTGTCTATGTCAGTTCTGGGAGGTTAGAGGTATTGTCCTATTAGTGTCGTCAGAATAACTCAGGATTTTCCAGTCTGTACCCCTGCAGTGTGTGTTTTGGGGACACTCTCCCATCCTTTGAGAATAACTGATGCTGAGCTGCTCTTCTGTGACTGATGAGAGAGGGTCTTATAAGGGGAATGGTGGGAGGCTGAAGGCACATTGAAAACCCAGGGATGCTTGCCTTCTCATAACGCCTGATTTTGCCTCCTGCCTTGACTGTGGCCCTTCATGATGTCTGTCTAGAGCCACAGACAATGCCAAAAACAGGCCTCACAGTTCTCGGGCTGTGGATCCCTCTGAGCATCCACCAAGGTCAAGTTTTATAGACCTCTAGTGGCTACCTCTGTGGCAGTATCCAGGAAGTTGCCTTCCAGCGGCACCATTATTTCACCATCTCTTAAAAGAGTAGAATAAATATTACTACTTCTCTTCCCAAAGAACCTGCCTGAAGTTGCTAGATTCAAAGGGCAGTACCTGGGGTATTTTGTTTCAGAAAGTCTTGGAATGGAGCAGTTTATAAAGTCATTTTGCCAAGTCTTTCTTTTGCAGCCTCTCCCATTCCCAGCCCTCAGTAATAAGCTGGAGGTTTGGAGATCATTTGCTCAGGCCAGCCTGGAGGTACCTTTTCCCCAGTGACTCCTCTAGGTTCCTTCTCACTGGGCTCTGCTTTGAATTGTTAATTTCCTCTCCGAAGGCACTTTTCTGACTTTGTTAGCAGGTCTGACACTGTCTGGCTGCTTGCAAAGAGCAACCAGTGCCAATTAGGTGCCAGCACTGTTCTAGAAGTGGGAGACATAAAGGGAAAAAGATCCTGTTTCTAACCTCAAGGTGTCCACGGTTCAGTGGGTAGACAGCCAGGCAAACACGAGATTACACTATGGTGTGATATCATATTATAATTGTCAAAGGAAGGCGGTAGTGGGAATGAGGCAGAAGGATGCCTCATTTGCTTGGGAGAAAGCAGGGCTTTTTGAGAGAGGAAACCTACAGCTGAGACTTGGAAAGGAAGAACTTCAGGGATATATGCGTCAAGTTGGAAGAAACCCATTGCCAAGGGTTTTGTGGCATCATGCCATAAACGGTCTCTAAGGTGCTGAGCTGTGGTACCAAAAGAGAGAAACACTGGGTTCCTATATCCACTTCTCCACAATCAGGGCAATCACATATTAGTTTAGAAGTTGGTCATTGCTTCCTTTGAACTCTTACCAGAACCTCCTTGAGAACTGGTGCTTTTTAAAAATTTCACTCTTTCCGGTCCCACCTCACCCCCAGGAACAAGTATAATAATTTTGTCAATTAGCACTAAATAATGGGAGCCGTGTTAAACAATGTAAGAATAAAATGGGAAATAAAAGATGGAAATTAGCTGGCCAGATTGTAGGAAGTCTTCCATATCAGTAAAGCTAAGAAATGTGGGCTTTACTTGGAAGCAGACATAAGACTGATGAGGACTAGAATGAAGGAGGGACAGGTTAGCGCTAAAGATCAGGTTTAAGCCATCATCAGTATGTGGTGACGAATCAGTTGAAAGCAGCCAAGTGGTAAAAATTCTCAGAGTAGAGAGAACCAGAAAAAAAAAGAAAAAGAAATGAGAGCTGCAAATATAATCTTGAGGACACCACAATTAGAAAGCAGACTCAGGAAAACCTGTCTTAAAGTATTGGCTTCCACGTATGTAGATATTAATAGCGCCACCCAGTCTGGCCGCTGCAAGGATTCATTGAAATAATACAAGAAAAGTGCTTAGCATAGTACCTGGTGCAGAGCACTTAATAAATATTACTCTTCATTTTTATTATAAAAGAGTGATTTTTTTTTTACATTGAGATTAGTTCGACTGATGTACAAATACTAATTGTTAATATATGCATTGATGATTTGTTGCCCAGTAACTATGATTTTTGAAGTGACAAACTCATTTCAGTGTTTGCCTTTTAATTAAAATGGGTATTTCGGCATTTTTAAATTCATTTTTGAAGGAACCCCCTACTGAGCTGCAGCATCTCAGGCACAGCAGGCGCATACTACCATTTTTAAAAAGCCAGCTAACGATTAGTGTCATAATTTTATATTTATCCTGCTAATTACGGCAAAGACAAACCCCAGTTTGTCCACGACTGTGCAAACAAACAAAGAAGCCTCAGCACTAAGAGGAAGTTGCTTGCAAATTTGCATATTAATTACTGTTTACCGCCTCCGCCCCTGGGGCTGATTACTTCTAGCAAAGAGCAGACTATACGGTGACTTGGATTGTCTGAGACAACCTGAAATGCAGCCGCCACTCTAAGCAGAACTGGAGAAGGACCCTATGCTTACTACTGGTGACACGAAAAGAAGGGAACAGTCCACACCCCTGCCTTAAGGGATCTTTATGTGAAGAGTCATTAATTTCTAAGAATCTTTTTTTTTTAAATTTATTTGGTTGTGCCAGGTCTTAGCTGAAGCATTCAGGACCTAGTTCCCTGGCCAGGGATCGAACTGGGTCCCCCTGGATTGGGAGCACAGAGTGTTAATTACTAGACCACCAAGGTAGTCCCCCTGAGATTCATTTTAATAAAGACAATAGACAATAAAAGTGGTTCTACAGATTCTCACTCAAGTAAGACCATCTTTGCTAAGGACTTCAGAGCAGTGTTATTCTTGATGTGTGCCATACAATGTGAAATATAATATCTACTAATTTTTGTGCTTTGAAATATTACTCATACATTATAATTGAACTCTGGTCACAGGACCCTGGAATAAAAGATTCCCTAAGGCTCTGGCACCAATTGGCAGGAGGACAGGGTGCTCTGGGGGGAGCCACCCAAAATCCAGTCCTGTTTTTCCTTAATGGTGTTGAATGGATTGGGACACTTTCATGTCTAACAAGGGAATGGGAGTCTAGTGTGTACTGGAGAATTTAAACTTGGTTGTAATTGGAGACAAAAATCACATTAGTTGATTTAAAGACACTAAAAGCCTAAAAGAAATTCTTTGTGCTCACAATTTGGAGAAAGTGAAAGCATACTCCTCTTGAGACAAAGTCCTGTCCAACAAAGCCCTTGATGGAGGCAAGAGAAAAATCAATGGAAAAATTTTAATCCTTACATAAGCATAATACATTATGCATGATAATCTTCAGAATTTGAAATCCACTTACAGGCAATCATCTGAAAAAGCAGGGGCTGGTTTACAAGGTGACTTCATTTTCCTGTAGTTGCGTGAAAAAGGTTCAAAGTATAAGAGCAGAAAAACTCCTTTTTGTTTTTAGTCTCTGAAAGAAGAAAACAAATGCTCTTATGTGTAATGTCTCAACAGCCACTCCTTAGGAAAGTCACAGTAATATGACAGTAATAATAACAATAAGGAAAGCTAACAGTTATTAAGTGCTTACTCTGTTCCAGGCACTTAATATGCATGATCTCCCTTAATCCTCAAAATGAGGAGGGTTTGATTTTTCATCCCCATGAAAACAGCTGAAGAGACTGAAGCTCAGAGAGATTAAGGAACTTGCCAGAGATCACAAAAGTAGAAATTGGAAGAGCTGGGGTTTGAACCCAAGTAGATTGACTCCACAGGCCACCATGTTATGTGGCTTCTCATTTTATGTATTACGAAACTGCTGTTTATTTTCCTAAGGCCCCAAGTTTTGTTGTAAAATTGGAATTCCATTCTAGTTTTCTGAACTCCAAAACCCATTGTCTTTACATTCCTCCATGATACTTTCTCTAATTAAAACAAAGCATTAGATTTGAAATATCCCAATATCTTAGAGTCGAGATCGTGACTAACTGAATAAATCTGCCTACTATCTGATTTTGTAGATAAAGTTTTTTTTTGGAACGCAGCCACGCCCAGTTGTCTAAGTGTTGTCTGTGGCTGCTTTTGTGTCACAGTTGAGTTGTTGTAATAGCGTAAGGTCCACAGGTTAAAATATTTCCTATCTGGCTATTCACAGAAAAAGTTTGTTGACTCACATCTTATAAGAAACATTTCTTTTCTTTTTCCTAACTAACCTATGGTCCATGTCTTCAGCAGTAGCAGCTTTGAATAAGAGAGTAGGCATAGTGATGACTAGGCTGGCTAACCACGCTTATTTTAAATCTGAGATTGTTGTTCAGTTGCTAAGTCGTGTCTGACTCTTTGAGACCCCATGGATTGCAGTACACAACTTTCTCTCTCTGTCCTTCACTATCGCCTGCAGTTTGCCCAAACATATCCATTGAGTCAGTGATGCCATCGAACCATCTCATCCTCTGTTGCCCCCTTCTCCTCTTGCCCTCAGTCTTTCCCAGCATCAGGATTTGGGGCCAAGTAAACGCAAGGACAGAGGCTTTGTTATAACAAGTGTATCTGGTCTTTGGTGCTTTCTCTCAACTTGCCCTAGAATCGAATAAAAACAATTCCCTTGTGTATACCCAGCAGCTTCAACACTGCCAGAGCTATAGTAGACAATTGGTCTGAATTGATAGTCAGAAATATCTTGCAATAGACCACGAATTCTGTCTCCAGTCAGTCTCCAGGATGGAGTTCAAGTTCAGTAGCCTGACAGTTGTGATCCTCTCCCCTCCCCCTACATATCATAGCTCATTTGCCTATGCAATACTTTCTATTTCTTCAAGACTTAACTCCTGACCATTTGACCACTCAGAAAGGCCAGGTTTGCTAGGTCGGCCAGATCACAGCTGGCTTTGGAAGAGGACTGATGTGATCAAAATGATGCTTATGATGTGCAAAAGAACCTGTAGGGGGGAGAGACTGGAGGCTAAGGGGTCAATTAGGAACCTATTTGAGGTGATAATTGTGTAGACAGGGGCAATGAGAGTAGAGAGAAAGGGACAAATTGGAGAGAGATTTGAAAGGAAGCATCTTCAGGAATCTGATGATTTAGTGATCTGAGGGATGAAGAGGAGAGAAGTGTAACAGAGTAAGAATTTTAGTGTTAGGACTAGTAGATCGTGTGATCATTGACAAAAATAGATATTCTCAGAAGAAAAGCAGGGTAAAGAGAGTGAAACAACGTATATCTGGAATTAAGATTGGGATTATCCTTCTGATAGTTGTGTGAAATAGGAAATTAGTGCCACTTTCCAGTTGAGGCCTAGAGATTTTGACCTAATAAGAACTGCCAAACACAACACTATAAATCAATTATACTCCAATAAAAACTACAAAAAAATTTTTTAATTGACAGATGGACTCATGCATTCATTCACTCAGCAAATATTTATTTGAGCCACCACAGTGTGCCAGACACAGTTCTAAGCCCTTGGGATGTATCAGAGAACAAAACAAAGATTCTTGCTTTTATGGAGCATACATTCTAGCAAGAGAGAAGCAATAAATAATGAACATCATAAATAAGTATATAGTGTAATAACGTGTTAAGTGTATGATTAGGCAGGGTAAAGTGGCTGGAGGCTCTGGGGGCAGGTGAGGGCCTTTGCACTTTAAAAGTGTTCCCAGACAACACCTAGAGCTCTTTTTCTATGATCTGTGGTTTGTTATTTGTCTTCTGACTGAAGGAACAGAAGAAAAAATTGTAGGGTATTGGCTACTGTGTGATGTTTTAATAAAGATTCTTTGTATGCCACATCTGGAGGCAATTTTTAAAAAGGGAAACTTCTCATGGTTCCCATTTCCTGAATGAGTAGCACTGTGATGAAATTTAGGTGAGTTGAGGCTGATAATTTTCAGCAATTTAAATTTTGTTGCCTTTCCTAGAAGGAAGACCTTTGTTTATAAACAACTGGGTCAATAGAAGATGTAGCCTTGTTATTCACATTCTTCTGATAGGCTCCCAGTCAGGACACAGAGTGCAGAAAGGATATACAGGGGTTTGAAGCATCATTATCTAACTTTGGGATTTTGTTCTTTGTGATGAGGGAGGAAAGGTAAAGAACTAATTTCTCTCTTTCTTAGAAGACAAATTAGATGGGATGACAAACTTTTTGTAAAGACTGAACATTTAAGCAATTACCTAGTGGTACGTAGGAACATTATCTGCATTCTTCCATTTTTGGATTATTAACAAAGCCTCCACTTGGGACACATGCTAAACAGCTCTCAGTTTTCTGTGTGTCTTCAATAGGATATGATGTGCCAAAGAGCCGCTTTAATTTCTACTGTCTTCCATTGCCAAGATACTTATTTAGGGTCTGCAGAGGAGAGGGGATATTTAAAAAGGAAGGAGCGAGAAAAGAGAGAGTGACATGGTTTTTGGACAGTGTCTGAAGACACCATTGGTACAGGTTAAGAGAGAGGTATGCATTATAATTCTAAAATGGTCTCAGCTCTATTGAAAATAGAGAAACTTGATTCTTTGATGTGGAAATGAACTAAAATGGGAAAGGAAAAGTTGTACTTGTAAACTCTGAGCCTTTTTGTGTGTGTTGCTTTTCCTGAACCAGTGAAATGCCCCAGGTGCAGGGGGCAGCGGGATGCTTGAAGGGACACCCATCAAGCAGACCCAGGTTTCCCTCCTTTTGTGTTGACAGAAGTAGCTGCAGCCACAGCAGTTGGCAAGTTAAGATCCTGGCTGCCTTGGAAGAATCCTGGGAAGAGCCCAGCATCAGTTTGCATCTTTTCAGCTACAGGTTGAGTAGGACAGAAGGGCCGGGTACTGGAATAGTTTTTAATGTAAAACTTTCTGCGCTCAGCTAAGTGGGCTCACATACAGCCATCCTTGGAAAGGAATCACTTTTTAAAAATTTTTTATGGAAATGTAGTTGACTTACAGTGTTGCATTAGTTTTAGGTGTATAGCAAATGACTCAGTTTTATGTATATGTGTATATATATATATATATATACACATATACATAACATTCTCTTCCAAATTAGGTTACAAAACATTGAGTAGAGTTTCCTGTGCTATACAGTAGGTCCTTGTTGGTTAACTATTTTATGTGTGGTAGTGCATAGATTTTAATCCCAAACTCCTAATTTATCCCTCCCCTGCTCCATTTGGTAACCATAAGTTTGTTTTCTATGTCTGTGAGTCTAGTTCTGTTTTTTAAATAAAATCATTTGTGTCATTTTTTTTTTAGATTCCACATATAAGCTATATCATAGGAAAGGAACTATTTTCAGTTAGAAGAGCCTTCACCAAAGAATGTCTTCAGTGGAAATGCATTTGTTTAATATTGCATTAGCGATTTCTACCCCTTGCACCTATCCACTTCAACATTTATTAAACTCCTTATGGGTGCTTAGGACTCTGCAAGGTGCTGCAGACTAACATGAAAGAGTAAACTTGAATTAATGACAAAGTAAAGTGAAATGATCTTTTAAGGAATCTTCATAGGAATTCCATTACAAGAAAGCAATGAGAAAGCATGAACCCCACACTAGTGATAGCCCCTGGCATTCCTTATCCTTACACACACATACAAACACCCAAAGATGTGCTCAGGTAGAAATGTTCTTTGGGTAAGAATACCCAGGGCTTTTTACACAGTGCCACTTGTCCTAGCTGGGCCACCCCCATGGTGTCATCTCATTGATGAAATGCTGATTAAGTTGCTTTGTGCTCCATCATGGACCAATGGGTCATTCTCTGCTTCTTGTCAACTTCAAACAGGCTGGGCAGTCTGAGTTTGTTTGAACTCTACTGACCCCAGATGCCTTTTGTCTTTATCAGACTTTATTCTTATCTTTCCAGAAATGGAGTAGTTTCTCCTTTTCCTATTTCTTCAATATTTGCCTAAAAGATGCAAACTTACAAAAGATGTTTCTGAAAGTGAAGCCGACTGAAAAAGTAGCCAATTTTGTTTCTAAAGAACTATTTATAGAATTTTCCAAAGACAGTCTGTCACAGATGGGGGATTCCATCTCAGTCTACCTTGAAAAGCAATTGAATTAAACAAACATTTGGTGAGTATCTGCTTTGTATCTGACTTTGTTCTAGGGGAGTTAGAAAGGAAGAAGGATTTGTCCCTGCCCTTGAGGAGTTTAAAGTCAAATTGAATTAAGAGGCAACATTAATTAAGCCAAGAATTTACTTCTGAGTTTTTGAATTTGCATTCTTGGTTTCAGTGTTTCTATGTATAATGACCAAAATGGTCCATTAAGTTTAATCTATGCAACATAGTAGATTTAGTTGTTCATGAAAAAGAGCTCTCTAACCCAAATAAAGGAAACTCAGTCTAGACATTAGGGATGCTTTAGCTAATTTGGCTTAACTAGTTCTTTTCCTAATAGCACTTCGTTCCAGACTCTATGAGCATTAAGCACTCACCCAGTCCCGCCACTTTCCCTGGAGAGGAAAAGCTGCATCAGGCATGAATCCAGCTCTCAAGAAGTTCACTGCCAAGCTCAGCAGGTGAGACAGAGCACGAGGGAAAAAGTTATCGGTGCAGAAGAACAAGAACCACGGGACCAGTAACTGGGGTTGAGAGTTTGGGAGAATCACTCCTCTGCAGAGTAACTTCATCTCCCCATGTCAAGGTGTAGTGTAAGGATTGTGGGAAATTCTTTGTGCTTTTTGGATGCGAGGTGTATTATATAAGATCTGTAAAAAGTTTTGGGGTACATTTAGAAAAAAGTAATTGATAATAGTGATAATAATATCTAGCATGTGTTGAGTGCCTATTATATGCCTGGCATTAACCTACAGATGGGAATATAGCTCTAATCTGTAACTCTATTTTATATCTGTTGACCCCCAAATTATCAAAACGTTAATTTCTAAATGTACCCTGTTCATAATCTTTTTTATAATTGTTAACCTGGGTGACGGTTTCATGAGAATTCATTAATTCTCTCTACTTTTGTGTTTTTAAATTTTTCATAATCAGAGGCCATGCTAAAAAAGGAAGGGGCCAAATAAACTTCATTACCTAAATAATACCTCTGACAATTGATGAAGGCTAAGAAAGAAGTCAACAGTTCTTCAATATTTACTATGAGCCAATCCTTCACATACTATCTGTGAATTAACTGTGATTGCATTTTACAAATGAAGCAATTGAGGCTCAGAGAGGTTAAAGGACTTTTTAAGGAGTTGAATGCTGGTCAAAGCTTATGCATGCTCTTTCCAGCATACCATCTTGCTCTCTTGGTCCACATGGTTTCTAAGGACAAGATCCCTGTGTTTAATCTTGGCAGCCCCAAGTGCCAGTGGGTGAAATCATAGTGCTACACTTCAAAAATCTCTCTCAGACCTAGTTCAAAACCAGATAAAGTGTTCTAAAAACAATATGACATGTATGCTTTAGGAAACATTTCAAAGAAAGAGAAAACTGGCAAAGCAATGGTTAATGATAATTTGTCTCCGAGAAGAATATCCTTAAATGTCCCTTCGCTGTGTGGGTGTGAACATGGAAGCATAACATTTGGGACTTTGGGGTAACCAACATTTATTTCCAGACATTTCACAACCTCTCTTTAAGGTTAGATGTAAGGTCCATTTTACAGATGAGAAAAAGGAGGCTGAGAGGTCCAAGCTGGCAACAGCAAGTGTTGCTGAGCATTACCACGCCATGGAGTGTGGTGCAGCTGGAGTTCAAATCTGGTCTGTCCTGTCCTCGGTGAACATCCTCTCACCACAATAGTTAAGTGCTATGGTAGAATTGGATGCTTTCTTCTGTGCAAACACCATCTATTAAAGGCTACAGAGGGTCAACCAAATTCCTCCATGTGACCTGGGAGGGGGAAGGGTTGGGTGTAACAAAATGGCAGCATTTCTTTGTCATGAGGCAAAACTTTCCCCACTCTGTTTGGATTTATTTGGTCTTCATGGACCAAACTGAACAGAAGTGAATTATCCCATCTGTTGTCAAAACCATCCTCCCTGACTTCAAAGAGTCCAGGCCCCCGGAGGGAGAACCCCCCAGGGTGCAGAGAGAGATGGAAGCCCCTAGGCCTCCTGTCTCCCCTTTAGTCTCTGGGGGCTGGAGTCACTGCCTGTCATCCCAGCTGACTTCGCTTTGAATCTGTGGCTCCTCACCACCCCCCAGCCTTCCCCTCAGCCCAAACAGACAGGGCCCAATTTCTGTTTGAAGTGGATGTGCTACTCTTCACACGGTGGGCGCTCCACGGAGGTGCTGCGGGATTAGAGGAAACGGCTCCCTGTGGGGCGAGGCCACCTAAGCCTCCGGCGGCGGCAGTGACAGCGCTTTCAGCCGCTCAGGGGCCGATAATGGCATTCTGGGCTTTTCCACAGGGGTCCCCGGGCCACCGAAGGATTTTAATTAAAGTGGCTTTGTGGGCCTTGGAGGCAAACACAGGCCCAGAACTCAGAGGGGGTTCTTGTCGTGAGTTCTGGTCCAGTTTCTCCCTAGTCTCAGAGGGACCTAGTTCATAGGAGCAAAGGAAATGAAACAACTGGGCCTACTGTCTAAATCCTACAGCGAAAGCCTTGTTCACCTGAATAACCCTGAGCGGTCCCCGCAGAGCATCACCTGGTATTTCCTTTTGCTGGTGTAGAAATGGTTGAAACCAAACTGGAAATTGCTCAAAGTAGGACTTTCCTGGTGGCTCACTGGTAAAGAACCTGCCTGCCAATGCAGGAGATGCAGGTTTGATTCCCTGGGTTAGGAAGATCCTCTGGAGGAAGGCATGGCAACCCACTTCAGTATTTTTGCCTGGAGACCCCCATGGACAGAGGAGCCTGGTGGGCTACAGTCCATGGGGTCGCAAAGAGTTGAACAGGACTGAAGCAACTTGGCACGCACGCACCATGCATTGGAGCGATGCTTTCTCCTCCCTCAGATTATTCTGAGGAAAAGGTAATAAATGGATCTGTAAGGAAATTAGTTGTCTTAAAGTTTAATTACATGCATTAATTACCTTTTAATGAAGATAGATGAAAATTTTGAGTTATTTTGCTATAGGACAAGTATCTCCCCATAGACATTTCAAATGTAGCTCTAAGCAAATATTTTTTAAAAAGATAATACAAAGTTAAATATAAAATTCTCTCCTCTGTAAAAATATTTTTTTATAAAGGTCAATTGTGTGTGTGTGTATTTGATTTCATTTGAGTATTACCCTCTGGATAGAATCATATCCAAAAATATCCAAATAGAATCTATTTTGAAAATATTATTTAAAAAAGAAAAATGAACTCTGGGTGCCATTTTTAAATAGAATATCAATAATTATATTTTCTCATTAAGATGACACAATTAGATAGGATTAAAAGAAGTATTAGCATCCAAGGATAACTTATATTGATGCCTTTCCCTCTGTTCTTAAAGTACGAAATTATTTACACATCCCTCTAATTGACAGTTGTTTCACAATTTGGAGATATATATGTGTATATATGTGTATGTACATATATGTGTGTATATATATACATATATATATCACAAATGTGTGCAGTTTTTTATTAGTGCCAGTTTTCCTCCTAGACCTTAAGCTCCAAGAAGGTAGGGACTATAACTGATTTGTTTACCATTGTATGCCCAGTCCCAGACATGTCTTAGCTGCTCAAATATCTGTTGAATACATAAGTAATCACTCAAAGAGATGTAATGTAATAATGATGGTATATATTTATTTTTATAAGAGTGCCTGCTTTGAATTTTTTCTCTTAATCAAGAGACTCAGGTAATAAGTTTGGACTTTGTGATTTTAAGAAAGCACTAATGTTTATCTACAAAAAAAAATATGACTGAAAATAGTCTATGGATTGTCAGATCAGGTGTGCAATGGTTTACCAGTTCGTACAATTGAGACTTTCAAAAAATTGGTGACTGGTCCTAACAAATCAGAGTAAGGGTAAAATTTACTCAATATAATTGCTTAAAGAGGCTACTTGTAACTGAAACACGTTTAAATTTTGCCTGGGGATGAAGTAGTCTTATTTCATGGTGTTAGTACCAGAGCAGGTAGTTGTAGGGAATTTGCACAGTTGCTGTGCTACACATTTCATCTATAAAGATGACTAGTTGACATGGCAGAGCTAAGGGACTGAAGTTCCAAGTTGGTGTCGACATCTGTGATTGACTGTGGGGAATGCCAGGCACTGCCAGACAGATGTGTTGGGAATTCATCCCCAGACTTCATGGAATCACTTTGTGCTCACTCCTTCAAGAGAAATCTGGTGAAGGGGAACTTTAACAATGCTGAAAAAGCTAAATGATAACCTTTTCTTCCAGGAATAAGGATGCCTCTGGTTGTGCACGAGTCAGTGAGAGTAGACACTGTCTCATGGCCTTGTAGACAAGACCTGCATTGTCCAAGGTTGCTGTTTCCGCTGCCGTTCCCTGGCTCCCCTCTGCCCTCAAAGGATTTGTAAAGTGGTCAGGGCCACGATGTTGCCCAGTTTTGCTACCAACTTTCTTTTCTCTTGATCTTTTGTTTCAATGTCTGCTTTCTTTCCTCTATGTGCTCACTGAAGCCTAATTATGGGGGTCAAGCTATAATTAGTTTATATATGAAGTTTAATTCACTGTGGCTCTTCTGGCATTAGACTCAAATGGGCTTTGATGTCTGGCTGGAGCTTTGATCCCTGTCCCTAGAATGGTGGTCATCACCCCAACTCAAAAGACTGCCCTTTATTTTTTTCCCTCCTATTCGGAGACAGCTTTTCCCAATTACATCATTTGTGTTTGTTTGGCCATAAAAGCTGGAAGGCATCATTTTGTTGCATTGCTCTATAGCAAAACGTGCAACTGATGCTCCTTACTTTGCTGGGCTGCAAAAAAATGTTCACTGCTGGATAAGGCATTTGTACAATGATGCTCAGACTTTGTGGGGGTGCTGTTGGGAGTTGTTCTGCCCAAGGGCAAGGCGTCAGACTGTGTCATCTGAGGGACCTTTCCTGGCTCTGCCCAGGAAATGTCTTTAAGCTTAAGCCACACGACTGTGATATATTCAGTCAAGATTCCTTTTCATGCTGGCAACTTTATCTTACTCTCTAGATCCTCCGGGTGGCAGATCCACCCTGTCTTTAATGTCACACATTCTGAGTGTCGATTAGCAGCCTTTCTGAGAAGACAGAGGCCTCCAGGGAAAGCAAAAGAACTAAAGAGAGCTGAGCAATACTAGAAAGGAGATGACAAAGTAGCACCGGTGGAGGAAGAAGCACCAGCACTTGCTTTAAAAAGAAAAGGAAAGAAAAATCAGAACAGCAGGGTGAATTTCGATCCTATCACTGACAGGAGGGAACAGCAGTGGGTGATCACCTTCAACTGCTTCCCAAATACCTGCAACCGAAACAAAGACTCATAGAGGAAAGAAAGCCTTAGGAAGAAAGAGTAAATCGGAGAGGAGAAAAATAGGCTGTTGGGTTAAGAAGAGAATAGGGGCAACCCAACCAGGCACACTTAATCTGACAACATTAGTTTTCCTGGAAAAACAATTACAGTGTTGAGCTCCTTACTTCTAACTTCAATTGACAGCGTGAATTTGTTTTAATTGGCGCATGAATGAACAGCATTATTTATTAATGTGTAATGGATACTTTGGAAAGCATAACCTCTTTTCCTATTTGTGACCATTTTATTGGTGGAGCCATTTGAATACATTAGTTTTAATATTTAAACTTGCTGGGAACACTTTTTCATGGAGATGTACAAGCTGTTATGGCAAATGGTTTGCTTTGGGATAATAAGCCAGCTCGAAGTGGCATTTGGTGAGGAGGGAGCTGGGGAGGTATAGAGGTTTGGAGACACAGTGACTTGTCTGTCTACTTTAACAAGATTTATTAGTAGTGTGTAAAAACATGTTTCAGCTTTTTTCCCCCTCTCAACTATATAAATATAGTTGTCAGTGCATGACATAACACAGGCCCCAATAATAGACTCCACCCAGCCAGAAGGAATCTAATTCAGAACTAGAAAGCAAGAAACTTGCCTATAAATGAATAGCATGAGACAGTGACAGAGGACAAAGGGGCGTGGCATTTGGCAAAGGGGACCAGTCATTATTCCTTAGTGCTTTATTAAAATTAGGAAGGAAAATTTAGTTCCTTTATTATCAAGTACTGTGTTTGGCACACAGTAGGCATAAAGCTTAGATGAGCTGAAGAGAATTAATTTTGCATGCTGATGAGCATCCAAGCATAATTCCATTTTTACATTTTTAGATTTAATATACAAGCTGGTTAATTATGAATCATGGTTGTAGTTATAGTTCCATTTGTGTCTGTGAGGGCAGCAATGGGGAGGTCAATGGAAAGTGGCTAGAGAACTCTTGTTTTTGCTTTTTGGTAAATGTGAAACTATTTTTTGCAGAGATTACGTTAGTTAGAAAGTGTGTTAATGAAAAAACAATTTACAACCAACCTGCAGTTTCTTGAATGCTTGCAAAGGCATTGTCCTGAGTATAGTAATACTTATTGTTAGGTCACTCAGTCGTGTCTGAATCTTTGCGACCCCATGGACTGCAGAAAGCCATGCTTCCCTATCCTTCACCATCTCCCGGAGTTTGCTCAAACTTATGTCCATTGAGTCGGTGATGCCATCCAACCATCTTGTCCTCTGTCTTCCTCTTTTCCTCCTGCCTTCTATCTTTCCCAGCATCAGTGTCTTTTCTAATGAGTCTTTTCCAATAGTAACACTAAGAGAAAAATAATCACTGCCTTCAGGGAATCCTAATAATGTAATTGGAGAGAATAGATGCACATAAACACCTGTGTACATAGTATATGTGTGCATACCCGGATAAATAACCATGCAAATAGCATTTGGTAAGAATCAAATATTCATGCAGTTGACTGGAATTCAGAGGAGAGAAGTGAACTGATCTTGGAGGGAAGAAGGCTGGCCCACACAGAGGGGAGAAAGGAAGAATTCTTACAGGGGTAAGAAGCTTAAGAAAGGTCTAAGAGTCTTAAATGATGATAGAGAATGCACTCCTTCACACAACATTGTGCCTGAACGTCAGCAAACTGCAACTGGCTGAATTCGATTTCTGAGGCTCTTGGATGTACTGCTTTTAAAATAGATATGGCACTTTTCCGTGGACAAGCTGGCGAGAGGCATTTCCAGACCCCATCTCACTGAAATGCCCTGAGACCAGTGTCCCAAGCATAGATGACAATATTACAAATGCTACCACAGGGGGAAAGTTAAGTCCTTCTGGAGGAAGAAAAGAAAGATACAACTTAACTCACATAACCTTTACTCTCTATGTGCCTGCGTCATTGTAAACACACCATATATATAGTATATACTGTATATTATTATAATTCTTACAACAGGCACCTTGTTAGTAGTTCCATTTTACCCTTGGGGAAACGGAGGCACAGAGAGGTGAAGTTACTTGCCTGCGCAGCTAGTCTTGGCAGGAAAGGGGATTCAAATTCAGGCAATTCGGTTTCAGAGCTCCTGTGCTTGCAGACTAAATAACAACAATAAAAAAACTCTTAACAAAAACCAAAGCGCGCACGCGCACGCGCACCCCCTAAGCCCGGAGCTTGTAAAAGAATTGATGCAACCGCTGGCTGTACAGCGACATCCTCCTGCTTAATTTTAAATGCCTTCCATGAAAAGATTAAAACAACAGCAACAAAACCAAGAGTTCAACAGTTTTCGGACAACGCTGCACTCTGCCTTGGAGTGCTTGCCTTTACAACTTGAGTCACAAAAGCCAACTTCAAGAAAAAGTCTGAATCCACTCGCAGTACCTTGCTTGGTAAGGTGGAAGAAACCTAAAGCAGCTTGAGTGGATACGAACAGTGGACGTGTGGGGAAAGGGTTAACGTGGTGGGCTGCAACTCGGTCGAGTTTCAGAAAGTTCTCTGGGGAGCCCAACTGCTGCGTCCCTCGGCGGACCCTGCCTGCGAAGCCGGCTGTAACAGGATGCTGGGGCTCGGGGTGCTCGCCCCTGGCTTTGTGCGATTGTAAAGAACCAATAAGAAGCGAGGCAAAAACTGGGTGCCGTAAACCCGAAAAGGGGGCGAGGAGGCCCGCGGGAAGAGCGGGAGAGGAGAGAGGGAGGAGCGGGGAGGGCCAGGCGAGCAGGAGGCCGGCGCCGAGCGCGAGCGGCGCCCCTGACACTAGAGGGGGAAGCCGAGGGGGAGCGGGCCTCGCAGCCGAGGGGCCGGCGCGGGGAGGCGGGCGCCGGGCGGGGGTTCGCCTGGCCGCCGCGCGTGACGTAGCGCCGGGCAGGGCGTTATCAGCTGCGGGGCCGCGGCGAGGGACGCGCGGCGACAGCGGACGGCGCCGCCCGGGGCCCGGACGGCTGCAGCCCCGGGCCGCGCGCGGGTCCTGAGCGCTCCGGGTTCCCGCCCCCGCCGCCGCGCCCTGCCGCCCGGAGGCATGAGCCCGAGGCCGCAGCCCTAGCGCCCGCTCCTCCGCCCGGGCGGCCCGGCTGCGGGGACGGGTGCGCGCGGCCGGGTTGGGGGCCATGAAGCCGAGTCCGACCGGGACGGCTAAGGAGCAGGAGCCTCCGACGCCGGCCCGGGGAGAGCAGCGCACGGCGGAGCCTGAGGGGCGCTGGCGGGAGAAGGGCGAGGCGGACACGGAGCGGCAGCGCACCCGCGAGCGGCAGGAGGCCACGCTGGCCGGGCTGGCGGAGCTGGAGTACCTGCGCCAGCGCCAGGAGCTGCTGGTCCGGGGCGCCCTGCGCGGCACGGGCGGCGCGGGGGCCGCTGCAGCCCGCGCCGGGGAGCTGCCGGGGGAGGCGGCGCAGCGCAACCGCCTGGAGGAGAAGTTCTTGGAGGAGAACATCTTGCTGCTGCGGAAGCAATTGGTAGGTCGTGCCCGGAGGTGGGGGCACGGTTGTCCCTGCAGACGGCCGGGGATCGGGCAGGTGGTCCGTGGTGGGTGCCTCTAGCTAGCAGCAACCCTCTGGCTTCCCGGGACCCCCGCCCGGCCCTTCCCTGACCTGGGTTCCTGCGGGTCCCCGGGGGCGCGTGGGTTGCCGACGCCCACGCGATCCCGGCGTGTGCCCGCTTTGTGTCAGGTGAGGGGCCGGAGACCCCGCGCGGACTGCCGGGGAGAGGGTGGCCGCTGTCTCCTCCGGCCCTGCCTTCGGGATTCTTGGAGTCGTCTGGTCGGTTGGGGGAACCTCCAATCGCTCAAGTTAGACGAATGCCTGCCCTCTCCCCGAAGGTTAAACCCTCATTTAAAATAGCATTTCTTTGGAGGGCTTCTTGGCTTCAGGTCCTCCCGCCGAGAGGGGACAAAAGCCGAGGAGGGGACTTTGGGGGCGCGATTGACCGTCCAGTGCCGAATTTTACTATTACACGGAAGCGGCCGCGGGGAGCCCTGCCTGCCCCTCCCTGGGCTCCCCCCTCCAGCCTGCCAGCTCTTGCCTACTCTGCTGCTTAATTTCAGATAGAAGCCCTTTGTATAAGGCGGCTAAAACAGATGCACATGATGGAAATTTGGCTGGAGAAAGTGCCCCCTCCTCTCATACGTTCTGCTCGTTGTGACTTGAGGTGGAGGTGGGCGGAAGGGAAAACCTCCTCTCAGGGAGCATTTATCATATTGGATTTGTGTCAGCATCTCAGACATTCTCTGCCGTCTTCATTAACGGGGAAGAAAAAGAACTTTGACGCTTAATGTATTGATGAACAGCTTTGACCCAGCCTCAGAGAAATGGCGGCAGCTTTGTTTCCCTGACCTCAAAAATGTAGTTTTGAAAACAGAAAAAAAAAAAAAAGAAAATCCTTATCTGACCATGTGATGCTATCTGAAACTAGACACATACTAGATAATGTCCCTCCTGCTAACACAGTGATGCCGTGTTGTCGTCAAGTGTTTTCTTGTATTATCTTTTTTGAGATAATTTGTCTTTTTTTTTTTTTTGAGCAGCAAAGTCATTTTACTTGTTTGGTTCATTTTTTCCTGAAGAAAATCGTTCTAACAAGCAAGTATGTTATGTGTCCAAGCTTTTTAAGTTCAAGGACAGACAGGAGGAACAGATACTCATATGCGTCTGTTTTGTAAGGCCCTGTGGAAGTAGTGGTTTGTGCAATATTTCAGGGTTGGCATTTTGCTGTGGTTTTGGTAGCAGACTGATTCGAGTCAATTGTTGCTGGTTATGCCTGGTCATTGACATTATGTGCATTGTCTTATACAATAGCACCTTCTTGTCTTCATGAATCTCACAATTGTGAGTGGCGCATTCCTGTTGTTCCCTGGAGAGGAGCAGGACAGCATGTCAGGAGAATTCCCGTCCAGTCAGTGTTTGTGGTACTATTTTCATTTGTAGGCTTGGCGTTTGTGATTTGAACCAGATGCCTTTGAGGTTTTTTTTTTTTTTTTTTTTTTTTTTTGCTTTCCCAGAAATAGGAAGCACTAGGTGGCGGTGTGACAGCACTACAGCCTGTCACCTTTGGAAACCCGAGTTGAGTTCAAATCTTGATGGCCCTTCCCTTGAGGGTTTTGGATTCTGCCAGCTCACATTATACTTGGCACAGGCTGTTAGTATTAGTTTCTCTCTTTCAAAGGCCCTAAGACTGATTAAACCCCACAAAGTGACTAATAGAAATCAAAGCTCTGCAGGGCATTTGGCCAGAAAATCTCACCTGAGAAAGATTATAGTGTATTGTAGGAAATCTGTTACACTCTGACTTCAAATTAAAGAGTCTACTGTGAAGTACTGTTTTCTAATAAATTGGCTGTACACAGAGGTTTTTAAAAAAAAGTCTCAGTGGGTTTTTCATATCCCTACCTATAAAAAGTAAGTTTGTATATATATTAGCTGAAACTGAAAGCAAGTCTTGTTTTTATGAAGAAACTTTATATCACCACAAAATGTGAGAAAGTGGAATTAAACAGGACATATTCTTGAAGTTTTTCTTTGCTTCAGGTCATCCAGTAAAATTTTGGTTTTGGAAAATTTAGGGAACTCTTCAGATGGTAATTTGAATACTTAGAGCTAACTTTGTAGTTCTTTGTCACCAAAATGTTTTTTGTTTTTTTTTTCCTTTCTCTGTTTCTTCCTCATTAGAATTGTTTGAGGAGAAGAGACGCTGGTTTGTTGAACCAGTTGCAGGAACTCGACAAACAGATAAGTGACTTGAGACTGGATGTGGAAAAGACATCTGAAGAGCACCTGGAGACAGACAGCCGCCCCAGCTCAGGTGAGTGTGGGGGGCACAAGGAGAAACTCTGCCGTCAGGAGTTCTGTCTTGGAGTCCCCCTGTGCTTAGCATTCCCAGACCTGCAAAGGACAATGGAGTTTGTTTCCAGTACAGAGACACTACAGCAAAACAAAACAAGAAAAGTCTGTTATTCAGTTGCATGACAGGGAAACAAAATCAGGCAATAAATTTATTGAAATATAGTTGATTTACAGTGATGTGTTAATTTCTGCTGTTTAGCAGAGTGATTCAGTTATTTATATATATATCCTTTTTTCATATTCTTTTCTATTATGGATTATCACAGGATATAGTTTCCTGTGCTGTACAGTAGGATCTTGTTTATGTTTTCTTTTTTTTAAATTGATTTTTAATTGGGAGAAAATTGCCATCCATTTTCTATGTAATGATTTTTATCAGCCAATGCCAGATTCCCAATCTATCCCTGCCCACCACTCCCCAGCCACCAGACGTTTGTTCTCTTATGTTTGTGAGTCTATTTCTGTTTCATAGATGAGTTCATTAGACAACAAAATTTTTAACAATGAGACTCAGCTGACTGAAGTCCCCTGAGCTTAAAAATAAAAGCTTCTATGCAAATTTCTGGAAGCGCGATCCTCCTTTGAAACTTGAGAAAGTCGGAACAGAGCTCGAAAATTAGTCACACTTCAACTTCCTGAGACCACTTCAAAAGTTTTCTTTTTTCCCTCTAAACCATTTGGCTCCTTACATAGATTTGTTTTTCTCTTCAAGTTATTTTTTCTGAAATGTTTGTGAAAAAGTTGACACTCTGACAGATCTGAGTCTCTTTCCTTGCCCATCTTTAAAGGTGGGGTCAAGGAGGAAGGTCAGTTTGAGAGTGAGAGTACTCTCAACTTTGAAATGTACTCATAGTTATGGCCTCTGCCTTTTTCTGAGGATTGCTGGAAATGAAACCGTAAAGTCAAGACACTATATCTCATGAACCAAAATTGCCATCCCTCCCTCCATATTCTCTCTTTTCTCTCTTTTGTGCATGATTACCACGTTTCCTTTTAAGCACAAATGTGTGTTTTTGCTTGACATGATCTTAATCTTAAATGATGTTTTGATTTGTAGGGTTTTATGAACTGAGTGATGGGGCTTCGGGATCCCTGTCCAATTCCTCGAACTCGGTCTTCAGTGAGTGTTTATCCAGTTGTCATTCCAGCACGTGCTTCTGCAGCCCCTTGGAGGCAACCTTGACTATTTCAGATGGTTGCCCCAAATCTGCAGGTAAGACTTTTTAAAATTGACATTTTAAAAATTTATTTTTAATTGAAAGATAATTGCTTTATAGCATTGTCTTGGCTTCTGTCACACAACAATTTGAATCAGGCTAAAACATACATATGTCTCCTCTCTCTTGAACCTACCCCCACTGCACACCATCCTATCCCTCTAAGTTGTCACAGAGCACTGCATTGAGCTCCCTGTGTTATATAGAAATTTCCCATAAGCTATCTGTTTTACGTATGGTAATATATGTTTCAATGCTACTCTCTCAATTGGTTCCACCCTCTTCTTCTCGCTGTATCCAAAGTCTGTTCTCTATATCTGCTTCTCTATTCCTGTCCTGCAAATAGGTTCATCGGTACCATTTTTCTAGATTCCATATATATGCATTAATATATGATATTTGTTTTTCTCTTTCTGACTTACTTCACTGTATAATAGGCTCTATACCTTCCCAGAACTGACTCAAATGAGTTCCTTTTTATGGCTGAGTAATTTTCCATTGTGTATATGTACCACAACTTCTTTACCTATGGAATTGATAGACATTTTTAATTGGAAGGGGTCAAAGGTCCTTTAAAGTTGTCTAGCTTCAGCCCCTTCTACTAATGAAAAACAAAGACAGAGAATTTCATCTGCTTTTTGCCTTTAGTGCCATAGCTGCATCTAGAATCAAGATCACCACTATTCCCAGTCCTTTTTGGGTGTTACCTGGCTTTATATCCTGATGGTAGCAAGATAGCTTATCTTTAGAAATCCTGTCCCAATATTATAGATCTTGAGCTCTGTTTCTGAATCTTTGCTGTTAACTTGTTTGCATTTTCTTTTCAAAATTACTTTAGATCTGTTTTCTTCTTCCTTTAATCATTTAAAGTTAAGGCTTCCCTGGTAACTCAGTCGGTAAAGAATCCTCCTGCATTGCAGGAGACCACCTGCAATGCAGGAGACCACCTGCAATGCAGGAGACCCAGGTTTGATCCCTGGATCAGGAAGATCCCCTGGAGAAGGATATGGCAGCTCACTCCAGTATTCTTGCCTGGGAGATCCCATGGACAGAGGAGCCTGGCAGACTACAGTCCATGGGGTCATAGGAGTTGGACATGACTAGTGGTTTAGTGACTAAACCACCACCACCAAAGCTTCCATCAAGTTAAATATATCTGTTAGCCTGCTTAAGAGCTGCTTGGCTCTTCTGGTGGCAGTGGCCCCTCTGTGTTCTCCAGAATGCCTTGCATGATGGCAGCTCTCTCTTCTTTTAGTAGGTGGATGGGGTTAGATCCCCTCCACCATTTCCTCCATTTGGGGCTAGTATTGCAGTGATCTCTAGAGAGAATCATGCCATTGTTGATTCTGGAAGAGTTTCTCCATTTCCACTGTGTGTCTCACACACTGCTGTATGCTCTGCATACATTTCTCTGCTTTGAATCCTCCATACAGTTCTGCAAGGTCCAAGTGTTGTCAGGAACCATTTTATGTATCAGAAAAGGGAGGCCTGGTGAGGTTAAGTTTGGTAAGTTGCTTAAGACTATATATAGCGAGTAAGTGGCAGAGGCAGGGTTCAAGCTTAGGACTAACTGCCAGATCCTTGTTTTTCCACCACACTAAGGGAATTCAGAAAGTGTTGTGTTCAACCTTCTCATCAAACAGGAGGAATTACATGCCTTTTGTCAGAGGCTCCTCATTTGCTGAATGGCAGAGTTGTTGCTGAAATTTGGGACATCTTCCTTAATTCTGATATAGTGTGATTTCTCAGAAGAGCAGAGAAAATACAGAGATTAGAGGAGGTGATAGGTTCTGGCACAAGTCACTATACCCTTGGTTTTATGTATTGTCCACTTAGGTATAGGCTGAATTTCTGAGGTCTCGGCAGTGCAAACATAACACCAAACAACTGAGGCTGCTAATCACCTGGTGTCTCTGTAGTGTGTGTTGTTAGCAGGAATCATTTGGGGAAGCACAGATCTATGTTATCTAGAGTGTCTGGGTCTCAAGTTCATTGGTAATTGCTGCCTCTCATTCTGCAGATTTGGTTTCAGAGGGAAATTTTATAAACCCATTAAATGTACTTTGGTATAGGTTTTCCTTAAGGACAGACTCCTCTATCCCAAATGTCACATCTTCTCATAATTGAGACAGTTGGGTTGGCCTTTGGGGGCTGGGATGTCTGTCTTGCTCCTTAACTCTAGAAAAGAGGGAATAGGGATGAGAGGTGTCATGTAGCTAAATGTGGCTTTAAGTAAGATAAGGATAGGTCTTGGGGTAGTGAGGAAGAATGGGCACAGATATTAGCTAGAGAGATTTCCCCTTCTTACAACAAGCTGTTTATTGGGAGTGGAAGTGGAACTGGGGACATGATACATTTATTTTATAATAAACTTTTGTTTACAAACGAATATCATTTCTGGGTCTAGACTGGCCCTGCCACCCAGACTGCTAATAATCATTGAAATTCACAGGGCTTTCCTTTAAACAATTAACATAGAATCTAGCACATAGTAGCTTTTCAATATTTGAGTGAATAAATATAATTATAATGGAAAGCAAATTAAATAGGGACAAAAACTTTGATCTTCTGTAACTAAAAGTCACTCAAAGAAAGGAAAGTGAAGTCGCTCAGTTGTGTCCTACTCTTTGTGACTCCATGGACCAGTAACTTACCAGGCTCCTGTGTCCATGGGATTTTCCAGGCAAGAGTACTGGAGTGGGTTGCCATTTCCTTCTCCAGGGGATCTTCCCGACCCTGTGATCAAACCTGGGTCTCCCCCATTGCAGGCAGACGCTTTACCGTCTGAGCTACCAGGGAAGCCAAAGTCACTCAGAGGATTTGATATTTATAATATATACCAGGACAAGAGATCAGAATAATCTAATTAAGCAAGAAAGCTTGATTTCATTATATTTTGGCGTCTATGTTTTTGAGATGTGGAAATTTTATTCATTAGTACTACTCCTCAATCTTTTAAAGCCTCATCAAAAATTCCTTCATAAAATATTGTGCTATTTTAGTATCACTATTAAAAGCATAAGGTGACTATTATTTAAATTTAGTCTTGATTGAAATTAGATTCGTTTCCCTGACCTTTCAATTGACAGTTATATTCAAACACATATCATTAAGAATTAGGTCTTAAAAAAATTCAAAATGAGGAGAAAGCCCATGAAAGTATAGTTTATCTCAAGTATTTAAAGGGAAACTAGGAATAGAATACAGAAGGAAAGTGGCCCAGAGAAAGAATGGCTCAAAAAATGTTTATTTTTCCAGTTATAATTGCAGTACATATACTTTTATTGAAAAGTTAGAAAATAGAAAAAGAAGAAAGTACCATTACTTGCTTTCCCACCACTTTGAGATGCTACTATTAGCATCTTCTGTTGCTTCATTTCAGACTTTTTTCTTTGACTATATCGTCTTAATAAAATTATGATTTTCACTCCACTTTCAAATGTTTTCCATATATTATTCAATAGTTTGAAAGTATTTTTAATGGCTGATTATTTTTCCTTCAGAGTTATATCCTGTTAAAAATTCCTTTGTTATTTTTTTCCTCATCCAGTAGTATGAACTGTATGTGAAATAGTAGAGTAGCTTGTCTAGTATTTGTTGATTCTTTGTTATTATCTCACTACGCCTGAATTTGTCTTCATAGAAACTGGCCTGATCAAGCTGGTACTGACCAGTTCATTTCTTCAGAGTGTACCTTTAAATGTTTTTCAGATCTCATAGGATGGCTGGAATATAAAGAAGGCCATTGTGAAGACCTGGCCTCAAGGGCAGTTGGCTGTTTCCCCTCCACACCACAATCTAATTCCCTTGCTGTCATTGCAGATGTGAATCCCAAGTACCAGTGTGATCTGGTGTCTAAAAATGGGAATGATGTGTATCGCTACCCCAGTCCACTTCATGCTGTGGCCGTGCAGAGCCCAATGTTCCTCCTCTGCCTGACCGGCAACCCGCTGAGGGAAGAGGAGAGGCTTGGTAACCATGCCAACGACGTTTGTGCGGGATCTGAGCTGGACGCCGTCAAGACAGACACTAACTTACCATCTCCAAGCAGTTTGTGGTCTGCTCCCCATCCTTCATCTAGCAAGAAGATGGATGGTTACATTCTGAGCCTGGTCCAGAAAAAAACCCACCCAGTAAGGACCAACAAACCGAGGACCAGTGTGAACGCTGACCCCACGAAGGGGCTTCTGAGGAATGGGAGCGTTTGTGTCAGAGTGACTGGGGGCGTCTCACAGGGCAACAGTGGGAACCTTAAGAATTCGAAACAGGTGCCTTTGCCCTCCGGAGGCATCATCCCTTCTTTGGACAATGGGGCCTTCTCCCCACCAAAACAGTGGTCAAAAGAATCAAAGCCAGAACCTCTGGAAAGCAAGAGGTTGCCCGCGCCTGAAGGCTGTTCTCCAGGCACTGCTACCGAACTTCAAGGTAAGCATCTGCCCAAAACCGCCAAGCCTGTCTCCCAGGAACATGCGAGGTGTCCCCCCGCTGGGACAGGGGAGTCCTCCAAGGAAAGCGGGCAGATCCCAGCTGCCTCTCCGAAAGAGAGCCCCGGGAGGGTCCTGGCACCGCTTCAAGAGAACAAAGTGGTCCAGCCACTGAAAAAAGTGCCACAGAAAAACAGCCCGCAGGCAGGCACTCTGGCGCCCCCTCCCGCCGCCTCAGCCCTGCTGCCCCCCACTTTCCCGGCGGAAGAGCGGCAGGCCCTGGATTTCAGAAGCGAGGGCTCCTCTTCTCAGAGCCTGGAGGAAGGGCCCCTGGGGAAGGCGCCGCCCGTCCTGGCGCCGCCTCCGGGGGTCAGGCCGCCCCGGGGTGCGCGCCCCGCGGCCGCCCCGAGAGGCTCCGCCGTGAAGCACCGGGCGCCGGCCGTCCACGGGCCGGAAAGTGCTCTGCCCGCCGTGAGGGAGAAGGCCCGGGCGGCCGGCAAGAAGTGTCGGTTCCCCGACGACACGGATACAAATAAGAAACTGCGGCGAGCCCCGGCGAAGGCGCGGCGGGGCGGGGGCGGCCAGGCCGACGCGGGGCTCCCCAGCCGGCCGCTGGGGACGGGCCACCGCGCGGGGAGCCGGGCGCACGGCCACGGCCACGGCCGGGAGGCGGTGGTGGCCAAGCCCAAGCACAAGCGCACCGACTCGCGGCGGTGGAGGTCGGCCGCCGAGGTGTCGTACGAGGAGGCGCTGCGGCGCGCGCGGCGGGGCCGGCGGGAGGCCGCGGGGCTGTTTGCGGCCGGGCCTTACGCCAGCCCCTACGCGTACGCGGCCAGCGACTCCGAGTACTCGGCCGAGTGCGAGTCCCTGTTCCACTCCACCGTGCTGGACACCAGCGAGGACGAGCGCAGCAACTACACCACCAACTGCTTCGGCGACAGCGAGTCCAGCGTGAGCGAGGGCGACTTCGTGGGCGACAGCACGAGCACCAGCGACTCGGAGGAGAGCGGGGGCTTGATTTGGTCCCAGTTCGTGCAGACGCTGCCGCTGCAGCCGGTCCCGGCCCCCGACCTTCGCCACAACCCCACCAAAACCTTCGTCAAGATTAAGGCCTCGCACAACCTCAAGAAGAAGATCCTCCGCTTTCGGTCGGGCTCTTTGAAACTGATGACGACCGTCTGAGGCGCGTCCTCCGTGTAGAGAGTGGGGCTCTCTAGTTCCCCCACCCAGTCGGTGGTGTCTGCCTTTTTTGTGTGTAATAATTTCACGGAGTGCTTTCCTTTGGTTAAGAGAAAACCGAGGTGAATTTTTGTCTCATCTTTGTCATGTATGGACACTAGTGCCTTTAATGGAAGGTAAAGAATGTGGTTTTTTTGCTGGTTAGAAGTGAATATTGAGTTTCTAATGGTGGTGACCGTGAGTGAATTTTGTGGTATCGGATTTTTCTTTGAAATGGTCTGAGCATCGGTGAAGGCACAGGTTTTGATGTTCAGGTGTTAAGTGCACGAGACCTTTTGATCTGGAGGTCAGGTGGATGGCATTTGAGGACATACATTTGCTTCTTTGGTTCTTCAGGGCAGCGTCGCCATGAGGGTTTTCCTGTTGGGGGGTATCACATAACAGTTGTGTGAAGCAGATACAAGGGGCAGTCATGGTTTTCTGTCATTTTTTATATATTCTGCTTTTCTCAGATGTAGCCCCATTCCGTTTTCTTCTCAGAACTGTTTGGTTTAGTGGACTCAGAACTTGAAGACCACACCCTACATCCAGAAAGGTGATCTGGGTAGGGAGGCTGGTAATACCTTAAAAGGATTCGCTAAAACCTTTGCCACCCTTGGTGCCTCGGCCCTGGTTACAGTAACCCCTTCTAGGGCCATTTACCCAACATTGATGCCTTTCTCCCCCTCTCTGATTTACAGCAGATCCAACCATTCCTCCTCTGGAAACTTGCCTTTGGTATAACTTTTAATCATTGGGTGCAGAGAAATTCACTCCTAATGAAATAACTCTTGGGTGCGACTCCAAGCTCAGAACTGCTCACAGAGCACTGTGCCATCTAAATATTAGCCCAAACATATTCGTGCAATCCAGTCCAGATTGGACCACTGACCCTGCCTTGGAAGGGCTTTTTTTAAAAAAAAATTTTTTTGGTAAACAGTATTGTGTAAAATTGCTTTTTTATATCAATATATGCATGTTTTGTGCATGAGTAGTATTTGTTTTGATATTCCTGTTGATGTTAAATGACTGTATGATATAAACAGTATGTGTTTTTTATATATCTTTGTGTAAATTTAATATAACACATTATATGCTGTAATAAACGTTTTGTTTTCCTGCTGTTAAGTTTGTTATTTGGGTATAAAACCAGATGTTTACACCTATAAATCTTGTGCCGATTATTGTGGGATTTATATTAGGCCTATTCTAGCATTTGAAATATTATTTACAATAATTAAGGCAGATTTTAAGAGTATTCGAATGGATGGTACATAAATGAGGACAAGCAATTCACTTGTTGGGAATGGTTGAGGTGCTTCTTTAAAACTGAAGGTACATTTAATAGAGCTCTTCTGAGGAAAATATTTCTGTGAAAACCTCCTCCCCCAGCTTCTAAGTATGAAAAATTTTCAACATGGAAAAGTTGAAAGGATAGTACGGTAAACACCTGTGTAATTACCACCTAGATTCAACAGTTGTTAACATTTTGCCATGCATGCTTTAACACTCTATATGAATATATTACGTTAAACCATATTGCCGGTTTTGTGGATTGAAGACAGATTTTGGTAATCTTTCCTGCCCCTACTACACTACTACATCATTTTAGAGTAAATTTCAGGCATCATTATGTTTCAATTTATAAAAACCAGTTATTTCCTAAGAACAAGGTGATTCTCCTATATAACCACAACACCATGATCACACCTAAGGAAAATTGACGATAATTCTTAATATCAAATGTTTAATCTCTATTCAATAACTTTCCAGTTTGTTTCAAGATTTTTTAAATAGCAGCTTCGCTGCTCCCTCCAACCAGGATTCAGTCAGTTATACTCTGCATTTGGTTATAGATCCCTAGTCTTAGAATTTGTTGTTGTTCAGTTGCTCAGGAGTGCCTGACTCTTTGCAACTCCATGGACTGCAGAACACCAGGCTTCCCTGTCCTTCACCATCTCCTGGAGTTTCCTCAAACTCATGTCGATTGAGTCGGTGATGCCATCCAACCACCTTGTCCTCTGTTGTCCCTTCTCCTCCTGCCTTCACTCTTTCCCAGTGTCAGGGTCTTAATCTTAGAATAACCTCTCCATATTTTTTTATAATGACATTTGGTTGTTAAAGTCAGCACAGTTGTCTTGTAGAAGGGCCCCATTCTGGATTTGGTTGTTTCTTTCTTTTCTTTTTTTTTTAACATCTTCTAGTCCCTCTATTTCCTGTAAACAGTGAGGGCTTGATTGGATTCAGGTTAAACATTCTTAGAAAGAAAATTTCACTAGTGACCTTTCGTACTTTTATTGCTTCACATCAAGAAACAGAATATCAGGTTACCTACTATTACTGAATTTAAGAGTGATCCCTTGGTCAAGTTAGTGAGCAGAGCTTTCTCCACTGTAAAGGTTTTGTTTTTCCTCTTTGCAGATGGTTAGTATTTGTGAGTGATATTTTGGTACAGTGTGGATATCCTGTTCTTCATAACTTTCGACTTAATGGCTTGAGTTTACTTTGCTGATCCTTGCCTGAATCAGTTATTGCCTTGGGGATGCAACATGGTGGTTTTCTAAATATCTTTCCTTCTACTTTTATTGGGTGACATTATACAAAAAGGAACTTTCCTTATTTTTTCCCTTTCTCTCTTTAAATGATCATGGTGAATTCGCGGATTTTTACTTATTTAATACTTTATAATCACTTATGTGTATTGTTCTTTTTGATGCTCAATGTGTCCCAAATTTGGCCAGTGAGAGGATAAATGTCATTAAAAGGAGACTGTGGAGTCAGCTCAGTCTCATTCATATATTTATTATGAAATTGTACTCTATTAAAATGATTTTTCAGATGCTAAATTTCAATGTAACAAAAATCTGGTAACTATCCATTTATTTATTCTGTCTCGGAAATGATCTCTTTTTCTGTATTTCTCTCATCTCTAAGAAGGCTTTTAACTTTGGAACTATAGCAAATTATTTCTCTGAGACTTATAAAGATAAAGCTGTTTTTTTTTCAACAAGACTTTTTAACAAGACACCACAGACAATTTTTGAAAATGTAGAGTTGCTAGTCTTTTCATATTTGTATGTTTTTACATGTAGTCATTCTTTGACTAGAATTTCTTTGGTTGCCTGATTAAATCTAAGCCAAGGACAAACAAGCAGATGATCTGACCATCTTTTCTAATGCTGTGTGTGATTCAATCTCTTTAGGGGCAGGTTATAAAATTTATTGTGTAAGGTAACTGTGACCTGCAGTCAGTTTTTTAATCATGTCCAGGTTGTTCTCAATAAACATTATTTTCAGAAGAGGGACTCTTTCTAAAAACCAGCTTCTGAATAATTACATTTTAGGTGACAGAACACCGAAGAAAGAAAAGTGAGAAAAACAGGATTTTCAAAGAACCTTGGGTTTGTCCACCTCTGTCTGTTGCTTGACTTACCTGTAGCTAACAGTTGTGCTACTAGAAAATTGGAAAATTGGATTTTAGAAAACAGGATTTTTTCCATTATTTTCAATGACAAATATGCCTGCTTTTGTTATTTCAAATAAAAGAGCTCTTTAAAATATTTTTTCTTTATTTAAATAAATTACAAATTCTCATTTTCAGAAAGAAAAACTGTCAGTTTATATACAGATGTTTGCACTCTTAATCTTCCTCAAATCCTACCTTTTAATAATGTTGGTGTATGTATTTCCATACTGTGTTATGTGTACAAATATCTTTATATTTTTTTTCAAAACCAAGTCCCAGTCTATATTTATCATTCTGTAACTTACTTCTTTCATTTCATGAATATAATTCTCTGCTTCTAATGGGGTTCCAAGTATTTCCTCACTGAAGAAAAAGGCACCAGATTTTATGGGGCTACTTATTTGCCCTACTTAGAAAACTTCGAATATTTAGCAATAAAAGTGTTACCCAAGTGCTGTACCCTTGCAGACCTGCTCCCTTTTTAGTTTTCTTATGTGTTGTTGTTCAGTGTCTGACTCTTTGCAGCCCCAGGGACTGCAGCTTGCCAGGCTTCCCTGTCCTTCACTATCTCCCAGGGTTTACTCAAATTCATGTCCATTGAGTCGATGATGCCATCCAACCATCTCATCCTCTGTCACCCCCTTCTCATGTCCTCAGTCTTTCCCATCATCAAGATCTTTTCCAATGAGTTGGCTCTTCGAATCAGGTGGCCAAAGTATTGGAGCTTCAGCTTCAGCATCAGTCCTTCCAATGAATATTCAGGGTTGATTTCCTTTAGGATTGACTGGTTTGATCTCCTTGCTGTCCAAGGGACTCTCAAGAGTCTTCTCCAGCACCATAGTTTGAAAACATCAATTCTTTGTCATTCAGCCTTCTTTATGGTCCCAACTCTCACATCCATACCTGACTATTAGAAGAACCATAGCTTTGACCACACAGACCTTTGTTGGCAAAGTGATATCTCTGCTTTTTAATATGTCATAGCTTTTCTTCCAAGGAGCAAGCATCTTTTAATTTCATGGCTGCAGTCACTTTCCTCAGTAATTTTGGAGCCCAAGAAAATAAAGTCTGTTACTGTTTCCATTGTTTTCCCCATTTATTTGCCGTGAAGTGAAGGGACTGGATGCCACGCTCTTTGTTTTTTAAATGTTGTGTTTTAAACCAGCCTTTTCACTCTCCTCTTTCACTTTCATCAAGAGACTGTTTAGTTCCTCTTTTCTTTCTGCCATAAGGGTGGTGTCATCTGCATGTCTGAGGTTATTGATATTTTTCCTGGCAATCTTGATTCCAGCTTGTGCTTCATCCAGTCTGGCATTTTGTTCGCTGTATTTTATTAATTTTTACTGTGAGGTCACTTCAGTGGGCTATTATTGGGGGAAATCTTGTGAGGCTTGATTAAGTATTTTGCCATACAGAGGAGTTTTGTCTTTTTCTCCCCCAGGTGCCTTAGGGACATATCCATGCTGGACCACTTTTAAGTTCATTTCTCTGTATCTGCCCACAGAGGTAGTACAAGTTCAAATCCTAAACCCACATGGAAGTAGGCTGGTTACACGTTCTCAGAGCAGACATTTCCAACGGCAGAAGAGCTTCCTTATTTTCATCCTGGGCTAGGAAGTGAAATTTTTTCTTGGACCAACCCTTCACTGAGGGTGTATCCCTTCTGTGCCTGTAGAAATATGAAGAGGTCTCAGTCCCAAATGCTACAAGTCCTTGTCCTCATGTGCCTTGCTTCAGGGACCAGAAATTTCTCCCTCTACTCTCCAAAGGTAGACCGAACTTGGGTGCACTTATAGTGAAGTCAATATACCTTTATGAGGATGTTTGTTAATAGTTTACCCATCATTTCTAAGTGTTTTACAGTGAAATGATTAGGTTATCTAGCCCATCAAAGGGCTGGAAATAAAATCCACAGAGGTATCCATTCATTGCCTTTGCCAATAAGTTGCATTCTCATTCCCTTCTCTCATTTTGGTACAGTATTATCAAGGTACAACTGAAGTATGATAAAATGCACATATTTGAACTTTACAATTTGATCAGTTTTGACATACGTATATAACTGTGTAATCACCACAATCAAAACAATGAACACTTCCATCATTCTCAAAAGTGTCCTTGAGATCTTTGTGTCCTGTCTCTCTCTCTCTCTCGCCCTCCACCCTTTTCCCCAGAAAATCACTGATCTGCTTTCTGTCACTATAGAATACTTTGTGTTGTCTAGAATTCTGTATAAATGAAATTAAACAGTGTGTACCCTCTCTTGCCTGAATTTTTCATTCTTCATAATGATTTTTAGGTTTATGTATATTTCTTCATGTCTCAATAGTTCTTTTCTGCTTTACTGCTGAGTTGTATTCTTCTATACAGATAAATAATGATTTGTTTATCCCATTTACTTGATGGACATTTGGGTTATTTCCAGTTTGGGGATATTATAAATAAATCTGTGAAGAACATTCATGTACAGGTCTTTGTGTGGACAGATGCCTTTGTTTCCTTTGGGTGAATGATATGTGTTGGTCTTATGGTAGGTGAATGTTTTAGAAATTGCAAAAATATATTCCAAACAAGTTGTACTATTTTACATTCTTACAAGTGACATAATGAGAGTTTCAGTTGCTTCATATCCTTACTATCATTTGGCGTGCTCAGTCTGTTTAGTTTTAGCCAATTTAATGGATGTGTAGTGGTATCCTATTGTGACCTTAATTTGAACTTCCTTGATGACTAAGAATGTTGAACACCTTTTAGTGTGTCTATTGGCCATCTGTCTATCTTCTTTGATGAAGTATCTGTTCACATAGTTTGTCTATGGGTTGTTGGGCTTCTCATGAATACATTGTGAGAGTTTTTCTTTTTTAAAAATTTAATATAAAAGTCCTCTGATGAGTATTGTGAGTATTTTCTCCTAGTCCATGGCTTGCCTTTTCACTTTAATGGTGTCTTACGAGGAACAGACATCTTTAATTTTAATCAAGTACCACTTTTTATTTTTTCTTTTATGGTTAGTGATTTTGGCATCCCATCTAAGAAACGTTGCCTAATCCAAGGTTGTGAAGATCTTCTCCTATGCTTTCTTCTAGAAATATTATGGTTTTAGGTTTACATGCAGATCAAATGACATATTCTGAGTTAATTTTTGGGATATGATGGGAGGTGAGGACAGATGTTCCCTTTTCCAAAAGATATTCATTCAGTCAAGTATTATTCATGAAATGATTTTCACTTCTGACTTGGCACCTTTGTAAATATATATATATATATACACATATATATATGTGTCTGGATTCTGTTCTGTTTCATTTATCTATATGCCTATTTTTTCACCAGTGTCAACTACCTTGATTTTTGTAGCTTTACAGTAATTACTGAAATTGTTAGGGCAAGACCTCCCAACTTTGCTTTCTCATTTTCATTCTTTTTAACTCCTTTGATTATTCTTGATCCTTTTCATTATTATTTAAATTTTATAATCAGCTTATCAATTTCTACAAAACAATAAAATCCTGCCAAAATTTTTATTGGTATCACATGGAGTGTAGTTCACCATAGATGTATTACCATCTTAAAAATAGCCTTTCCACCCATAAGTTTGCAATATTTATCCATTTATTTAGAGGTCTTTTAAATTTTCTGAAGCAATGTTTTATAGTTGTTAGCTTAAAGGTCTTAGTCATCTGTTGTTAGATTAATTCTATGCATTCTATGATTTTTGGTGATACTGTAAATAGAAATGTGAAAATTTTATTTTCTAATTGTCTGCTGGTGATATATATATATATATATGAGAATACAACCGATATTCTATATTGACCGTAAGGGCTTCCCAGCTGGCGCAGTGGAAAAAGTATCTGCCTGCCAATGCAGGAGATGCAAGAGACGCTGGTTCAATCCCTGGGTCAGCCAGGGAAGATCCCCTGGAGAAGGAGATGGCAACCTACTTCAGTATTCTTGCCTGGAAAATTCCACGAACAGAAGAGCCTGGCAGGCTGCAGTTCATGGAGTTGCAGAGTCGGACGTGACTGAGCACAACAGCAACAATAGCATTATTGACCTTAAACCCTGCTTAATTCATTTATTAGTTTAGTAATTGCTTTGTAGAATTCCAATCCTAGACTTTTTGATATTGTTCTAAAGACATGGAAACCTTGTTCATTTTTCCAATACTTTCTGTTCTTCAGTTTAGATGATTTCTATTGATCTATTTTCATTTTCCCTTGTTACCTATCTATTTTCTGCTATTTGGCCCATCTAGTGAATTCTAAAAAAAATTGGATATTGTATTTTTCAGTTTTAAAGTTTCCAGTTGGATTTTTTTGTTTGTTTGCTTTTTTTTCTTTTTTGTACTTTCTGTTTCTTTACTGAGAATTTCTGTCCATTCATTTCAAATGTGTTTTCCTCATGGAGCATAGTTACAATAGTTACTTGAAAGTCTCTGATAGTCTCAACATTTAGCTAATCTTGAGGTTGGCATCTGTTGATTGTTTTCCCCTTGAGAACTGGTCACATTTTCCCATTTCTTTGGTTGTCAAGTAATTTCAGATTGTATCCTGAACATGTCAGAGTAATATTGCATAGATTCTGAGTCTGTTCATAATCCTCAGGGGAATGTTGATGTTTTTGCTTTACCAGGCAGTTAATCTGGTTAGGCTCTGACCCTAAATTCTTCTCACCTTTATGGGCAGTGGTTTAACTCTCAGTTCAGTTATATAAACCTTTGCTGTGCCGCTTTGGGTCTGTCCAGTACCTGCACAGTTCAAGGATTAGTCTGACACTCAGGTAGGTGGTTCCTATCTCATTTAAATTCTCAGAGCCTTTGCTGGTGTTGGCTTGAGTCTGTACCTTGCATACTTGACTCAAATGTTAGGTTAAGCCAAGGGTTTCATACCCAGAAGTAGAGGGTCCTCTTTCTCTAGTTCTTTTCTCCTCTGAGATTTCTCCTATTCACTCCACCCCACAGGGTGATCATTTCCTGGTTCCTCTGGCTAGAAAGACATGTTTTCTACTGGAATTTTAGCTGCCTCTTCCACACATTGTTTTGAAACTGAGACCAATTCTTAGGATGAAGCTGCATGAGAAAAGGGAAAATTGGAAAGCACACCCATCCCCCCATTCAGCTGCTTTTGTTCACTTTCACAGTCCTCTGGTAGTTTTTTCTCCCGGTATTTTTGTCAGAGTTTTTAGTTGTAATTAGTAGGAGGACTAGCTGCCATAGAACCAGAATCCACTGACCTATTTATTTTTAATATGGATAGATTTCAAAGATGCAGCAGAATCCTGAAGGAAAGCCAATCATATGCTTCCCCCAAATTCCCCACCCGACTCTGAAAAGCACACAAGGCTTTCTGTGTTTTGGTTTTTAAATCTCATGACATAGTAAAAGTCATTAAAAGCAAGGAAATACTTTACTTGGAAGAAGGTGTATTTAGGATTGGTACGGTCAGTTTTATTTTACTTTTTTCTAGGTGCAAACCTTTAATTTGTAGGATAGAGGGGAGCTATATAATTATTTATTTCTTTGATTCTTTCCTTTGGGGCTGAGTGAAAACTAACTTTCTCTACACATGTGTATATTGCTTCAAAGGTAACATAAAAGTGCCTTTTGTTTCCTTGAGTCATTTTGTTTAGTTTCAGACCTGTCACTCTTAGTTATTTACCTGATCATCATATCTCTGACTATAATATAAATACAGTATATAATTACACTTTTGAAAATGGTTATTTACTTGTTGGCCCGCAGTGGTTTTTTGGAGCTGTTACAACCTATCTGTTAAACATAAGGAGTAGCAGCATGAAGCCCAGAGCTGATTTAGATAATTATTTTAAGTTGAGGACCGTTGCCCAGGTAAATAACAGCTGCTTTGGAATCATTACAGCTGAAGTGGTCAGTGAATAATTTACCTTTCTTTTTAACTATAATGGATGAATGTTTCAAGGTTACTGAAATATTAAAAAAAGTCCTAAATATCACTAGTCCATCTAGCTGTTATATTTTAAGGGAATGTTATACACAGATACTAGGATGTAGAGGTGCAGCCAGGAGAATTTTGTTGGGAGGGTGTGATTAATGATGGGTAACATCAAAATTATCAGAGTGTGAACTTGGTTTTGGTAAACAACCCTAAAATCTATTTATTTATCAAGAAACTATGCAAAGTGTGTTAAGGCTTTACACTGGCAACTTGGGCAGGGAATCTTGCAAGAGCAACTTTTTCCCATGAGATTTTCTTTTTAAATATATGTTCTTTACTTAAGAGAATGCTTCCCTCATTTCTGGCTTTCTATAGGTCCTGACATTTTGTTCTGAATATTGTATGTAGCCAGGACCAGGAAATGCAGAAGTCTGTTTTTAAAACTGAAGGGGGCTTTTTTTGCCATTGAAAATATTCTTTTATTATTACAAACACATTATATGTGTATTATAGAAAGTCTAAAAAATACAAATAAGCAAAAAGATAAGACTATAAAGATGTGATTTTTATTATCCAGAGAGGATTCATGCCAACTCTTCATTGCATATCCGTTCAAATCCCCTTCTAATTATGCTCCTAATATGTATTTTTGTCCCTTTGTTGTTCAGTTACTAAGTTGTGTCTGATTCTTTAGAATTTTTCATACTGTTTTGCCACTTGGTTTTTAAAGACAAGGATCTCTACCTTACCACGTGCAATAAATGCACTTTTATTTTGTCTAATATCCAGTTCACATTCATATTTCCCCAACTGTTTAAGGGAACGTTATAAATTTTTTAAAAGTCAAAAATCAATCTTTGATTTCTAGGGATGTTATTCTAAATATTTGCCTGAATTGGTTGGATTCAGAGAATTCATTGGAGGTCTATGGCAGGCCTGATAGTTGGTATTGATAATCGTGGTCAATTTGGCTATAGATTAATTGATTCTGTTCACAGCTCTAGAGTTACCAAAACCAAAGATCAACCTGTGCTCTGGTGAATTGAGGGAACTAAAATGACTCCCATTCTGTCAAGAAGTTCTTAATAAAATTGAGAAAATACATAATGTGAGAAATATAACAGTACTTAATATTTGTAGCATTTCACTTTCTTTTGTATTACTTCATATGATGCCTGATTAGGGTTTACCATGGGAGCAAGTTAGAACCTTTGGAAAGGACCTAGGTAATTGCTGACCATTAGAATGTATCCCATAAACAAGTTTTTTTTTGTTTGTTTGTTTTGACTTTTGTCCCCTAGATGATATCACATGTCAGGAAAGAGTTACAGTTATTTCCAAGGAGCCAAAAGTAGTCCAAGGGAGGAACATTCTTTCTCTGGAATCTCATCAGTTGATATTTAGAGGAAAGGATTTAGCAGCCTGAAAATATGATTTGTTGCCTAAGATACACATATTTTACTCTTCAGAAACAAATTTCTGGAAGAGTAGCACTGTAACATTTAGATAAATGTGCCTAATTTTCTTTTTGTCCTTACATCCAAGTTTTTAAATATAAAAGTTGAATATCTACAAATTAAATGAAATTGAGAAAATAGGAAAATTATCATTATTTTATCTTCTTACTCAATTATTAGTGTTTTGATGTTTCCTCCAAATATCTTTCCTATGCATATACCATAGCTGCTACCATATACATGTATACATATGTATATATATACACATATGTAATGTATGTATATGTATATGTAATGTATGTGTATACATATGTATATATACTTACATGAAAGTGCATACCATGCATATGTTTATGTAAGCACTTGCATGTACATTTTATATACATATAGTGTGTACTTAAATATATATTTATTTTTATATACAAATAGATATATAAGTATACATTATATGTGGGCTTCCCTGGTGGCTCAGTGGTAAAGAACCCACCTGCCAACGCAGAAGCTACTGGTTCAGTCCCTGGGTGGGGAAGATCTCCTGGAGAAGGAAATAGCAACTCACTCTAGCATTCTTGTCTGGGAAATCCCATGGACAGAAGGGGCATGCAGTCTATGGGGTTGCAAAAGGACATGACTTAATGACTAAACAAAAACAAATACATTTTATGTACTAAGTACATAAACATATGTACTTAGCAATAGTCCAGCACTTTTCTCTGATTACTACAGCCTTTCTTGTCAGCGTTTGGTAATGGTTACATAGTATCTTCTTCCAGTGTTCAGTAATTTATTTAGCCCTTCCACTTATGATGGAAATATATTTTGTTCCTATTCAGAACCCAGCGTCTCCTGGCCCACCCACCAACTGTACATGAGATGCTCTGTGGAGGGTTCTTCCTCCCCTTTCCCTCCGGATCTCAGGGCATGGCTCCAATATCCACATTCTAGAATGTTCCCTCAAGAAGCCTGATCTCGGGTCAAGCCTCATTTCCGCTCTTTCACTCTGCTCTACCCTGATGGACTTGACATTTTGAACTCCTCTTTCTCGTTAAGTCCGCCTTGCCAGGAAGTTGGACTCAAGTTCTGCGTTCTCTGCCTCTTCCCAACCCCGTCTGCATCTTCTCATCTGATCCCGGGTTTATAACTCTCGTCTGGGCCAGAGTGCTTGGCCTTAGCTCACCATTGGATGGAAATGAGGGTGGCAGGGGAAGGTCACTGGATCTTTAGTTTGTGCCTATTATAAATAACTCTGGGATGAGCATTTTTTCATAAAATTTCCCCTCATACTTAGGATTATTTTCTTAGGATAGAATCCCAGAAAAAAAAAAAATCCCAGAAAGGGAATTACTGAATTTAAAATTATGACTGTTTTTAAAGCTGCTAATATTTGTTATCAGCTGAATGTAGCTAATATTTAACAACCATTTCTGAGACAGTATCTCATCTAATTTTTATACCAGTCTTGTGCACATCCCCATCATGGAGACATATGTGGGTATGGGTAATACTACAGTGCATTGTTTTGGGCTGTCATCGTGGCATCATCTTTGTTTATTCTAATTTAAAGGGCAACAATAGACTTTGTTAATGTGTTTGCTTAATTCGGGGCATGGGGAGTAGGTGTAACAGCAGAATAGGTTCATCAAGTAATTTTATTTCTTTTAAAAAAGAACTGTTTTTTTTTTTAAGCATTATTTGTATGAAAGATCCTCAGACATGAACACAAAATCTGTTTTAAACCACAAGAAAAACAAGAGGGCTCTTGGCTGATCAAATATTTCAGCACCTAGTAGATGCCGAACTGTGTAGATATTGAGCTGGAATATAGGCTCCATAAATGGAGGACAGAGAAGGACCCTGTCTGCTTTGGTGTTTCCAGAGCCAGGATGTTCAGTGCTAGACACATGGTAAGTACTCAGAAAATGTTTGTAGAATGAATGAAAATTTTATCAGTTAGAATTTGGGTCATCAGTGAGTGACAGAAACCCCAAAATAATAGTGGCTTAAACTGGATAAGGGGTTCCCAGGAGAAGCTAGTGGTAAAGAACCCATCTGCCAATGCAGGAGACGTAAGAGACTTGGGTTCAATCCTGGGTCAGGAAGATCCCCTGGAGGAGGGCATGGCATCCTGCTCCAGTATTCTTGCCTGGAGAATCCCATGGACAGGGGACCCTGGTGGGCTATAGTCCATAGGATTGCCAAGAGTCGGACATGACTGAAGTGACTTAGCATGCACGCAAACTGAAAGTTGCTTTCTTACATAAAATCTAGAGAAAAGCAACTCAGGCTGTTTAAGGAAGGTTCATGATATCAGGGCCCAGTTACTTGTGTCTTATAACTCTGTATTCCTTGGCATGTTAACTTTACTTTAGGGTCCCAACTCACTGTTTGAGCTCTGGCTGTTGCATCAATACTTCTAAGAAAAAAGAGAAAAGAAGAACATGCTCCCTTTTCTTAAATGGCGTACAGCCCTTTTACTTATGTCATATTGGCCAGAACTTAGTCACATTGTCAATTCTAGGGTGAGGAGGCTGCCAAATGTAGGCTTTGTTTTGGGGGGCTATGTGCCTTAGGTAAAATCAGGAGCTCTGTTACTCTGGAAGAGGGAAAGAATGTATTTGGGGGACCACTAGCAGAATCTCTCCTAGTGAACTTAAATCTTAGGAGGCGAAACTATGCACACATTACATTTTAAATAATCACATGAAGCTTTTATATTATTGAAACCAAACAAATTGTGTGGATGATATGAAGCACAGAGAGACCAACTGAAAGGATATAGTTGAGAACAGCGTCATAGCTGAGGGGTGGGACTGCATACACAGAGGGTGGTAGGGAGAATTGGAAGCTAGTCCAAGGGCAGCAGATGTTTTATATTAGGTAGAGGTGGTAAAAATACAAAAATAAAATCATGTTGCTGATGAATAAAATCTATCTACTTTTGATTGTGAAAAAAAGGTCATAGTAATACCGTTTCAAAATAAATATATTTTATTTAACGTGTACTTTTACTTCCTTTAAACAAATCTTTAAAGTCATGTTACTTGGACTTTCCCCTTCAAGCCTCCTGTGGTTCTTCTGTGTTTAATCAGTGGTTCTCCGAGGCCTCAGTTTTCTTTATAAGACTCTTCTGTTCTTCTACAGGGCACAGAACACTCAAGGAATCCTTGTGGCCAGTGGAAATTTCTTCCAGAGTTAGGGCACCATAATTCTCCCCCTTCCCCCCACTGCCACACTTCCAGTCCAGTTCAACAACTGTTGTCTCCTAAGTCTCCAATACAGAAAAAGGGGAACAAAAAACTCTTCCATGTATTTACAGAGAGTTTCTTTCTCTTATTATTATATTTTAAAAGCACACAGATAATACACATTCACCAAACAATGAGAAAACAGGGGTGAGCAAAAAGAAAAAAGTTATCTGTAATTTAACTCTCCAGTGTTGGCCACAGTTCATTTTTTTTTAATTGAAATATAGTTGATTTACAATACTGTTTGTTTCTGGTGTACAACAAAGTGATTCAGTTATATATGTATATTCAGATTCTTTTCCATTATAGGTTATTATAAGATATTGAATATAGTTCTTTGGGCTATACAGTCAGTGCTTGTTGTTTATCTCTTTTATATACTGTAGTTTGTTATCTGCTAATCCCAAATTCCTAATTTGTCCCTCCCTACCCCTTTTCCCTTTGGTAGTCAAGTTTGTTTCCTATGTCTGTGGATCTATATATGTTTTGTAGATAAATTCATTTGAATTATGTTTTAGATCCCATAAGTGATATCTTTTAATATTTGTCTTTCTTTGAATAGTTCATACTTTGGTATTAAGCCCTAAGAGACATTTTAACTCCTTAAAAATATATCTACATAACCCTTTATTTAAAAAAAAAACTGTCAAATTAATGTTTTATAATTTGCATTTTCAACTTAATATGAACTTTGGTCAGTAGATATAACTGATCATTATTTTACAGCTGCCTAATATTTTATTGGGAGAATGTGGAAGGACCAATTTTCAGTGATTCAAAAAGCCTGTGTGTTGTGCTTTTCATCAGGAAGTTAGAACTGAGTCGGAGCAGAAGGCTTGAAAGAAGGTCATCAGAAAAGGTTAGTCATACACTTGCCCGAGGCAGAAAGACTGAATCTGATACCTGGACAACTGGTGCCTCCCAGAGGAGGCTGTCTGGAGAGGTGGCTGTCAGTGGGGATTGGTTTCGCTCGGAGCCCGAGGCTCCCCCAGGAAGCGGCCTGGAGCCCAGGTGAGAGCCTCTGGGAAGGCAGATGGCTCTCAGGCCAGCTGGTGCTTGCAGAAAACCCTCATCTGCCGGATGAGGACCTTGTCCTTTCTCCAGTTGGTGTTGGAGAAAAAGAGCTCTGTGTAACTGCTGTAGTTTTAGAACTTCTTTAGCTGCTACCTCATTCCCGTTAGCTCACCCCTCATTCCACAGCTGCTCGCATTCCGCTACCTCTATCTGATGGCCACGGACAGCAATGACTTCATGAGCTAGGTATGTGTGGAGCTTAAGCGTTCCCACTCAGGAGCCTTTGGAAATAAAACTCAGATTAGCTAACTGCTAGGGCTGGATAATCGAGTACATTTTTTAATGGTGACATAATGACTTTTCTCAGTTATTTCCTATTGTTTGAAGGGGGTCATTATCTCTCTGTGAAGCCACATCTGATATGGAGGCTGAAGTGAATTGCTGAAATACAGGCCCTTACCTCTGAATGGTAAGAGCCCACCTGCCTCCATTTAATGGGCTTTGCGCCATCAGGACACCGAATGGATGCTGGGCGCCTGCAGGCTGCCCTGATGTTGTGCACTGAGGTTATATTTCTTATAATATGAGCGCTACATCTGACATAGATTCTGTTCCACAAGAATAAATTTGTTCTTTCTTGAGAATAAATGACCTCGGGGATCGTTGGCTTTTAAGTGTTATAAATTTTTATGACATTATGAAAGGAATGGGGGCTATAGTAAGCCACTTAGTATTATATTTCCATTTTCTGGATAATGGATTAGGTATAATGGCCCAGCAAATGTGAGTAGACTACAGAGAGGAGACTAGAAATAGAATAGGACACAAAATATGCCCAACAAAATCACCTGAGAAAGTCAGGTTAGCTCTCCTCTGAAATGACCAATTGTTAAAATACAAAATACAAGGTAAATGCTGAGGAATAATGTTAATGATTGATTGGAAATTAAGTGACAATAAAGACTGACTAGAGGTTTTAGAGGACCCTAAAACTGAAATTTGGAAAAGGTAAAGGTAGCCAGAATAGCAGAGACTCAGGCTAGATATCAAACAGGAAACTGGGGAAGTGAATTGAGATAAAAACAGAAGATTCAGACAAGATGAATGCAGAGATGTGACCCTGAGGAGGAAAAAGAAAGAAATGCAGGAGTGAAGGAAAGAAAAAAGCAAGAAAGGAAGGAAGAGAAATACTTGCAAATATAATTTCTATGTGGAAATATAAATATTTCATAATGCTAAAGAAGTGTTTTTCATCTAGGAGAGCAAGGGTTTGAAAAGAATTCACATATTAAATAGGATTCTGCATGTTAAGAAGGATCATTTTTATTCTTTTTGATAAGAGAAGTGGAAAGATAGTGAGAAAGATGCCTCATATTGCTAGGGGCTAATCTTTCTACCTGAAAGCTTCTCTTCCTCTTACTAGTTACAGAGTTAAAATAAGTAGCCTTTTTTTTTTTTTTTTAGGGAAACTGAGGTCAAAGACAAAAGGAACCTTGTGATTTGGTAATCAAAGCCATTGGCATCAGGCTATGTGTCCATGGGAGCTGGCGTTCAGAGAAACAAAATACCCTGAGAAACAGATGGGGAAACAGAGCCAGAGAACCATAAAGCACTTTGCTGGACATCACATTGCTGAAAGTTGACATAGCAAATTCTCTCATCATTTAAGCATTACTAAGGAGTTCAGTGACTCAGAGGCAAGTCATAGATTGACTGGCAGGAATCAACTGAAAGGATGTTTCAATGCTATATATTTAGATGTTGTCACTTTATGTCTGTCTCAGCCTCTGTTTCCACATCTGTAAAATGATGGCATTGGAATAGATGATTGTGACCCTAGTGAGGGCTGGAAAGAGGCCTAGGGCTGCACAGTTGGGAAAGTTGAGTGTTTTATCTAAGATAATAGTGAATCGTTCTTCCAGTCAAAGGTAGCTAAGAGTACCAAATCTATAGGAGTCATGAGGCTTAAGTGGTGGTGGGTCAAAGATGGAAGAGCGAGTTTCTAGGACACAGTCTCCAGACAGGGTCAAATGGCCAACTTTGGCATTTTGTTGTTAAGACCTTCTTTCTTGCTGTACTCTGTACCTGAGCCGTGTCAGTCCTAAAACAGGTAAATATGGGAGCAGCTGTTAAATACAGATACTGTATTTGTGAGAAAAGTTTGTAAGTATCAGAAAACAAGGGAGCCAACCTAAACAATAAAAGAGAAGTGATTATAAGCAGGAGGTGCTTGGCACCTTGGTAACAGACTCAAAGCTGTTCCAGACTCCAAAGACTGGAAGGCTGTTGGGTCTTTCCATCTCTAGTCTTTGTTCCTCTCTGTGTCTCTGCTTGGTCTGTTAGGCATAACCTTATTCTCATCTGCACTGTCAGTGCAGAGCTGGAATATGGTGTCCAGTCCTGGATTTTACATCCTGAGGGGGGGACATGAAGACTGTTCAAAGAAGAGTCATAGGAATGATTAAACAGCTAAAAAATATTTAGCCCTGAGAGGAGATGCTAAAAGAACCAGGGATGATTCATCAACAAAAAGTCTGCTGTTGGGCATAATGCAGTTATAAGGATATGATGGATTATTAGTGGAAGAAGGTTGTGATTGATATTCTTTGTCTTTACTAAGGATAAACCAAGAGGGGATAGACTCCAATCACAGCAAGGGGATTCAGGCTGGATGAAGAATGGGGGGTAAAGGCAGTGGAGACTAGAGGCATCTTGATGGCTTTCAAGGGAAGGCTGAGACCTCACCTCTAGCAGTTTTGACAAATAGGTGATTCTTGTCTCTCTGGAATACTTGCCGTGTTTTCAGGCAATGTGATGACCTGAAAGGGCCTCCAGCCCTTCTTCATTTGGGGGGCAGATATTTGGTTGGGTCAGAGAAGCTCTGATTTTTTTTTTTCCTGCCAAATCCATGTCTGAGGGACTTATGCACATTGGTATTGGCTCAGGCTTACAATCATATTGTATACTATTAAATCATCTATTTTGTGTTCATTAGTCTCAAGTTGACAAAGTGTATTTATATTAGATTTGCAAATTTGAGATATATTTTTTGCTGGTTATTTAGAAAAATGAATTTATGTTAGATTTGCAGGTTTGTCTAGCTGACACAGTGCATTTATGTTAGATTTGCAGTTTGGGGACATATTTACTGCTGTTTTTTTTAGAAAATATTTAAATAATATCATGTCTAAGCTGCTTTTTGCCTTCAAAGCATCTAGTGGCTATTTCACAGATGTGAGTCTGAGCTGATTGTTTATTTTGTTTTCAATCACATGATTTGGTTTTTCAAATAAAAATAATTAATATATGCCCTTCAACTGTAAAAGAAAACTAATTACAATTTTTTCCACTTAACTGCTTTAAACTCAACCGTTACCTCATTCAGGTACACATGACTCAAGTAATTGAAAGCTGCTCAGCTCACAGTGTTAGAGCAGAGGCGGGGAGTCACATTTTCTAATGAAGTTCTTAAAACCAGCTCTACAAGTTGGCTATTTTACATGTTAAATGAAAATCTTCCGATGAAGCAAAAAGTCAATTGAAACTTTCATTTAGTTTTTATCAGGAAAATGGCTCCAGATATTTCCCAGCTAAATGCACAGAAAAATTGTAAGGACAGGGGAAGTATTTTGGGTTGTTTCATGTCTAGAAAATCATTGGAATAAAACTCACCCTCTTATTTTGATTCCTTTCCCTGGTGCATTCAGCCCTCAATTGCAAGTCCTTCTCTAGGTTGGTGGTATCTTTGACCAGCTGGAAGCGGTTTTAGTGCTGAACAGGACTCTTTTCTAATAATACGAAGCTGTCACAAAAAATAAGGCCTTGGAATAACAATAAACTATGTCTGCATCTGATAATTACACACAGAATTTGTATGCACCACACATCCTGACACTAATTGAGTATCTTGCTTCCAGATGAATGTCAGTTTCAGTCATGCTATGATGCCTTCTCCCATAGACTACCAACTTCCCCACTATTATAGTCCCTAATGATAGAAATTTCATATTGATCTCCAGTTACTACAGCCCCAAATGTTATATTTAGTATAATTTTGCATTGTTTCTCTGTAAGGTTTGGGTGAAATTACAAAGAACTGGGCTGAGGGGTCTGCTACCCAGCCTCCATCACTCAGGTGCAGGGTACAGAGAACTGGGCTCAGCGGTCTGCCAGCCTTCCCCAGCCCCCATCACTCAGGTGCAGGGTGTCTTTGAAGAGAACGCAGCCTGAGCCACAGCTGCTAACAAGGTCAGATGCCGGTGGGCTGAGGCTTACAGGTAACCCAGGCTACTGTAAACAGCTTGTGGTGGATGCAGTGGGAATCCAGGGTTTGGAGAGGTAGATTCTCTTTGAGCTGGGCAGGCAGCAAGAGGTCAGAGGAAAAGCCAAGGGCATGGTGAGGCCAGCAGAATCTGAATTCTGAATTCAGTCTGGATTCTGACAGTCTGAATTCTGTCTGGAATTCAGTCATTTTTTGATGAATGGACTGATATGGGTTGGGGCCCTGACTACTGCAGGAGCAAGGTCCACCCAAATCCTTCACCCCAAGTATCCCTGAAGTCCTTTATAAATGTTCCTGTTCTCATTAAACAGGGCGTTTCATCCGATTTCAGATTATCCCCCCAAGCACTAGTCTTGGAACCATTAGGTTTCTCTTTCATTTCTTTTTTTTTTTTTTCTTTTTTCTTTTTTTTATTAGTTGGAGGCTAATTACTTCACAACATTTCAGTGGGATGAAATGTTATTTCAAAAATAGCCCAAAGCAAAGACTGAGCTCCTCTCCTCCAGTGTTGATCCAGCCCTGGAGCCCTTGGGTGCAAGGCCAGCCTAGATATTCTTCCTCCCCCTAATGGTGCTTAGGCTCTGCTTGCAGTTAGGTGGGCATCCCAAATCTAAGAGTAAGCAACTTGATTGGGTTGAGTGCACCTTCAGTGAGGGAAATGCATACAAGTTCACTTAGACACAGCAAGCTCACCACATTACACTGAGGATGGTATTTATTCCCCTAGCTGGTTAAAAGGAGACCTGCCTAAGGTGATTGATCTACTCTGTAGACATTTTTGCAACAAATAGAAATAGCTAGCACTTTCCGCTGAGAGTAGGCAGTGTCAGAGTCCTATTACTGAACTGTGCTGGGCTATTCTTGTCCCTCGTCAGCTCTGGGGGCTTGGAGGCCCCCCCGCCCAGCACAGAGTGGGATGGGAATGAGGGTGGGTGAGTACAAGATGACTGGCAAAATCCTGAAGTAGATATGCTGAACTTTCATCTCCTCCTGACGTCCATTTTTAGATTTGCTGAAGATAGATGGCTGAGCTTTGGGAGCGAGGACAATGACAAAGAGAGCAGTCTTACTCTTTAAGTCTTTCTTTTCCCGTTGCTTGCTTGTTTGTTTTCGTTGCTTTGCCTGCCATGTGTGGCATGCAGGATCTTAGTTCCCTGACTAGGGATCGAACCTGTCCCTGCTGTGTCAGGAGCTTAGAGTCTTAACCACTGGACCACTAAGGATGCCCCAGCAGTCTTGTTAAAAGGTGTTGGGAGGATGGTATTAGATGGCTTCAAGAAAATTAAGGATTTGCTCCTAAATGTGGACTTGGAGCTGTGGACTTGGAGCCATGTATGGATGAGTGAGGAGAAAGTCAGCCCAGGACAAAGCACAATGAATTACCGAGGTGGTGAGCATTCACCCCAGCTGCCTGACCGATTCCTAGCGCCATGTGGCCTCTTCTTCTAAGAAGCTGACTGCATGTGCTCCCGTTTTGGAGCTGGTGAGAAGAGGTTTGCCGGAAGAAGATACTGGGAAAGTCTCTACCCCAGGTTTTGGAATAAGCAAAAGACAGCCCTGCTCCCCAGCATAGTGACAGCTCAAAGTCATGAGGGAGCCTTCTGTTTGGGTGTCATGACCTTTCCTGTCACATGTCTGCGTTGTGGCAGGCTGCTGGAGAGGAGATTGGTGTGACAGGCTCACCTTTCAGCATGCCTCAATCACACCACTTAGATTGTAGGCGGGAAGAGGCAGGAGAGAGAGGCAAGCTGGTCCTGTTTCCTAAACACCCTCTTCTCTCCATCAGGACCAGGTCACAGAGGTCACCTGTCATGTGGGAACATCCTGATGATAAGGGGAGGCATAATCCCTCGAGTGTAGCATTTGCATGGGTTATTAAAGAAGGGGTGTTTATCTCACCTGGGCCGTTGTCCACACACACAAGCCCCTGACAAGCCCCACTAACAAGCCCCCCTAACAAGCCCCCCTAACAAGCCCCTGAGCTAAGACGCCTGCCTCAGTGAGAATCCAGCCTTCACAGTGGGGAACTCTTGATTTCTAATTATGCCGGAAACCACTTTCTCTTCTCCCTCCCTTTAAAAATGATAAATGACTTAAGGAGAAGCAGACACAATTGTGTGTTTTCAGCATCGTGTAGGAGATTTGGAGGCAGAAATATGATGGGTTGAATTTGAATTCACTTAGCTCTGACTAAGATAAATTGTCACTAAAATCACAAGCTTGCATGTTTTCACAATCAAGCCCATTTCACTTTGAAACTAGCTATTCTTTATAGGGGTTTTGTCAGCAATAGGGAAGAAATGGGATGATAATGATCAGATTAGAAAAATACCATTAAAAGCACTGAGACAGTTGATTTGCTGGGTTGAAATATTTGGTTAGGCTGCTGTTCTCCTTGCTTTCCCTATAGCAGGAAGTGTGAGGAAACTGTTTCTGTGGCCACTGCTGTTGAAACTGTAATATTCCCTGTCACAGCAAGTGCTATGATATTCTACAAATAGTGGAAAGTGACCTTTGTTCACATCATTAAACAAAATACATTTCTAAGTCATCTTCGTAATGCCCAGATAAAGACAATGGACTTACTCTGGACAAAATTTTCCCAAAGATGATACATTTGTAATTAATTGTATGCATTGACCATATCTGAAATAATATAGTAGAAACTGGTAACTTTGGTTCCCTCCATGAAGAACAACAGCTGGATAACTGGGAGAGTGGGCTATTATTTAATAATTTTAAAACTAGCCATTAGAATGTTACCTATTATGAAAACTTAAAAAATTCTTTTAAATATTTTTCTTTATTGAAAAGTGGATACCATGCGGTGACTACGTGTGGTTGACCCATTGTATATATTCAGCCCCGCTGGCTTGAGTTGAAGACAGGCACAAAGATGTAGGCTCAGGCATGAAAGGAGAACAGAAGCAAAATCTATCAGAACAATTGTCCCAGTACATCTCCCTGGAACGTCTATGATTGTACTTGGCTGCATGCCAATGTTAAACGTAAATTTAAGATCAACCACCATTTACTATTTATCTTATAAATGTGTTCCTAGTAGGGCAACATTTAGAAATGTTGATAAAGGAAGGCACCCATAATCTCACTGCTCAGAAATCATTGTTGTTAACCTTTTAAAATATATCTGTATAGGCCCTTTTCTATGTTTGTCTCTTTACATATGTGACTGTGTCTGTGTGTATGGCCATGTGTGATGATTTCAACTAAATTCCCTCTAAGGACCAGGCAGATAACATAAATGTGTAAACTTGGAGAATGATGAGGATTATGCTAAGCTGGAGAATTTATACCTAGCCTAAAAATACTCAAAGTTGTAAAAACAGGCTGCCAAATATAACAATCTGTAGGTGGGGTTTATCTTATGGGGCATTGGTTTGTTTCACAAGAGGTCACCAAGGTTATTATTTTCTTCTATATCCTTTCAGAGATATTCTGTGTGTGTGTGTGTGCATTTTATATGTGCACAGACGCATGGATTTTGTTCCTTCCCGCTTCTTTTTGTTAAGCAAGTGATATCATGTCAGTTGCAGTTTTAAATCTAGGCTCAGTTGAACCTTTTGGTTGCATTATCATCCTCTCTGTATTATTACTTGTTACCTCTCTTCTGAGCTTCTCCTTCATTCTTCTTGATCTTCTTTGAAGGGTGTAGGGGTTTAACCCTACTATAGTATATTTGCATTTCTTTTATAGTAAAAAATATCTTCACTTTATACCTTATATAATTTCATACACTCTTCTCTTAACTTTAAACCTCAAATTGTACCAAGCTCCTTTTTATTTTCTTCCCCCTGCCTTGTTAGTATTGCCATCACTCATCAGTTATGATTATCTTCAGATTCTATTAGCATGTTGTTATGCCTGCTGCAAGAATCCTAAGAGATGTTAAATAGCACTAAGCCTGAGGTTGACCCTTGGGTCACCCTATTAGACTCAACCACCTTCCCTAAATTGAATACTATGTCATCCATCATTGTATATTCTAAATGCTCTTGCCAACAGCTTTTAGCTATAAGGAGCTCCTTTCAGCATCTACCATCTGCTACCAACCCCCATCTAATCGTGTAACAAATTTAATGAAGAATCTTGTTCCACTAATAAGATTATTAGGCATGATTCTGTTGACAGTGCACACATTGGCAGCTTTTCTTAAGAGCTTTTTAAAAAATTGCTTGGCTGCAGATAATTTGTATAAAACAGTCATTTCTTCCGAAGTACTTAGAGTGAACAAAGTGAACAGAACTGAATTCTTATCTTGGTTTGATTGATGTATCATCTTGATTTAACTACTGAGCCTTGAGTTCCTTGTTGATAAAACAGGGTTAATAATATCCATTCTAGTTACATCACAGGGTTATTGGAATAAAGTTACAAAACAAATGCAGAAACAACCTTGTTAATTGCTATATGCGTTGATCCTTTTCCACTCTAGGGCTGCTCCACAGTAAGCTGAGAAAATCAGTAGCAGTGGATTTACACTTAAGCTATTTTCAAATTGCAATTTCCCCTTAAAACTTCTTACTTTCCTTCAGTCTTTTCCCTAATACTCTTTATACAGCAGGTGACTTTGACCTGAGGCTCTAGGCTAAAGCTTTTTCCATGTCTATGTTCTCCTACTCCAAAATCCTAACTTTCAGTCTTTCTTTCATGACTTCACTGAAGACAACAGACTCAGTCCTTCCTGCTGGTGCACCCTATTGTTTATTACCTGCCTTTTCTCACCTCACTGACTTTGCTCTAACTTTCTTTTTAAAAAGTAGTTATTTATTTGTTTGACTCTGCTGGGTCTCACTTGCAGCATGAGGGATCTTTAGTTGTGGCATTCAAACTCCCAGTTGTGGCAAGAGGGATCTAGTTCCCCAACTAGGGACCAAAGCTAGGCCCACTGCATTGGGAGTGTGGAGTCTTAGCCACTGGATTGTCAGGAAAGTCCCTGATCTATCTTTCTAAGGTATAATTTTTCTCCTCCTCTGTTGGCTCCTTCTCTCCTTCAAGTGTACTTGTGTTTCTTTTTCTAAAATCTTTTCCTTAGTGCAGCTCTTCCCTCAAGACTTCCACTCATTTTCTCTTTCTTATCTCACACTATATATCTGTGCCTCCCAGTCCCTTCCCACTCACTCTGGCCTTAGCTTCTTGCAGTCCATCCCTCCATACTGTCCTGTGGCATCTGATGCCTTAAAGGCCACATTCTAATATCCAAACTGGCTAGTTTTAACTCAGTTCTCATCTTACTTGAATTTTTTTTTTTACATAATTTAACATTATTGGCAATAAATCTTATTTGTTTTTCAGTTGCTCAGTCATGTCCAACTTTTTGTGACCCAGTGGACTGCAGCACAGGACTGCCAGGCTTCCCTGTCCTTCACTATCTTCCAGAGTTTGCTCAAACTCAAGTCCATCGAGTCAGTGATGCTATTCAACCATCTCATCCTCTGTCACCCCCTTCTCCTCCTGCCTTCAATCTTTCCCAGCACCAGGGTCTTATCCAGTGAGTTGACTTTTTGCATCAGGTGGCCAAAGTATTGGAACTTCAGTTTTACCATCAGTCCTTCCAGTGAATATTCAGGGTTGATTGCCTTTAGGATTGACTGGTTTGATCTCCTTGCTGTCCAAGGGACTCTCAAGAGTCTTCTCCAGCACCAGTTTGAAAGCATCAACTCTTTGGCGCTCTTCCTTCTTTATAGTCCAACTCTCACGTCTCTACATGACTACTGGAAAAATCATAGCTTTGACTGTATGAACCTTTGTTGGCAAAGTGATGTCTCTGCTTTTTAATATGCTGTCTAGGTTTGTTATAGCTTTTATTTGAAGGAGCAAGCATCTTTTAATTTCTTGGCTACAGTCACCATCTCCAGTGATTTTGGAGCCCAAGAAAATAAAGTCTGTCACTGTTTTCATTTTTCCCCCCATCTATTTGCCATTAAGTGATGGGACTGGATGCCATGATCTTTGTTTTTTGAATGTTGAATTTTAAGCCAGCTTTTTCACTCTCCTCTTTCACCTTCATCCGGAGGTTCTTAGTTCCTCTTTGCTTTCTTTTTCTTTTTTCCATTTATTTTTATTAGTTGGAGGCTAATTACTTCACAACATTGCAGTGGGTTTTGTCATACATTGACATGAATCAGTCATGGAGTTACAGGTATTCCCCATCCCGATTCCCCCTCCCACCTCCCTCTCCACCCGATTCCTCTGGGCCTTCCCAGTGCACCAGGCCCGAGCACTTGTCTCATGCATCCCACCTGGGCTGGTGATCTGTTTCACCATAGATAATATACATGCTGTTCTCTCGAAACATCCCACCCTCGCCTTCTCCCATAGAGTCCAAAAGTCTGTTCTGTACATCTGTGTCTCTTTTTCTGTTTTGCATATAGAGTTATCATTACCATCTTTCTAAATTCCATATATACGTGTTAGTATGCTGTAATGTTCTTTATCTTTCTGGCTTACTTCACTCTGTATAATGGGCTCCAGTTTCATCCATCTCATTAGAACTGATTCAAATGAATTCTTTTTAACGGCTGAGTAATATTCCATGGTGTATATGTACCACAGCTTCCTTATCCATTCATCTGCTGATGGGCATCTAGGTTGCTTCCATGTCCTGGCTATTATAAACAGTGTTGCGATGAACATTGGGGTGCACGTGTCTCTTTCAGATCTGGTTTCCTCGATGTGTATGCCCAGAAGTGGTATTGCTGGGTCATATGGCAGTTCTATTTCCAGTTTTTTAAGAAATCTCCACACTGTTCTCCATAGTGGCTGTACTAGTTTGCATTCCCACCAACAGTGTAAGAGGGTTCCCTTTTCTCCACACCCTCTCCAGCATTTATTGCTTATAGTCTTTTGGATAGCAGCCATCCTGACTGGTGTGTAATGGTACCTCGTTGTGGTTTTGATTTGCATTTCTCTGACAATGAGTGATGTTGAGCATCTTTTCGTGTGTTTGTTAGCCATCTGTTTGTTTTCTTTGGAGAAATGTCTGTTCAGTTCTTTGGCCCATTTTTTGATTGGGTCGTTTATTTTTCTGGAATTGAGCTTCAGGAGTTGCTTGTATATTTTTGAGATTAATCCTTTGTCTGTTGCTTCATTTGCTATTATTTTCTCCCAATCTGAGGGCTGTCTTTTCACCTTGCTTATAGTTTCCTTTGTTGTGCAAAAGCTTTTAAGTTTCATTAGGTCCCATTTGTTTATTTTTGCTTTTATTTCCAATATTTTTGGAGGTGGGTCATAGAGGATCCTGCTGTGATTTATGTCGGAGAGTGTTTTGCCTATGTTCTCCTCTAGGAGTTTTATAGTTTCTGGTCTTACATTTAGATCTTTAATCCATTTTGAGTTTATTTTTGTGTATGGTGTTAGAAAGTGTTCTAGTTTCATTCTTTTACAAGTGGTTGACCAGTTTTCCCAGCACCACTTGTTAAAGAGGTTGTCTTTTTTCCACTGTATATCCTTGCCTCCTTTGTCGAAGATAAGGCGTCCATAGGTTTGTGGATTTATCTCTGGGCTTTCTATTCTGTTCCATTGATCTGTATTTCTGTCTTTGTGCCAGTACCATACTGTCTTGATGACTGTGGCTTTGTAGTAGAGTCTGAAGTCAGGCAGGTTAATTCCTCCTCTTTGCTTTCTGCTATTAGGGCAGTATCATCTGCATATCTGAAGTTATTGATATTCCTCCCAGCAATCTTGATTCCAACTTGTGCTTTATCCAGCCTGGTACTTCAAATGATGTACTCTGCATATTATTACATTCTCAATAAAGACTGGTTTCTCGTTTTTCTGCTTCTGGGTTTTGTTCCCAAACCTTGATGGTCTTATCAAATTACATGTCTTCTATGGATAGTCCCCTAATACTAGGTTATATCCTAATTGCAATCCCAAACTCTAGACCCACATTTCCAGCAATTGACAAGACATCTCCATGTACAGGTCATGAAGAGGCCATTCAAACTCAATGTTCCAAAGTCAAACTCATCATCTCCTCAATGCTAATCTGTATACTTGATCTCCCTATTTCCATTCAGATGGTTTTACTATAAATTGACAATTACTACTAAAGCTGCAAAATGAACTGGACCCCAGACTTCTAGGCTGGTGAGGAGTTAGGTGGAGAGCCAATCAGGAAGAATATTGGAGTAGTAGTAGGCCAAGTGAAATTAGCATGAAACACAAGAGAGAACCAGGCAGGGGGCAAGAAACTGACATCATGCATTTTGCTTAGGACAGAGTCAGAAGACCAGGACTTCTTAGTGTGCCAGTGTTTGTATTTTGAGTTTTCAATCCAGGTTCCTGATTGGTAGATACAAAGCTTGGGCCTGCATCCCTAGCAACTCATTATTTTAAAACTGCTGTGTGAAAAAAATAAATAAATAAATAAAATAAAACTGCTATGTGATAAATATATCTCTTTTAGACTATCTAATTCCTTATACTCACGTTTTAAATTTACACATTCTTCATTTTTCCCCTCTTACTAGGAAATATTTTAAACATACAGAGAAGTATAGATAACAGATACTTCATTACCATTAATCACTTTGCCATTTTGTCATATTTTTGTAGCCATTTGTAAAACAGTTTATCTTGAAATAATTTTAGACTTAAAGATTGCAAAAATAATATGCCCTTCATCTTGCATTCTCAAATGTTAACCCTGTGGTTTACAAAACTATATAGCACAATGATTGAAACCAGAAAATTAACACTGATACAATACTCTTAACTAACATACAGACCTTATTTAGATGTCACCAGTTTTACCCCCTACTGTCCTATCCTAGAGTATTAGTTGCCATTAGTATTGTTGCCATTACTATTATTGCCATTTCCTTCTCCAATGCATGAAAGTGAAGTCGCTCAGTCATGCCTGACTCAGCGACCCCATGGACTGCAGCCTACCAGGCTCCTCCGTCCATGCAAGTTTCCAGGCAAGAGTACTGGAGTGGGGCACCATGGCCTTCTCTAGACTACATGCACAGGTGTCCATAAATAATCCATAATAATAATAATAATAATAAAATAATCCATAAATAATGTAGTTTTGGCATATTTTATAGCACTAGATGAATGAAATAATGTTTGAATATATATATGTATATATAACTATACTTTTACAAATTCATGTAGGTACATATGGCTTGACAGCCCATTATCTTATCTGCTATATAATATCCCATTGTAGGATTATATTAAATTTATTTATTTTATATTGCTTAATAAACATTTGGCTGTACCCAATTTTTGTTGTAATAAACATGTTCTTTAAATTGGAGAATTGCTTTACAATGTTGTGTTGATTTCTGTCGTATAGCAACGTGAATCAGCCATAAATATACTCCTGAACCTCTTTCCCACCACCGCCCCACCCCCCCAATCCCACCTCTAGGTTGTCACAGGGTAAATATATTCTTGTAAGCTATCTGCATGAACTGTTATGTTCCACTGGATTACATACTTGAAGTATAATTACTAGGCCTTAATGTATGCATGTTCTCAACTTCATTAGCTCTCGTCTCTAAAACATTTGTTTTTATATATGTTACTACCAGTTTTGTGTGTCCCTATGTCTATACATCATCACCAAATCTTGGTTTTATTAGACATTTAAATTTTTGCTTATAGGAGTGAAGTGGTTTTTGTTGTTTTTGCCTGCATTTCACTGTTTATTAGTGAGGCTGAACATCTTTTAATGTTTATTAGCCATTTCTCTCCTGTAAATTGTTTGTAATTTTTTGCCCATTATTCTATTGGATTGTTGTTCTCTTATTAATTTGAATATTTTTATGTTTCACCTACTGGCACTTTGCTAGTTATCTGTGATGCAAGTATCTTCTCTCAGTCATGACTGGTTTTCTTTTCTTCTTCTTTTTTATTTTTTTTTAATGAATTGTTTTCTAACCTTGCTCAAAGTATCTTTTCATCCTTCTCATTTTAATTCAGTCTTCCAAGTGGGTTTCCTAATTGGGCATATTAATGAAGTAGCCTTTGACATACTACTCATAAATCAATTTCTTTTAACTAAATTTTTTTCACCTAGAGTTTGAAAAAACTGGATGAGTTTTAAATGAATTTGTGGACTCAAGGATCAGAAATGCACTCAGAGATATTTGAAACAAAAACAAAAAAAAAGAAGGAAGGAAATAAAAAAGCAACTTTGATCCTGTCACAAGTGAGGTGTAGCCTTCATCTATTTCTTTGTAATAGAATCTGAGGCTGGGAAGGGGTGCTCTTTGAAATATGTAATATCCAATTTAAAATTCACTGAATTTTAGAAATAAAGAACTAGAAGGAATCACAGGGACCATCTGGTTCAACCCTCTCATTTTACAGGAAATAGAGGCTCAGAGAGATGAAATGAAATATTTAGGGTTGAGATCTAGTTTCTTTGCCCCCAAAGATTCTGATTTTTGAAAGGATGGATTTAGCCCTTCATTCTCTCAAGGGAATGAGACTCTCACAATTTGACTTGGGCACACATAATATCCTGTAAGTTTCCCTCTTTTTTTGATGTATTACTGTCTCCCACCCCCCTGCCATTTACTATCACTCTTGGAATTGAATATAAGTCCTGGTCAAATGCTTTGGACATGTAGCAATTCATATTCTGCTGAACCTAATGGAGATTATAAATCAGTCTGCAGAATGGATAGGGGACTTCCGTTTTCTCTTTGTTTTCTTTCTTCTTTTTTTTCTTTTATTAAGATCCATTTCCCTTCTCTAGGGAGAGAATACAATAATATTCTTTCTTGGATTTAGGAAACTTCAGTTAGAAATAAATCTCTCCAAATGGTTAGCTGAGAGTCCCTTGAGCAAGACTGAAAGGTCCCCATAATTTTTCCCACTTATTTTTCTTATACAGAGTCTGCATCTAAATGGCCTAAAGGTTTATTTTGGTTAAATCAGTTTTCTTTTCTAAATAAAGTGCTAAATGAGGGGTTATGTTTCTAGTTAGAGTCCTACTTGGCGCTAAATGTCTATGAATCTAGGATAAGATACATCAAAAGGGCTTTGAGAAAAAGCAGAGCAAGCAACTGAATATAGAAATCCTTTGGGATCCCTAGTAATGACTATCGGTCTTAACTGCCCGGTGTTGTTAAATCACCTCTGGACTTCCTTAAGCTACTTTGTGTAGTTTTGTCAGATTTCCCTGTGCCCTTTCTTTAAGTTACAGCTCTCCACAAACAACATAGCATGCTAGAAAACAGATGGCTACCTCCTCAAAGACATGTCACCTTTGTTCATTAGCGTCGCCTAATGATGACAGTGAGGAAAGTGGTGGTGGTAAAAATAAACTAGTCATGCTTACTACATGCCAGACAATGCTCCAAATATTTCATATGTATTAATAGCTCATTTAATCCTTACAAGCCTAGGAAGTAAGTTATCCTTATTTTCTGCATTTTATAGAGGGAGGCATGGAGAGGTTATGTGATTTACCTAGAATCACAGTTTATCAGTTAGGATCCAAATAGATCATAGATGATGCATAAAAATAGTTAACTTGGGAGGGTCTCCTTACAAAATGAGTGAATTACAAATGCGAGTGTAGGGAAAGCCTTGATGGGAGTAGGAGCAGGCAAGATGTTAGTGACCCGGGTCTGAGTAGATGAGGGGAGTGAGCAGTCAACCAAACTCTGGAGGAGAGAGGTATGCAATGAGGTGTGCCCCTTGCAAGGAGCAGTGATCTCGGGGAGCAGAGGCACTGTTAGCCCATGGCAGCTTGGCAGAGAAGGAGCCAAGGGAATGAACACCCTAACCCCTTTCCCATTCCTCTGGGCTCCAGCCAGGGGTCTTCAAAGGTAGACTGAGGCAGACTTCATCAGAAGTTCCAGTTTACTGAAGCCTGTTGATGTCATCTACACAGCCTAGCATCAGAGCAGAGATGCAGGGTCCGTCTGGCACAGATCACACAGTAAGTAGCAGAGCTAGGATTTGAACTCAGGGAGTCTAACTCCAAAGTCCTTAACCACCGTGCCATATAGTGCCTTGTAGAATGAGGAGGCACTGGAGCACACACTGACTAGCATGTAACTGGAATGTGTAAAATAACTAGCTAGGAAGCAGTGGCCTGCTGTGTAGCACAGGGGACTCTGCTCAGTACTATGTAAAAACCCACACGGGAAAAGAATGTGAAAGAAGAATAGATACATGTATATGTATAACATGTATGTGAATCACTTTGCTCTACACCTGAAACTAACACAACATTGTTATACTCCAATATAAAATAAAAAGTTTAAAAAAAGAGGTAAGGATTAGTTCAGTAAATCACTGAACAGGTTCACATACCACTAATATTTGTTGGTGCTTGTTCTGATGGCAAAAGAACCAACAGTACCATGTTGATTTCATTATTTATTTGTATGTGCCTAACAATTCAGAAAGGATTCCAAGCTATTGGACTCATCTTCCCCTCCATCATTAATCATGTAATCATCACTTAATCATATAATCACATAAGAACATAATCATGAATCTTTTCCTTTTAGGTTGAGCAAAAAAATCTACTGATTTCCCTCCAATTACATATGCTTTCTTGTAGTTGTATTCTCTTGTTGAATTATTCCAAAATAATTGGATTAAAGTTGATCTGTAACTTAAAAGTTAAGGGTTAAACTGCTCCCTTTTAGTTTTCAGTTTTGGGGGAGATCATGTAAATTGAGCTGAGTACAGAATCAAATTTTATAAGCAGTTACCGGTTACTTCAAGAATCACTCATTGCTGGAATTAAATATTTTGATATGACTGTTGTTTTCCAGTTAGTTTCTATTTTACATAATAGAAAAATCCTGGGGCACTGTGTGATAGCTCTGGAGTAGAAAACCTGGCATAAGGAATCTTTGATTCCTTATGAGGGAAGGAATTGAGGCAAGGAATGGTGGGTGAGTTCCATGCTGGTAAAGAGGCCTAAGGGCAGATTTCATATCAGAGGCTTCATAAAGGAGGCTGCCCAAAGGGAACACATAGTCTTAAGGACAGAGGACAAAAAATAGACTTAGGAGGAGAAAACAGAGTGATGTTTGAAAAAGATATGTATGTCTTTGATTTTCTTTTTTAAACGTTCGCGTTTGAAAAACTGCCAGTGGGGATAAGAATTCTGATTCAAATTCTTTTTGTATTCTTCAAATACAAAACTGTACAAGTGGCAATTTATTCTGAAGTTTCCACAGCAAAGGGTAATGCAAGAAAGGTAGTTACAATGCTCTCTGGCTTCTTTAAGTTATATGTACCATCAGCATTTGCCCAGCTGCTCCAGAGGGAAAAAGCCCTAGGACTCAGAGAGCAGGGAGTTCTCTTTAAATAAAGGAACTCACTGCATAGGAAAAGAATCGCTAATGTCCTATGGTTGAGGACCTTTCCTCTCAAAAACAGAAAAAATACAAAGCATAGAATGGAAGTGTGCTTCACTCTCATTTTTTGAGATGCAAGCTACATTAAATTGCCAAAGAATGTGGAGGTCAGTTTCAGCCTTATGGATTGCAAAGCAATGGTGAGGATCGCTCAGGACTCAATGAACTTTCATCAAAGGGATGACACGCTGGGGCACTGGTATGTTCAGTGGGTGGCACCCTGTCAACAAGGTCTGGGAGGGGGGAGCCACTCTGTGGAGTGTGGTGGGCTTGCTGTAGCAGGGGACTTTGTTGCCAGAGATTACAGTTCTGTGTTCCTACCTCTTCCCCTTCCTTCAGGAAGAGAAAGTTGCCAGCTGCTTCACATTCAAGCAAGAACAGAAACTAATTTTGAAGCACTGTTTCCATATTCTTTAACAGAATCGCTTGTGTGGCCCCACTGGAGTTGTGTGCGTAGATGAGTAGGTATTGTGATATGGAGAGAGAGATGGTTGAGGTACTGGAACCTGACCTCACTCAGCCTTCCCAGAGTTAGCTGGCTCACTTGGTGTGGCTATTTACATGAACTAAAAGAACTGATCACTAGGAGGGTAACACCCAGGGCTCAGGTCTTTGAGGAGGGGATCTGATGAGGAGGAATAGGTCACCTTGTCTTGAAGAACTACCAGGAGGAATTCTCTTTGGCATTCGTGGCTGGCAGCTAGAACTCAGGCCTCAGCTGTGGCATCTTGCTTCCACCTCTCTTCTTTGGATAGCTTTCCTGGCACTTCCCCTTCCTCTGCCCTGTATCTTCTCGGTTGACCATGGCCTGAATTTCCATCTCCTCACATATGTGAGATGACCTATGAAGCCCCCCCACCTGATTCACGCTGGCTCCTGGTAGATGCAGCAGAGTCAGAAAATGAAAGAGCCTGAATCCAAAGGCTGATTTGGCAGGAGGCCTCTTTATTGACCTTAAACATGGGGAGTGGACAATCTAGTCCTAAATCACCGCAGCCACTTTAGTCTCTGTGGTTCCTATGGGAACCAGAAACATCCCCCAGCTTCTCTGCATTAGTCATGCCTCACCAGCAGCGCCCAGGTTCAGACAGTGCCTGAACCTGTGCTAGACTGGACTTGCTTTCCAGACACCTGAAGGGCCTGAGTGACTCCAGGACAGAGCGTAGAAAGGGTGTTTGGGTCCTGGATAAACCAGAAGTCACGCAATCACTGCCTCAATCTCTAGGAATTACTGGTGTGGGTTACTATTTTTTAAACTTTTTATTGGAGTGTAGTTGCTTTACAAGGTAGTGTTAGCTTTTGCTGTATGGCAAAGGGAATCAGCTCTATGTGTACATATGTCACCTCTTTTTTTTGGTTCCCTCCCCATTTAGGTCACCACAGAGCACTGAGTAGAGTCCCTGTGCTGCACGGTAGGTTCTCATTAGTATCTGTTTTATACATAGTAGTGTGTACACACACATGTAATGTGGGCTGGAAGAAGCACAAGCTGGAATCAAGATTGCCAGGAGAAATATCAATAACCTCAGGTATGCCAATGACACCACCCTTATGGCAGAAAGTGAAGTAAAAAGCCTCCTGATGAAAGTGAAAGAGGAGAGTGAAAAAGTTGGCTTAAAGCTTAACATTCAGAAAACTAAGATCATGGCATCTGGTCCCATCACTTCATGGGAAGTAGATGGGGAGACAGTGGAAACAGTGTCAGACTTTATTTTGGGGGGCTCCAAAATCATTGCAGATGGTGACTGCAGCCATGAAATTAAAAGACGCTTACTCCTTGGAAGGAAAGTTTTGACCAACCTAGATAGCATATTAAAAAGCAGAGACATTACTTTGCCAACAAAGGTCCATCTGGTCAAGACTATGGTTTTTCCAGTGGTCATGTATGGATATGAGAGTTGGACTGTGAAGAAAGCTGAGCGCCGAAGAATTGATGCTTTTGAACTGTGGTGTTGGAGAAGACTCTTGAGAGTCCCTTGGACAGCCAGGAGACTCAACCAGCCCATCCTGAAGGAGATCAGTCCTGGGTGTTCATTGGAAGGACTGATGCTGAAGCTGAAACTCCAGTACTTTGGCCACCTCATGCGAAGAGTTGACTCATTGGAAAAGACCCTGATACTGGGAGGGATTGGGGCAGGAGGAGAAGGGGGCAACAGAAAATGAGATGACTGGATGGCATCACCAACTTGATGGGCATGAGTTTGAGTAAACTCCGGGTGTTGGTGATGGACAGGGAGGCCTAGTGTGCTGCAATTCATGGGGTCACAAAGAGTTGGACATGACTGAACGACTGAACTGAACTGAATGTGTATATTTGTATCCCAAACCATATAGATTAATCCTTGTTTGTAGAGCATGTAATCTCCACTCTCATAAAAGCTCCTCTATTTTTAAAGTTGTTTGTAAAATAATATAAAGAATGGTTAGACATTTTATTATGTGCCAAGTGATTTAAATTCCTGGGTGGAATGGATTGAATGAGTAAAATTTCAATATATATATTTTAAAAGTAATTTTATTTACTTATTTTTGGCTGGGCTGGGTCTTTGTTGCTATGTGGGCTTTTCTCTAGTTGCGGTGAGTGGGGGCTACTCTCTAGTTTCTGTTCACGGGCTTCTCATTACAGTGGTTTCTCTTGTTGTGAGGCATGGGCGCTAGGATGCTTGGATTTCAGTAGTTGAGACACATGGGCTAAGAGCTGTGGTTCCCAGCTCCCAGAGCTCAGGCTCAGTAGTTGTGACACATGGGCTTAGTTGTTCTGAGGCTTGTAGGATCTTCCTGGATCAGGGATTGAACCCAGGTCTCCTGCCTTGGCAATCGGATTCTTTACCACTGAGCCACCAGGGAAGCCCTAATCTATTTTTTAAAACCCAAAAACTATAGGACAAACATCAAGGAATAAAGATCCTTTATAATATTGCTGTCTTTGCAGATTTTTTTTTTTTTTTTTAATTTGATTCAGAAGCTGCCAGACTTCTCTTGGAAAGGTTTCTGCTGGCCTTGACATTCTTCAGCGAGCATTTGTGGGGAGCTGTTTGGTGTCGCCTGGTGCAGATTCCTGAGACAGACAGCACAGTGAACATATTCCTGCTTGGCAGGGTGATTGATGCACTCAGTGTTAAGTAGGTGTGATGGGGATACCCAGATTGAAATGGTGCCCTGCTTTATGATTTGCAGCTGAGCAGCAGAGCAGACTCAGAATAGGACTTTTCAGACAGGCTGGTACATTTTCAGCACTAATGCTCTTTTCCCTGAGATCATTAGATCAAAGAGAAAGCTGGAGTATTAGCATTTAAGGACAACAAAACTGGACTGAACTATGCAATTACATACTGTGCTGAGGAAAAAGAAATCACCAGGTATGCTCCAAACAACTGAGGGAAAATCACCTTTTTCGTTACTTTGAAGAGAGTGGGCTTGAGCTCCAAAGCTTCTTCTTTTGTGTCCTTAACTTTGGAAGGAGTGTTGTGATCTCTTTTGAGGTGATCTCGAGGCACTGCATCTGACTTTTAAGCAAGAGCTCTTCTAGAGCAGGTCACACCCTCAGACATGGGTGTGGAGTCCTTTCTCTCTTGTCAAGTGGAGATTTCATGAGAGTGGTAAGAGGTAAGATGAGAGTGGAACTGGTGAGACATACTGTACATTGGGCACCTGTGGAGGGACCCATAGGAGGTCCAAAAGTCATGGGCATTTACAGGTGCTCTATGTGTCAGGCAAGGGGAAGGTTATATTATACTGTCCCTGCCCTCAAGGCACTCTCTCCTTACAGTGGTTTTGGAGACCTGAATTGGTGCTTCAATTTGGTAATATTAGGGTCTGATTAATGATTAAACTCAAAGTATTTATTAGATATAAATAAATCTTGAACCAAGTGACATGTTATTACTCTTCAGGTACTTTATCAGAAATTATCCTAGCCTTCAACAGACTTGAACCTGAGGCAAGAAGGGATCAGAAAATAATATCTGAGCAAATACTGTTGAAAGCTTTAGTAATCAGGCACCTGAAGGCTGCTACTGCCTGAAGATTTTATTCGCAAGGAAGACAGTATTGTGCTTCATGGAGGAAATCAGATCTCTCTAAACTTCCTTTCCTCCCTTTGGTTCCCAGCTGCAGAGTTGCTTCAGTGACTTTCTTTGTAGTAGTAATTGGCCCTGAATACTTTCCATCTCTTTTCTAATTCATTTATTCTTATATATTTTCAATAACTGAGTGCCTCTCATGTGTGACATATCATGCTAGGCCTGGGAGAAGGAGCATAAAGCAAGGTTATGCTTCCTGACCTGTGGAACTTACTTTCTTGTTGAAGAGACAGATGTTAAACACATAATCACATATTGAGCTAAGTGGATGTGTTAACTGGGTGAAGGCAAAATACTTGTAAGAGCATTTAACAGAGGACTTGCCCTGGTCTGAAGAAGCAGGGAAGATTTTTAGAGTGAAGGATGTCTGAGCTGAACCTTGAAAGATGAGTAGGAATTAACATTAGACGAAGAAATAGGGGTAAACATGTAAGCCAGAAAGAGCAACTTGTGCAAAGGCCTGGAGCAGGAGAGATCAGGAAGGGGTTTGATGGAGATTAGTCTTTATCATTGCTATGATAATGAGAAACCTTCAATGGATTTTAAGTTTCATTGAAACATAAACTAATTTGTACTTGAAGCTTAGGTTACAGAGAGTGGTCTGGAGGGAGAAGAGACTGCAGGCAATCATGCCAGTGTAGAGAAGAGATGAAGTTTCCTGAAACAGTGTAGGAGATGGAAGGAAGTGAACAGATTTGGGAGGTGCTTAGGAGGTAAAATAAGACTTGGATGTTGATTAGGTCCAGGAGTGAGGGAAATAAAGATTAGGAAGCCAGGCTATGGTAGGGAAGGACCAGGTTTGGTGGGAAGAAGGAGATGATGAGTTGAGAGCTGGACTTGATGATTTTGAGGTGCCTCTGACACACGTGGAGATATTCAGTAGGCACATACCCACTAGAAGAACATTGATAGCTGAATAACCCAATAGTCGTTCCTAACTCCCTCTTTCCTTTCTCAATTCTCATGATAGAATAAACCGGGAACATCCTTTTTCCAGTCTCACAGACAGGAGACTAAACTAAACTGTGACCAGTGAAACAAGGGGGAAGCATATTGGTGGATCTTTGAATTCCCTGATAAAAGGAAGAGATGCAAGAGAGGAATTGCTTCATTAAGAGAAATAAAAGCATATATTTACACAAAAATGTGTACACAAGTGTTCATAGTAGCTATATTCATAATAGAAAGAGAGTAGAAATAACATGAATATTCAACGAAATAGGTAAGCAAAATGTGTCCAAATGTGTGACAGATGATTTCAGTTTTATTGTCTTACCAAGTCCCTCCACTGAAAATAGATTTTCAGTTTGAAATAGAAGTGGGGGAGAGAGTTATCAGAAAGAAAGAGGGTAAATAATGGGATAAAGATATAAATTAAGATTTAAAAATGTGATATTATCTCAGATATGGCAATTTATAAGCCATATCTCAGATATGGCAATTTATATATATAAAATATATATTTTTTAATATAAAATATATATAAAAATATAAAGGAGTATGCTCACTCCTTTCACTGTAAGTTGCCAGTCACCAACAAGATGAACAATGTGCCTTTCTTTAAGAGAATTTGGAATCTTCATATTCTGTATGTTTTCTCTGAGATATACTGTAAAGCAAATAATTCAGACACATTGATTCAGCCTTCCAATGGGATGGTTCTCCTTAAAGCCAGGTGTTCACAGCTCCCTGTCAGTCCTCTCTGAGGTGGGTGACCTGTCTAAGCAACTACTCTGACATCAGGAGGACTGAATCCAAATACCAGTCAGAGCCAGGGAAAATACACAATAAGCTCAACATCTAAGCGTCTAATCGAAATGGTAAATATGTGACGTGCATACTATTAACACACATCTCTCTTCGCCCATGGCAGACATCACTAATCCATTGCATTGCTTTTTTCCTACCAGATCCAGATATAGCTTTGGAACCTATCTCTAAAAGGGAGAATTGGTCACTTTAGCTCACAAAGAGAATCCAGGTTGTCGTTTTTGGTCCAGGAGTTCAACTTAAGAAGGCCAACCATTAATGTAAGATAAAACATTTTAGTGTTGTCCATTTAAGTCACTTAATACAGACACTTTATCTTCAGACCCTTCCTGTTTATAAATTCTATCCTTTGTAAGTTGAGTTTCCCAGGTGGCACTACTGATAAAGAACCCACCTGTCAATGCAGGAGACATAAGAGACGTAGTTTTTCAATCCCTGTTTTGGGAAGATCCCCTGGAGGAGGGCATGGCAACTCCCTGCAGTTTTCTTGCTTGGAGAATCCCACGGGCAGTGGAGCCTGGCAGGCTATAGTACATAGAGTTGCAAAGAGTAGGACATGACTGAAGCGACTTAGCATCCTTTGTAAATTAGGGACAGTGGCTGCAGTGGAAAGCTATTGCCCTTTAGTTTAGAATGCCTACATGACTGTGAGTCAGCCACTTAATGCTTCCTGACCTCACTCTTAATCAGCTGTAAGATGGGGAGTCTTTAGTAGAAACACTTCAGTGTGTCTGGACAGTGACATTTATGTAAAATTCATAATGTGTTGTCTGTATTTTTTGGGTCACCAGCAACTACAAAACACTCCATTTAGCTTTTGAAAAATGATTTGGAAAGCTTTGCCTCAACTTGCCTATTCTTGGTCAGGTTTTTCTGACTTAATAATCTTGTTAAGCACCACTTAAAATCTAACCAGAATCCAGGGCTCTTTTTATCTCTTAATCCTTACATTAATTGCATATATATTAGACAACCTGGCTCTATTTGCTTAAAGTTTATACCCTTTTTCCCTTCACTGGCATTCGGTCGAGCATCTCTAGAATGCAGTCATTCTGTACAGATGAAGGGAGACATGAGCTCAGCTCCCCTGAGCTGAATGCTTTCTCAATTATACCCACGGACTTGTTTTTTAATTCAGCTTTGGAATATTTAGAGTCAGACACTTGTTGACCTGCTACTTTCACGTGGTTTCAGCACGGATGCTAACTCCAGGGTCCTGTGGGATAAAGAAAACAAAATAATTTTGATTTCTTTTTTGGTGGCTTTAGCGCATTCCTCAGATACTGTTTTGGTACCATCCCAGGGATATTGAGTTTCATGGTTTAAAAGTAAACATGATTTGTCTTATAAACAGAGATTTACATCTCTTTAGGTGGTATTTATATACCACCTAGAGGTGGTATATAACTGCTAGGGTATAACTGCTAGTCAATTGTTTAATTAGAGTGGTCAGTAAATCCTGCTAAATTTTACACATTACACAGGGTCAGAAGGAAAGTCAAGGTCAGTAACCAGAGTGAGGTGTTGACTGTGGCTTGGGTTGTGTCTAATCAGTAACCAGAGCAACCACCTGACACACACACAATGCGGTGTGATTGTCAGACCTTGGCTGAGCATCAGGCTAGGTCCTGGGGATGTCCAGCATTCTGAAGGATGACGAGAGAATGTTTGTTTGGAGCCAGGGTTCACATAGGGTGTTACAATAGAGGACTTGGGACAACAGGCTGGGGCCAGGCCTCGGATCCATCTGAGTTCTAGGCTGTGGCATTGGAGCTTTTTCTGGTGTGTGGACAGCATCTGTTGACTGCTTTTAGATGGTATTTTAAAAAAGTTAATCTCTCAGTGTTGTGATGGATGAACTGCAGTTGTGGAGAGACCAGAGCTAGGGAAAATATTTAGGACACATTTAGCTACCATTTAAGTTGCAATATTAATTTTTTTTCTTTTTTGAATCTAAGGGCAAAGAAACAAGTTAAATGCCATCAAGCAGTTGGGATGAAGGAAAAGCCAGGCAGCCAAGACTTTACCACTGTGAAAAGTTTTCATTTTGACTGACTACTTGTGAAAAATAAAGGCTTGGATCTGGACTGTAATAGACTCACATATCCACAGATCGTCTGGGTTTGCAAGTGGGTTTTATTATTAAATGTGAGAGATTCCCATGTACTGGGAGGTGTGGGGATGATGTGTTCTTGTCCATCTCTGCATCTTCTGTAGTGCAGAGCACAGTGCCAGGTCAACTCTGGGGCTTGACACGTTTCCTTGAGTAATTGAAAGCCATTAAAGATACGAATGGATAAACAACAGAATTGCCAGAAGAAAGATAAAAGAAGAGAATAAAAAGGCAATCCAGAGAAACAGGAAAGAGGTCATTGCAAATCCTCCATATGGCAAAAGCTGGAGACTAAGAGGTACCTAACTTGTCAACACCCACTGTATTGCAAGTGACAAGGTCAGAGTCAGGTCTGCCTACCTTAGTGAAAGGGGAGCTATGACAAGGATTCCAAGGAAGATCAAGGAAGACAGGAAGTGACCTCAGTATAGTTAAGTCTTTGATTTTCTGGTCCCCTGGTCATTTATTCAACAAAAGTTAACCAGCTCCTACTCTGAGGAAAACTAAGCAGTTGGGATATTTGGGTTGAGGCAGCATTTGCAAAGTCATGAAGGTATGAACAAGCAGGATGTTAGCAGGCAAAGTATTGGGGAACTGCTAGAGCAAACAAACTACAGAAAAAACCAGCAGCCTACAGAAGTGTGGTGTTTGGCTGATATAGTTACATGGTCTCCCTGAGTGGTCTGGGCTTCTTCCCGGAGTGACTATTGGGTTCCCAGGGCAGGTGTCACAGAAACAGGAAGTGGAGGCTCCCAGTTTCTTAATTCTTGGGCCTGGAAATGGACACAGCATTGCTTCCACCATATTCTATTGGTCAAGCAGTGTTATGGACTGAATTGGTTACCCCCCAAATTCTTATGTTGAAGCCCTAATCCCTTGTACCTCAGAAGGAGTGTGTTTGGAGATAGAGTCTTTTTAAAGAGGTAATTAAGTGAAAATAGGGCTATTTCAGTGGGCCTTATACAAATATGACTGGTGTCCTTACAAGCTGTGTGCACATAGAGGAGCAATCATGGTGGGAACATGGGGGGAAGATGGCTGTCTGCCAGCCAAGGAAAGAGGCCTCAGAAGAAACCAAACCTGTCCACCCCTTGATCTCGGGTTTCTAGTCTCCAGAACTGAGAAAATCAATTTCTGTTATATAAGCCACCAAGTCTATGGTATTTTGTTATAGCTGCTTGAGTGGACCAACACACCACTGAAGGGTTTGGGGTCATGGTGGGGGGGGGTGGTGATTCCGTCTCTCCCCTTCCCTCTCTGGGGCCAGCATGATTGTTGTGCTGAAGACTAATGGTCAGATGCTAGAGTCCAGATAAGCAGTTCTTTCAGTAGTTAGATGAATGGGCAGGTAACGAACAGGGATATTTGGAATACAAGGACAAGACAGAGCAGACGTACAACTTCAAGATGTGAAGTTGGCAGTGTTTGCTGACTGGATATTATAGGTAGTGGTTGATGCGGGGTTGCGGGCGGAAGTTCCTCAGAGGGAAAGGCCAATGAATACCAGATGGAGAATAACAGGATCCTATGGAGGAGGAGTTTGGTTGGCCACATTCCAGTAGTGTCTTCCATTGACAGAAATTGATAAAGACAGAAAGTAATACAAAATACATATGGGTGTGCCTCAGAAATTAGAGCCCCTTCATTCAGCTTCCTCCGTGTAGGCTAGGAGGGCTAAGGCTCAGTTTCATAGAGTGGGTGGTGATTGGCAGAGGATATCCTCATTTTTCCAGATAACCCTCTGCCAAGGGGGCCCTGGACACACCCCTACCACACCCAGGATGCACCAACCAGAGAGGGTAGCTCTGTGACTGTCTCGGCTGGGCTCTGGCCTTACAGACATGTCCAGGAGCAGGGACAGAGACAGAATCTCTTCTGCCTCCCTGCTGCTGCCGACCAAGCCAGCTCTGAGGATTCCAACATCGCCATTCTATTGATGCCCTGGTTGACTTTGTTAAGGCACCACTGCAAAACAGCTATGATGGTAAAACCATAGATCTGGGGCAATATTTGACCAGGGGAAATAGATTAACATGGAATCTGTGATCATTCTTAGTAAGAACTAAAGTTGACATTTTCTTTAGCAATATTAAAGGGAAAAGAGGGGGGAAAAAACGAAGGAAATGAATAGAACAGAAAAAAATACCAAGAAGATGTTTACTTCCTCTAGGAAAGGAAGTGTTTTCTAGTGCTTTGGAAAAGACATTTGCATATAAACAAAGCCCCTTCTGGCTGAGGCCAGCATGGCTCAAACTACCGGCTCAGAGTTAATTGTAAGTCATTTTTCTTCTTTAAACTAATGCAATGTCTCTCCCACTGCACCTTTCTTGCTTTGATGCTGCCTGCCCTGGAAACTGAGAAAATAACTTTTCCTCATTCGTGAACACCATTTCATACTTTCTTAATTGAAGTAGATTCTCTTTCTCAAATACTGGAATACAAATTAGGAAGCAGAAAAAAAAGGATGAAAAGAATTTATAAAATGTGAGCACAAATGAATATCATTTGATCTATTCTCCCTCAGACCTTGCTTTTCCTAATTTCTGTTTTCTGCTAAGAGGCCTGAGCTGGGTGCAGTGCCCTGGGCTTCCATGACATGTTGACAGCCAGCTAGAGTGCTCCTCTTTCCAAATTGTATCTCTGCCAAGCTGCAAACCCACTACGTCTCACATGGCAAATGTACTAGGAATTTTCCCCCTGAAAGATGCAAGAGGTGATGTATTTTGATTAACAGGAAAAAAAAAAAGAGTCTGGATAGTTTCACTTAAGATTACAACCCCCTGCACTCATGGTGTGCACATTAGAGTGCCACTGATGTTTTCTTTCCCTGACCCTTAGATCACCGGCCAGCACTTTTATTCTAAGGTTCAGACGTGAACACAATGACACCACTCTGGGCACAAACAGCCCTCAGCTCTTACTCTCTCTCTTTTTTTTTTTTTTCTTTTTCTTCTCATATCTGTTTAAACCTTTCAGCTCAGCATGCAATGTGTCTGAAAATGGCTTGGATGTAATTACTAACAGTGTTACCTCTCTGCTGAAGCCTGTAATTCCCTCTTGATTAAGATGGTGATATTGATTTGGCTGGGAGTGCATGCAAATAAACCATGACCTGGGGAGAGGTGTAGTTTTTCAGTTTGCCATGTGCCTGTGATTGCAGGCTAGTAGTCAAGTTTCCCCCACCCATATGGTTTGACTGCAGTGTTTGTATGGATTAATACCTGTCTTCTAGGCTCAGATGGAAACTACAGCCATCAGAAGTTCTCATCTGAAGCCTTTGTTTAGCTTGTGCCTATCAACCACAGCCATCTCTGCTCTTAGCATTTATCAGAGACCTTCAAGAGCAATGGGCTCTCTCAGTCAGACTGGCTGTCAAAGGTCACGGTACTTCAGAAGGGGACGGGTGGAGGAGGGGATTGAGAAAGTATGTCAAGGCAATGGAGTGATTTGGTAATTGACCACCACAAAAGGGTCTGTACTATATTTGCCAGTCAGGCATTGAAACATATGATCTCTTAAAATAAATGTCTACCAGTTCATACTCATTTAGGACAAAATTTGCAACCATGAGTTCTTTTAGGGCTAAGAAAAGGAAATGTTTCATGAGGACATAACTATACCTACGATTCAAACAGACTTCATGTTACCTGGAAAGAAGGATCAGACGGATGAGTGCTATTGAAAGTGAATCTGGGGCTTGTGGGTTGGCAGGGATTCCTTGGTGAAAGTAATTTAGGAAATATGTAATTTAAATGAAATTGGTGTCTGAATTAAAATAGGTCCTTTTTTGGGAGATTTTTTTTCCCCCTGTGGTATTACTTTGTTCCAAATTAAAGGAGACAAAAGAGACCTGACAACTAGATGTACCTGACAACTAGATGTAATACCTGATCTTAGGTTGATTCTTTATTGTTGTTGCTCAGAGGCTAAGTTGTGTCCAATTCTTAGTGACCCCGGGGACTGCAGCTCGCCAAGCTCCTCTGTCCTTCACTATCTCCCAGAGTTTGCTCAAATTCATGTCCACTGAGTTGGTAATGCTGTCTAACCATCTTATCCTCTGCTGCTCTCTTCTCTTTTGGCCTTCAATCTTTCCCAGTATCAGGGTCTTTTCCAGTAAGTCAGCCTTTCACATCAGGTGTCCAAAGTATTGGAGCTTCAGCTTCAGCAACAGTCCTTCCAATGAATATTTAGGGTTAATTTCCTTTAGGATTGGACAAGGGTTGATTACCTTTGATCTCTTTGCAGTCCAAAGGACTCTCAAGAGTCTTCTCTGGCATCACAGTTTGAAAGCATTAATTCTTTGACACTTAGCCTTCTTTATGGTCCAATTCTCACATCCATACATGACTACTGAAAAAATCTGTGGAATTAATTTGTTACAAATGAAAGGAGACAACAGAGACATGACAACTAGATGTAAGACCTGATTCTTTATTAAGGAGATAAATGCTACAAAGGAAATTATTAGGTCAACTGACAAAGTGGGAATATGAAAAAAAGATTAGATAAAATTATTAAATTAAGATTAAAATGACTAAAGTTGACAACTGTGGTGTGGTTGCATTGGAGAATATCCTGATTTTAGGAAATTTATGTGGTGTATACAACTTACTCTCAAATGATGAAAATTATATGTATATATTATATATGTTGTATATATACGAAAATGAGAGGGAGAGAAAAAGAGAACAAATGACAAAATAAATGGGTGAAATGTTAATAGTACAATAGGATAATCTGGGTATTGGATATAGGAGTGTTTGCTTTTTTACCCTATTCTTGCAATTATTTTTTGTAAGTTTGAAACTATTTCCAAATAAAAAGTGAAAAAAGAGAAAATGATGCCTTAGATATCTGATCCAGAGTTTGTCTAATCCAAAACTTTTTGCCATGGGATAAGTAAAATTTCTGACCTTGCTTATTTTGGTGTCTTTGAAAAAATGTTTTTGGATCCCACCAAAAAAAGATACCCCACATCCAAGGGCAAAGGAGAAGCCCCAACAAGATGGTAGGAGGGGCAAACTTGTGTTTAGAATCAAAGCCCATAGCCACCAGAGATGCTCAGAGGGCTCAAACAAAACTTTGTGCACACCAGGAGAACCTACAGAGACTGAGCCAGACCTGCCTTTGAGTGTTTCTGCTGCGGAGGCATGGGTCAGCAGCGGCCTGCCACAGGGCCAGGGGCGCTGGGTGCAGCAGACCTGGGTATGGTATAAGCCCTCTTGGAGGAGGTCGCCATTAACCCCACCATAGAGCCACTAGAACTTACACAGGACTGAGGAAACAGATTCTTGGAAGGCACAAACAAAACCCTGTGTGCACCAGGACCCAGGAGAAAGGAGCAGTGACCTCACAAGAGACTGGCACAGACTTTCCCACGACTGTCCGAGAGTCTCTGGTGGAGGCGTGGGTTGGTGGCAGCCTGCTGCATGGTTGGGGGCTCTGAGTGTTTCAGTGCATGCACAGGACTTTTTGAAGAAGGTCACCATTATCTTCATTACCTCCACCATAGTTTGGCCTCAGGTCAAGTGACAGGGAGGGAACACAGCCTCACCCAACCACAGAAAACTGAATTAAAGATTTACTGAGCATGGCCCCCCCCCCATCAGAAGAAGGTCCAGTTTCCCCTTCAGTCAGTCTCTCCCATCAGGAAACTTCCATAAGCCTCTTATCCTTCTCCATCAGAGGGCAGACAGAATGAAAACCACAATCACAGAAAACTAATCAAACTGATCACATGGACCACAGCCTTGTCTAACTCAATGAAACTATGAGCCATGCCATGTAGGTCCACCCAAGACGGACGGGTCATGGCAGAGAGTTCTGACAAAATGTGGTCCACTGAAGAAGGGAATGGCAAGCCACTTCAGTATTCTTGCCATCAGAACCCCATGAACAGTATGAAAATGCAGAAAGATAGGAAATTGAAAGATGAACTCCCCAGGTCAGTAGGTGCCCAATATGCTACTGGAGAACAGTGGAGAAATAATTCCAGAAAGAATGAAGAGACGGAGCCAAAGCAAAAACAATGCCCAGTTGTGGGTGTTACTGGTGATGGAAGCAAACTCCGATGCTGTAAAGAGCAATATTGCATAGGAACCTGGAATGGTAGGTCAATGAATCAAGGCAAATTGAAAGTGGTCAAACAGGAGATGGCAAGAATGAACATCAACATTTTAGGAATCAGTGAACTAAAATGGACTGGAATGGGTGAATTTAACTCAGATGATTATTGTATCTACTACTGTCAGCAAAAATCCCTTAGAAGAAATGGAGTACCCATCATAGTCAACAGAAAATTATGAAATGTAGTACTTGGATGCAATCTCACAAATGACAGAATGATCTCTGTTCATTTCCAAGGCAAACCATTCAATATCACAGTAATCCAAGACTATGCCCCAACCAGTAATGCTGAAGAAGCTGCAGTTGAATGGTTCTATGAAGACCTACAAGACCTTCTAGAACTAACACCCCAAAAAGATGTCCTTTCCATTATAGGGGACTGGAATGCGAAAGTAGGAAGTCAAGAGATACCTGCAGTAACAGGCAAATTTGGCCTTAGAGTACAAAATGAACCAGGGCAAAGGCTAATAGAGTTTTGCTAAGAGAATGAAATGGTCATAGCAAACACCCTCTTCCAACAAAACAAGAGAAGACTCTACACAAGAACTCACCAGATGGTCAATACTGAAATCAGATTGTTTGTATTTTTTGCAGCCAAAAATAGAGAAGCTCTATATAGTCAGCAAAAAGAAGACTGGGAGCTGACTGTGGCTCAGATCATGAACTACTTTTTGCCAAATATAGACTTAAATTGAAGATAGTGGGGAAAACTACTAGACCATTCAGGTATGACCTAAATAAAATCCCTTACGATTATACAGTGGAAGTGACAAACAGATTCAAGGGATTAGATCTGATAGAGTGCCTGAAGAACTATGGATGGAGGTTCGTGACGTTGTACAGGAGGCAGTGATCAAGACCATCCCCAAGAAAAAGAAATGCAAAAAGGCAAAATGGTTGTCTGAGGAGGCCTTGCAAATCGCTGAGAAAAGAAGAGAAGCAAAAGTCAAAGAAAAGGAAAGATATACCTGTTTGAATGCAGAGTTCCAAAGAATAGCAAGAAGAGATAAGAAAGCCATCCTCAGTGATCAATGAAAAGAAATAGAGGAAAACAATAGGATGAGAAAGACTCGAGATCTCTTCAAGAAAATTAGAGATACCAAGGAATATTTCATGCAAAGTTGGGCACAATAAAGGACAAAAATGGTATGAACCTAACAGAAGCAGAAGATATTAACAAGAGGAGGAGGGAATACAGAGAACTGTACAAAAAAGATCTTCATGACCCAGATAATCACGATGGTGTGATCTTGGAAGGCAGACATCTTGGAATGTGAAGTCAAGTGGTCCTTAGGAAGCATCACTATGAACAAAGCTGGAGGAGATGGAATTCCAGTTGAGCTATTTCAAATCCTAAAAGATGAAGCTGTGAAAGTGCTGCACTCAATATGCCAGCAAATTTGGAAAACTCAGTAGTGGCCACAGGACTGGAAAAGGTCAGGTTTCATTCTAATCCCAAAGAAAGGCAATGCCAAAAAATGTTCAAACTACTGCACAACTATACTCATCTCACATGCTAGCAAGTGAAAGTGAAAGTCACTCAGTAGGGTCTGACTCTTTGCAACCCCATGGACTGTATAGTCCATAGCTTTCTCCAGGCCAGAATACTGGAGTGGGTAGCTGTTCCCTTCTCCAGGGGATCTTCCCAATGCAGGGATTGAACCCAGGCCTCCCACATTGCAAGTGGATTCTTTACCAGCTGAGCCATCAGGGGAAGCCCACATGCTAGCAAGGTAGTGCTCAAAATTCTCCAAGCCAGACTTCAACAATATGTGAGCGGTGAACTTCCAGATGTTCAGGATGGATTTAGAAATGGCAGAGGAACCAGAAGTCAAATTTGCCAACATCCGTTGGATCATCAAGAAAGCAAGAGAGTTCCAGAAAAACTTCTACTTCTGCTTTATTGACTACGCCAAAGCCTTTGACTGTGTGGATCACATCAAACTGTGGAAAATTCTGAAAGAGATGGGAATACCAGACCACCTGACCTGCCTTCTGAGAAATCTGTATGCAGGCAGGTCAAGAAGCATCAGTTAGAACTGGACATGGAACAACAAACTGGTTCCAAATTGGGAAAGGAGTATGTCAAGGCTGTATATACTGTCTCCCTGCTTATTTAACTTATATGCAGAGTACATCATGCAAAATGCTGGGCTGGATGAAGCACAAGCTGGAATCAAGATTGCTGGGAGAAATATTAATAACCTCAGATATGCAGGTGACACCACCTGTATGGCAGAAAGTGAAGAGGAACTAAAGAGCCTTTTGATGAAAGTGAAAGAGGAGAGTGAAAAAGTTGGCTTAAAACTCAACATCCATAAAACTAAGATCATGGCATCCGGTCCCATCACTTCATGGCAAATAGATGAGGAAACAATGAAAACAGTGACAGACTTTATTTCTGGGGGCTTCAAAATCACCACAGATGGTGACTGCAGCCATGAAATTAAAAGATGCTTGCTCCTTGGAAGACAAGCTATGACCAACATAGACAGTATATTAAAAAGCAGAGACATTGCTTTGCCAACAAAGTTTCATCTAGTCAAAGCTATGGTTTTTCCAGTAGTCATATGGATGTGACAGTTGGACTGCAAAGAAAGTTGAGCACCGAAGAATTGAAGAATTGATGCTTTTGAACTGTGGTGTTGAAGACTCCTGAGAGTCCCTTGGACAGCAAGGATATCCAACCAGTCAATCCTAAAGGAAATAAATCCTGAATATTCATTGGAAGGACAGTTGCTGAAGCTGAAACTCCAATATTTTGGACATCTGATGTGAAAGGCTGACTTACTGGAAAAGACCCTGATACTGGGAAAGATTGAAGGCAGGAGGAGAAGGGATTGACAGAGGATGAGATGGTGGGATGGCATCACTGACACGATGAACATGAGTTTGAGTAAGCTCCGGGATTTGGTGATGGACAGGGAAGCCTGGTGTTCTGCAGTCCTTGGGGTTGCAGAGTCGGACACAACTGAACGACTGAATTGAACTAATGTTTTGCTTCTCTCCTGTCTTCCTCTTTCTACCCAGACACTTAACTGGGAGAAGATGCCAAAACTTCATTTGTTGATAGCATAGATGCTGAATTACTCAGGATGTATGACAGGAGCAGACACACTTTAGTAAAAATCAAAGTGCTAACAGGCTGAAAGAAACATAAATCATGAGTGTGCACGCCTGTGCATGTTGACTTAGCTGCCAGGAATACTGTAGAAATCCTTACTCCATTCTCTCCTCCTGTCTTCTCTCTGTAAGCTTCCTCCTAGCAGTTAGAATTACCTTCATCCAGTATTGGTTGCCTCTTATGCTGTCCTTATTCAAGCACTTAGAATCTCTCTGGTCCATCCTTTGTCCATTCTCATCTTCACATTCCTATAGTTTCCTACACTTCATATCTAAAAAGAACTTCCCTTCATCTCCGCTGTCACTCTAACTCTACCTTTACGCACATCAACCAACCTCAGCTCTCTGATTACTTGTATTTTCTTCCTTATATATAATGTGACTTTTCTGACAACTTATGAAAAAATGCATACTTATCACAGAAGATTTGGAAAACACAGAAAAGAAAGAAAATGAATGAGTCACTGATAATTCCACCAGTCCAGACAGCCACGGTATTTTGATATATTTCCTTCTTTTTTCCTTGCATACATTTGTAAATGTGTAGAGATTATATACTACATAAGGTCTTTTCTCTTTTTTCCCACTTAAATCTCCACTGTGATTTCAAGAAACAGCATTTACAAAAATGATTTTTAACATTTGCATGATTTTTAGCTACATGGAAGGACTTTAGGTTAATATCTGGCTGTTCTACAGCATGGTTCTGCAACAGCGTTTAACTCATGCTATCATATGTAAGAAGGAAATGGCAACCCCCTCCAGTTTTCTTGCCTGGAGAATTCCATGGGCAGAGGCGCCTGGTGGGCTACAGTCCACCAGGTCACGAAGGATCACAAAGAGTTGAACATGACTGAGTGACTAGCACACACACATTATAAATAAATCTATTTTTAAAAACCTTACACAAATTAAAAAAATAATAAATGACAGATAATTTTCTCTGGTTAAATTTATAGAAATTCAATAACAGTGCCAAGATGTGATTATTTTCCAAGATGTGATTATTTTAAAGACTTTGCTACCTACTGCCCTGAAGAAAGATGAGATGCATTTACAGTATACTCCCGCCAAAAGTATATGTATATTTATGGCTTATGGCTTCCCTAGTAGCTGAGCTGGTAAAGAATCCACCTGTAATGCAGAAGACCCCAGTTTGGGAAGATCCCTTGGAGAAGGGACAGGCTACCCACTCCAGTATTCCTGGGCTTTCCTGGTGGCTCAGCTGGTAAAGAATCCACCTGCAATGTGGGAGACCTGGGTTTGATCCCTGAGTTGGGAAGATCCTCTGGAGAAGGGAACAGATACCCACTCCAGTATTCTGGCCTGGAGATTTCCATGGCCTATATAGTCCATGGGGTCCCAAAGAGTTGGACATGACTGAGCGACTTTTGCTTTCACTTTCCTGCCAAAAAGGCACATGGGTTTCACTGAACTCTGAAAGCATGAATATTTTTTCATTTAAAAGAGATGTTTGTCATTCTGATAGTTGAAAAACAGTGTCATGCTTTAATTTGTATTTCTCTCTTGGTTATATTTTTAGTGTGAACATTTGAACAGTTTTACACAATGTGTTTTGCCACTTTTCTCTGCTCACTTTTCTGCTCCACGTTTCCTCACTGCTTCCAGGCCCTGCCTTCACTCTTTTTGTAAATGTGACAGCTGTCCCCTTAGTGGTTGCCAGGATTAGTTTGGCTACTCTCCTTTGCAAGACTGCTGCCACTTTCTTCCTTTAGAAATCCACATTCAGGCCTCCTAAAGCTGTTCCCCAATTGGAGGACATTGAAAGAGTTATGTTGTAGGGTATTTATGTTGCTTTCTTTGATGTGTTGCTGCTTCATCTATAATCTAAATTCTCCAAAGGCAAGACCTTTGCTTTTTAATAAAGACAAAGTATTTCTTTGGGACTGGTTTCATTATCTATTGCTATGTAACAAACCAATCCAAGACTCAGAGGCTAACAGCAACAATTTATTTTTCTCTCTCATGTATTTTTGGTGTGTTGTGTTAGGCTGTTCTTGCTTGAGGTCTCTCTTGTAATTGTAGTCAGAAGGTAAAAGAAACTAGATTTATCTGAAGAAACTAGACTTACTGAAGCATGCACTGGATGTCCAAGATGACTTCTTGTCTTTCATGTCTGACTCCTCATATGAGACAGCTGGAACACAAAAGGCTGTCTGGGCCCCTCTCCTTCTCTCTCCTGTGGCTTCTTAACATCACTGCATTGGACTTCCCAAGGCGTGGCAGTCTCCGGGTGTTTCAGCTTCTTCCCTGGTGGCTAGCTTCTTGCAGAAAAGTACTGCAAAGAGATCAAGGTGGTATAAAGAAATTATCCTCCAATTAAAAATAAATAAATTTAAAAAGTGAGATCAAGGTGGAAGCTGCATGGCTTCTTACAATACAGTCTAAGCAATCATGCCGCATCACTTCAGCCACATTCTGTGATTCAAAGGGAGTCCTCGTCTCGAAAGTGAGAGCCCTGCTTAAAGAGGAAGAATTACTCCTCTACACAAGGGAGTAAACACCAGGAAGCATGGTTGGAGGGGCGTCTTTGGAGACACACTACCTCAGGTGCCTAGCAGTGATTGTATTACTTCCATATTTAGCATTCAATGAACTCTTATTAAATGAACAGCCTAGAAACGGGAGACAAATTGTTTAGTGAAAAAGCCATTTGACCTTAATTTCCTTTCTGATGGGGAGGGCCCAGGGAGTCAGCCATGAAAAATGAGACTTTGATGTAGCTGCAATTTAATCTCAAAGAGCGAGTAACCTTGAAGAAATTCACTTATGGGTCTGATTGTATTCTACTGACAGCTGGATATTTTATTCCAAGATTCTATTACCCTTAGTTATTTAACCAATATTTTCCTATTTATTCTCATTTTCTGCCTCTGAATAGGGAGGCTATTGCCTGGACACTAGGTCTCCCATCATGGTCACTATTGCTAAACATTGTAAAATTACTTCAGTGCCATTGAATGTTCTTTTCTAATTCATAACATTAGAAGTTTGGCGTTGGTTACAGTAACAAATCATGTTCTCATGAGAGACCTGCATGTCAAGGTTTGTTTCTAAATATGGGCATATGGGTAGCAAGCAGGGGCTGCCATTGTGTCTCTGAGTTAGGGATGGTTAGGTCAAATCTGCTTTGGTCTAAAGTATAAAATTAATCCATGCATTTCTCACACAGTAATAACTCCTATTGGTCTTCAAATAGAAAATGCACGGTACACTAAGATTTCATTAATTCAGTTAAAGATGACTTGTCATTAACTTTGTTTATTTATATCTGGTATATAGCAAAATGATTCAATTATACACAACACACATATATGTATAGGTATTATATATATATATTTTTCATATTCTTTTCCAATATGGTTTATTATAGGATATTGAATATAGTTCCTCATGCTGTACAGAAGAACCTTGTTATTTATCTATTTTATATATAGTGGTTAGTATCTGCTAATCTCAAACTCCTAATTTATCTTCCCCAATCCCCTTTCCCTTTCAGTAGCCATGAGTTTGTTTTCTGAGTCTATTTTCTGAACAAGTTCATTTGCATTGTATTTCAGATTCCAGATATGAATATGAGTGATAGTGTATAGTATTTGTCCTTCTCTTTCTGACTTACTTCACTTAACTTGATAATCTTTAGGCCCATTCTAATGCCAATGCTGCAGATGGCATTATTTCATTCCTTTTTGTGGCTGAGTAGTATTCTATTATATGTATGACATAGCACATCTTCTTTATCTTCTTTATCCATTTATCTGTTGATGGACGTTTAGGTTGCTTCCTTGTCTATTGTAAATAGTACTGCTGTAAAGATTGGGGCGCATGTATCTTTTCAAATTGATCTTTCTCTGGATATATGCCCAGGAGTGGGACTGCTAGATCATATGGCAACTCTTTTTATAATTTTTAAAGGAACTTCTATTCTGTTTTCCACAGTGGCTACACCAATCTACATTCCTACCAACAGTGTTGGAGGGTTCCCTTTTCTCCACATCCTCTCCAACATTTATTATTTGTAGGCTTTTTGATGATATCCATTCTGACCAATGTGAGGTGATACCTCATTTTGGTTGAGATTTGCATTTCTCTAATAATTAGTGATTTTGAGCATCTTTTCATAAGCCTGTTGGCCATCTGTATGTCTTCTTTGGAGAAATGTCTATTCAGATCGTCTTCCCATTAAAAAAAATTGTATTTAGTTATTATTTTCGGCTCTGCTGGGTCCTTGTTGCTGCATGGGCTTTTCTCTACTTGTGGTGAGCAGGGTCTACTGTCTAGTTGTCATGCACAGGCATCTCATTCTTTTGATTTCTCTTGTTGCGGACCGTGGGCTCTAGTGCACATGGGCTTCATTAGCTGAAGTGCGAGGGCTCTGCAGTTGCAGTTCCCAGGCTCTCGAGTACAGGCTCAGTAGTGCGGCACACAGGCTTAGCTGCTCCATGATATGTGGTGTCTTCCTGCACCAGGGATTGGACCCACGTCTCCTGCATTGGCAGGTGGATTCTTTACGGCTGAGCCACCAGGAAAGCCCTTCTGCCCATTTTTTGACTGGGTTATTTTTTTGTTATTGTGTTGTATGAATCATTAACCATGTTTAAGATTATATCACATGCCTTCTAGGAACTTAGAGCAGAAAGGGCATTAAGACATATAAACCTAGAGACCAAGCCAGGAAACCCACACGAAAGATCATGCAGATGCTGCAGACGTGAGATGCTACAGGGATTCAGAGTAGGAAGAAATCACTACCTAGGATGGCATCTGTTGGTTTCTGAAAGGGGTTTTGATAGATACATTTGTGTAGTTTCAGAGCTGAAAGCAGCCTCAACACAGAGTCCAACACAAATGGGAAAGGAATGGGGCTTTGTTTTTCTGGCAGCATATTCTAAGCATGCTTAGGTGGCCTGGGGAGAACAAAGCCGGTTAACCCGCTTCATGCCCTCTAAACAGAAACCAGACACCCAGAGGAGGAGCCCCACGGAAGGAAGGCAGCCTCCTGGCCTCGCAGTGTGTGCCAACATTTGAAACATCAGTAGGTGTGGTGGTTTCTCTGCTGTAGGTTTGCAGGTCCCTGGTGGGCGGGGAGGGCGGGCAGAGGAACAATTCCAGCACACATCGGGAAACAAATGTTCGAATGTTCATTTGGGGGCCTTGAATGGCATGCACTGGTTGGGCTTAGGAGATGGCAGAGGTTCTCAGCAGGGAAGCAGTTAATGTGTTACAGCACACTTTTAAAGCCAGAGGAATCTCACCGTCCCCTGCCCCCATCTGGGGCTGGCTTCTAGCTGAGTTTAGGGGATTTGGAAGGGATTTGAGGTGGGTGTGGTTCTGGTGGTTCGGTTTCTAGGAAAGAAAGCAATTCTTTTCTTTGACCTTTCATGTGATTCAGATCAGCGCCTCCTTGGCGCAAGGCCTTTTCTATGCAGTTTGCAGTGAGTGTAGCCCCTCGACTTCAGTTTCACACTGCTTCTCTCCATCAGCGGCCTGCATGCTGTGTGGGAAACCTGGGGATTCAGAGCTCTTGACTCCTGTATTGGCTGGGCTCGAGATGTTCAAAACCCAGCTCAGTGCCTGACTCCTCAGATAATTGCTTTGTCCCCCTTCTCTGTATACACTGAAGGCGATGAGGTCTCCTTTCACATATGGTGAATGGCAAAATTGTAGGGGCTTAAGGAAGGACTTGTACCTAGTGATTGGATGGTCGGGAGCCACACTTTGCAATTGTCACCTGATCCCAGATGGCATGCATCATGCTCTCCAGAAGGAAGTTGGAAAGCAAGAATCAAAGAAACCAGGGACAAAGGAATGTACAGTAAACTCCCTCACAAACCGGGGATTTGATTAATCTCGATGGAGTCATGAATCCGACTGAGGAGAATTCTATTTTTTAAGTACCCCACAATGCGTGGTGCCCCTCTGTCGAAACAGAAATCCTATCGTGTATTGGGTGCAGCCTTTTGCTCGCAGCTCTGATGTTATAACATGATTGGGCTGTGCACTTTGTAGCTAAAAAAGAAACTATTTTTACAAAGCATCAGTAATAAAAGTGTAGACAAGGTTATCAGCTAGCTTTTGAAATCTGAAAAGACTCAATATAAGAAAGATAATTTTTTGTTTTATTGTTAAGGAAACACAGATTTTGTTTAATCAATGAAGCATAAACAGGTTTAACTGCAAAATCAATAAAATTTGAGGTAGACAAGCCCCCCTGAGTGATAAGGACTAACTGTTCCATCTGGAGTCCGGGTGCAGAGAATCACTGTGAAAAGCAGGAAAGACAGCAGTGGTGTTTAGAATATAGAGGACATAAAAACCTTCAAAGGGACTTGCTAGCGATGTTAATTCCCAGAGATTTTGAGACCTCAAACTCATTTTGAGGGTAAAACCCCAGAATTTTAAGTACACACAACAGGTAATACTGATTTTCTGGGGTCACAGGTTGAGATGTGAGCTAGAGTTCTAAAGCGGATCTTGATCTTCCCTGCAGAAGTGCAAACACAGAGACTGAGAACCCAGGGAATTTAAAACCAGTCATCAAGATCCTTCCCTGAAGTCCTCCCAACATCCTCACTGAGTCAAGCAGTCTATTAGTGAGGGAAGGTATTTGACTGTGAGCTACAGAAGCTTCGAAAATAATGATTTAAACCTAAGGAGGATTTTTATTTTGGGGGAGGGGAGAGGATAAATAAAAAGTCTTGAGGTAGGCAATCCAGGTGTAGCAGGTTGGATGGTGTGTCGATGGCCTAAGTTGCTTCAGATGTGTCCAATTTTTGCAACCCCCATGGAACTGTAGCCCGCCAGGCTCCTCTATCCATGGGATTCTCCAGGCAAGAATACTGGAGTGGGTTGCCGTTTCCTTCTCCAGGGTATCTTCCTGACCCAGGCATCAAACCTGCGTCTCTTATGTCTCCTGCATTGGCAGGTGGGTTCTTCACCACTTGTGCCACCTGGGAAGCCCCTCCAAAAGGTATGTCCATGTCCAAATCCCTGAAACTCTGAATGCTACCTTATTTGGAGAAAGGATCTTTGTAGATGTAATTATCTTGAGATTATCCTGGATGGCAGTGACTGCTGCAAGCTCCTCACTGCCTCCATTGACTGATTTGACAGTTATATTACTTTGATGTAGAACATACTTACGTGAAACAGCATTCCTTGAGCCAAGATTTTGCGTTTAGTGGCTCTCAGTGTGGAGACATTTGCAATGTGGAGACATTTTTAGTTGTCATAACTCTGTTGGGGAGGGAGTGGAAGGTGGTGGTGCTACAGATATTTAGAAGGTAGAGGCCAAGGGTGCTGCTAAACATATTACAGTACATAAAACAGCCCCCAGGACAAAGAATTATCCAACCCTATATGTCAGTAGAGCTGAGGTTGAGAAAACCTGACATAAGTAAGCAATAAATTTTAAAATAAAAATAAATAGCCTTAAAATTAAAGAGCTTAATAAGTTAGAGAAGGAGAAATATTGTATGACATCCCTTATATGTGGAATCTAAAAAGAAATGATACGAATGAATTTACTTACAAAACAGAAAGAGATTCATAGACTTATAAAATGAACTTATGGTTGCCAGAGGGAAGGGATCACTGAGTTTGGGATGGACATGTACACACCACTATATTTAAAATAACCAACAAGGTCCTACTGTATAACACAGGGAACTCTGCTCAATGTTACATGGCAGCCTGGATGGGAGGGGGGTTTGGGAGAGAACGGATACGTGTACATATATGATAGAGTCTCTGGGCTGTTCACCTGGAACTATCACAACATTGTTAATTGGCTAATACAATACAAAATAAAAAGTTCAAAAGAAAGAAAGAGTTTAAGTTAAAAAAATAAACACAAAAACGTTTTCTTAATGTCCTTCCAATTCTTCCATGAAAGCTGAGGAGGCAAATAAGGCACAAGTTGGCTGCTTGCACTGGATGGAATTAGTATTGTTATTATTTTTGTCTGAAAGAGGAATATTCTATTTCTAGGTAAGACAACAGCAAGTAAAGTTTTAAAAAAATAAATAGTTTGTATTTTCACAGTGTTGTCTTGCATGCATTCGGTAAAACTTCTAAAAGGACAGCACTTGGTGTTCCTACCACTTTCTGCGTTAGTCATCCGAACAGCACTTCCTGGGAGGGGAATGGCTGAGACCAGCCTGTCTGAATCTTCTGACAAGTCCCAAATGATCCTCTGACCATCAAGTGGGGTGGTGTGCTTCCTATTCAGTACAAGAGGCATCAAGGCTTTTGAGATAGCCAGTTATTAATCACTGTGAATCCATCAGCACATATTGGTCAAAGGGGTTAAAGCTGTTACACAATGTAACCAGACATTTTTGAGGAAACTTGTGTAATGCCATGAACTAATGGTATTAGTCTATACTGTGTGATTTTTCCTTTCCGTTTGCTGGCCTCTTCAGTTCACATCCAAGTGAGGATCTCTTAAGTAGATTAACTAAAATCCAAGAGAGATAACATTATTGTCTGAAGCCTTATAAACAAGCATGGGAAGGCTTCATCTTTTAGGCTTCAGTTAGTTTACAATAAGTTGTATTCCAATCAGTTGATTGCATATAAATCAAGTGCATCAAATACTGTTCTTTGGTAGTTTTCAAGTTGCTTCATCATCTTTCAACTCTAGCATTTGCCCTTAGTCCTCCAGGGTTAAGAGACAGACAGATCAATGAGATGTTTAATAATCGTTATACCTCCTTGGATACTCCAAGAGAAAAAGTTGGTAAAAACATCTGTGGAGAATCCAGTCCTTCACTGCCTGGAAGGATTAACCACATGAGACAACCGTTATGAATCATGTTTATTCCTCTTTCAGGCACTATTTGTATCCAAGCTTTGCAAAAGCCCAAATTCAAAAGATAAGTTTCCTTTCCTGAGTATTGTTATTTACATAACTCTAGACCTTGGAGTTTAAGCTCATAAAAGCCAGTACATAAATGTTCTCCTTAAGCTTTTTAAAATTGGAGATGATCTTTAGCGACACTAGAGCGTTTGCATTCTGGGCAGGGAAGTCTATTAAATCTCTGCTTTCAGCTGTGGAATATAACTGAGTTTGGCTGGCTGTTTGATGATTAAAACTGAATTCTCTCTGGGCGGAGAGAATTTCTGTTGGAGTCTCTGACCCATGGTTAAGTAATGCAAATATATGTGAGCTAGTAAGGCAAATTATTCCTATACCAATGGAGAAATGTGTGGAATTGATTTTGCTTGTTTCTTAGTTTCTAAGTGGATGAATCTTTTCTATTTCCCCTCCCCCCTTTTTCCTTCCTGTCTTGTTTCCCACCATTTCTGCTAACCCATTGACCTGATGTTGAGTGATTTCCTAGTTTTAAAAAAAAACAGACTACAATGTTACTTCTAGTTGCAGGGGGACTTGCTCAGTCACTTTTTTTACTCTGACTTAAAAAAACAGTTGTGCTTGGAGGCCTTTGGTGTGATAGGAAAGCTTTCTCAAAGTCGATACTGCTGGGTATCCTTGGGTTATCTTTGAAATTCCCATTTGGAACTTTTACAACCTCTGTTATTTGTGCTGGTTTAGGATATCTCTTCTACAATTAACTGCAAAAGGCATGCATTTTAATCCCCAGTACTTCAGTCAAGAAAGAGTTTCACAATTTGCACAGCTAGAACCAATGTAATTTGGGCAAGTCATTTAAATTCTATGGGTCTGTTTCCTCATCTCTAACATTCAAGATGTAAAATTATATGATTCTATGATTTATTTTCCCATGTGCACATTACCCTTTGTTGAATTGAAGATGAAGGTCTGTAGTGCACACCAGAACTAAATAAAATTCAGTTTATAGACTTGAAATAATATACTAGTTCCCCACTGTTTATTTGATTTTGAACTACTATGTACCCTTCTGAAGTGAGCTCTTTTTTTTCTCATTTTAAAATATTTTTAATGAAAATTAAAAACTTTTGCACAACAAAGGAAACTATAAGTAAGGTGAAAAGACGGCCCTCAGATTGGGAGAAAATAATAGCTAATGAGGAAACAGACAAAGGATTAATCTCAAAAATATACAAGCAACTCCTGAAGCTCAATTCCAGAAAAATAAATGACCCAATCAAAAAATGGGCCAAAGAACTAAACAGACATTTCTCCAAAGAAGACATACAGATGGCTAACAAACACATGAAAAGATGCTCAACATAACTCATTATTAGAGAAATGCAAATCAAAACCACAATGAGGTACCATTACACACCAGTCAGGATGGCTGCTATCCAAAAGTCTACAAGCAATAAATGCTGGAGAGGGTGTGGAGAAAAGGGAACCCTCTTACACTATTGGTGGGAATGCAAACTAGTACAGCCACTGTGGAAAACAGTGTGGAGATTTCTTAAAAAACTGGAAATAGAACTGCCATATGACCCAGCAATCCCACTTCTGGGCATACACACCGAGGAATCCAGATCTGAAAGAGACACGTGCACCCCAATGTTCATCGCAGCACTGTTTATAATAGCCAGGACATGGAAGCAACCTAGATGCCCATCAGCAGATGAATGGATAAGGAAGCTGTGGTACATATACACCATGGAATATTACTCAGCCGTTAAAAAGAATTCATTTGAATCAGTTCTAATGAGATGGATGAAACTGGAGCCCATTATACAGAGTGAAGTAAGCCAGAAAGATAAAGAACATTACAGTATACTAACACATATATACGGAATTTAGAAAGATGGTAACGATGGCCCTATATGCAGGGCAGAAGAGGAGACGCAGAAGTACAGAACAGACTTTTGAACTCTGTGGGAGAAGGTGAGGGTGGGATGTTTCGAAAGAACAGCATGTATATTATCTGTGGTGAAACAGACCACCAGCCCAGGTGGGAGGCATGAGTCAAGTGCTCGGGCCTGGTGGGCTGGGAAGACCCAGAGGAATCGGGTGGAGAGGGAGGTGAGAGGGGGGATCGGGATGGGGAATACGGGTAACTCTATGGCTGATTCCTATCAATGTATGACAAAACCCACTGAAAAATAAAAAATAAAAAAAATAAAAGGACAGGGTTATTAGGAATTTTAAAAAGAGATAAACAAAGATTACTGGTGAAGTGACATCACCAGATGAGAGATAAAATTTGGAAGACAGAAGCAGTTGGATGAGCAGCAACTAACCTAGCGGAGTGTAGAACACTGAAGTCCTATATGAGCAGACGGAAAACCAACAAGAAGCACCCCAACTTGTGCTGTGGAACCCCAGAAAGTCTAAACAACCAGAAGTGCAGATTCTCTCTGACAGCAAAAGTGAGGTGTGTAGCAGAAAATGGATTGGTCAAATCACCACCACCAGCAGACTGACTGACAACAGATTGGTTGAATCTGTACCAGCTCTACCCCTATACCTCCTGTTCAAAAACAGCTGCTCCTTTTTCCTTTTTTAATGTTTACAATGATTCACTTTACACTTGGTATAGAACTGTGTCTCCATACATGTATGAAATTGGGGAAAAGTTGGATTTAAAAATGCTCATTTTGGAATTAGTTTAATCCAGCAAATATTTGTGTGTTTACTGTGCTAAGTTGATACTGTATGACTGAGGCAATAACTTCTTCCCTCTGAGTCTCAGAACTAATTGGGGAGAGAGACAACCCAGCTAAATGTGGCAGAATGTGCTCCAGGGCTGGGAGAGAGACGTGGGTTACTACATGAGGATCACAGAGGGAGGAACCCACAGTCAAGCCCAGGGGAGGCACTGAAGGCCTCAGAGGGGAGGAGTCGTTGGGCTGGATCACAAACTATGTATCTGGGGAGGGAGAGGCTTTTCTAAGGAGCCAAAAGCAGCATGAGGCACACTTAAGGATAAAGTTTTTACCTTCTGTCTCAGATCATCACTCTGAGAGTTCCACACTGTCTGACTGTTAAGCTCTAGAGAAACATAAGAGACTATTTTTGTTGTTAGTGAGTTGTTGTTGCTATTATCCTTTAATCAGAGGGCTTAAAGGGATCTTCTAGGATAAGCAGGCTGGCACAGATAACCTTCTTTGGGGTGTCAGTCCCTGAATATTCAGGAACTCACTTGAGGGTGACTCCACTGATAGAAATATAAAACATGAGGAAAGTCCTCAGGGAGCTATCTTTGGAGGGCACGTGGGGCTTAATGGAGCTTAGTGAGAGGAACCCACTTGGGCAGTGACATTGATCATAACCTCCAAGGCTGCTTCTCTTGCTGTAGAGAGAATGGCAGTAAGAAGAACTGACAGAACTCCTTGATCTATTGTGGGGCAGGAAAACAAGGGCCATGGTGTATGTAGCTTGGCATCCCTGGAGCCCGTGTTGGTAACTTGCCACCTAGGAATGAATGCTGCTGAATTTCCCCTTCTTACTGGTAGAAGTTAGTAATGATCTTGCCCTTTTTACTAACTCAGCCTTTCCAGAGCAATTAATTATTTCAACAAATAATCACTGAATACCTTCCATGTGCCAGACACTGTCATGACTCATTCTTACCTCTTTAAAAAGCACACGTGCCTCCTTGGATTCCCTGGGTTTTGCAAGGATGATCCTGTTCCTAAATTATCTTGCTAAAAGTCCCCTGAGTCTTGAATAACATGAACTCAAGTCACAATATTGTATTTACTAGACTTTGTGATTTAAAAATTTATTATTTGACTCTTCAGTTCTGAATTTTATTGGCTACTTATAATGATTTATGTTCTACTTATTTACCTAACCATTTGGAGTTCTAAGAGCTGTTTCATGAGCATCAGAACTGACTGGTCTGGATTAAGTAGCCGTTTTAAAAGTTCCTAGTATTTGCTACAAATCTCAAACTTAACAAGTGCAAGGTTTATTTTGAAATCACAGTGGTGAAATTGCATGGTCTTCAATGTCCATGAGGGAACAGCTTTGCCCTGCATTCTGGACCACAATTTATTATTGTTTAAATCAATGCATGACTCTTTGCATACCAGTCTGTACTTGGGGTCATACAGACTTAACCTCAGAACAAAATCACTTTGTTCAATGAAAAACAGGACCCCTCTAGTTCTCTGGACCCCTTTCCATGTATTCCATAAGAAAAAAAGTTTATTTGACTGCACGATAACCCCAAGCATAATTCCTCATAGAAATAAACCTGACAAATGTCTTACCCACCCCGCCTCAGAGGGGAACTTAATGCCAGCTGCAGCTTAACTCCTGCAAGGCAGGTAGACAGTATCCTAAAAAACAATAGTTTAGGAAAGCAGGCTCTTCTTAACAAAGTAGTAGTAAAGAAATGTTCATATGTGTTCAAAGTTCTTTTACATACATTCTCAGTTTTATCCTTTCAATAGTTCCCAGTTTTTCATAATATTTTGCTACTAACACTATTTTCCAGAATCAAGGCAACTATTTCAGCTTTAAATCCCCTTAAAGCGAGGTGGTTAGTAGGTGAGCAAGGTTTCTGACGTGTCTGGGGTTAATCCCTCATTTCTAAGCAGGTGTTTGTCCAAGAGCCCCCTTATTTGGGTGTCATCTGACAGATAGGTGCTGCTCCTAAAGGGACCACTACATGGATTTGGGTCTACCTTGGTATAATATTTTGTCATCTTGCTTGGCTAAGGGTATCTAAGATGTGATGGAAAAACACTTCTGTTGTTTCTCCTTTGTCCTGACACTAGCAGCACACTCAATGCGCTTCTGACAGTAGATGTGTATTTTTTCCCTTACGAAGTGATTCTCTGTGAGACCAACTGTGTGGCCGACAATCACATTCAATTCTGACACTAAAAAGAGTTAGCTGAGACCTCACAGGTTAAGGGCTCAGTCACACGAGATTGTCCCCCTAATTCAGACACTGATCAAAAGTAGTAGTAGGTCCCCAGGCCACCCGCAGCTTCTATGTTACTTGGCTACAAATGGGAGGTCCCGTGACTTCCTTCTTGGATTCAATTGTTTAACAGAAAATTTCACAGAATTCAGGGAAACGCTTATGTTTGTTAGTGTATTATATAATAAAGAATCTCATAAAGAATATAGATGAAGAGGTACAAAAGGTGATATCTGGAAGGGTCCCTATCTGTCCCCATGGAGTTGGGATGTGTCAACCTCCTTTTATGCAGATATGTTCACCAATCTGGAAGCTCTCTGAACTCTGCCTTTTGGGGATTTTTATGGAAGCCTCATCTCATAGGCATCATTAATGGATCATTAGCTCAATTTCCAGCCCTCTTCCTTCTCTGGAAAATGGGTGGGGCTGAAAGCTCCAAGTTCTACCCGTAGTGTGGTCTTTCTGACAACCAACCTCCATTCAGGAAGCCACCAAGTGTCACCTCATCAGAACAAAAGACACTCCTATTACCCAGGAAATTCCAAGAGCTTTAAGAGTTCTGTGTAAGAAACTAGGGTCAAAGCCAAATATTAGGGCAAAAGATGCTCCTATTGCTCCGATGATGTAGGACATTTCAAAGGATTTAGGAGCTCTGTTCCAAGAACTGGGGGCAGAGACTAATATATGTATTTTCTGTTGTTTCACACATAAGAGATGATTTTATTTAAGCTATTTAAACTTTGTAACAGTGCAACTCCAGGGCTTCATGTGTCTACTGTTTTGGATCCAGTAGCCTTTGGGGATAAGACTAATACTTTACAAAACTGTGATAAAGGCACATCTTTGCTCCTTGTCCTTCCACCTCTGAAATGGATTGTCAGTCCCCCAAGGCCCTCTTGGTCTGGTCTCTCTGATCATCGTTTTTTATTTTATTTTATTTTATTTTTGTGTGTGTGTGTGTGTGTGTGTGTTTTATTAGTTGGAGGCTAATTACTTCACAACATTTCAGTGGGTTTTGTCATACATTGATATGAATCAGCCATAGAGTTACACGTATTCCCCATCCCGATCCCCCCTTCCACCTCCCTCTCCACCCGACTCCTCTGGGTCCTCCCAGTGCACCAGGCCCAAGCACTTGTCTCATGCATCCCACCTGGGCTGGTGATCTGTTTCACCCTAGATAATATACATGCTGTTCTTTCGAAACATCCCACCCTCACCTTCTCCCACAGAGTTCAAAAGTCTGTTCTGTACTTCTGATCATTGTTTGTTGCTCTCCCTGTCATCTGGGGTGTGTGCAGAGTGGGCACTCAGGGTTCTGTTTGTCCAATACATTCTTTTTGCCTGAGAACAGTACCCTCCTCCCTTACTGAGTTTTTGAGAACTTTGTCTCCCTTCACTCTCCATGGGGTTCCAGGGAAAGTTGCCATCTTTCATGAACATATATTATGACACTCACAACCACAGGTGATTAACCCAAAGCTGGCATTGACTGAGTCTGGGCCCATCAGATTCCTTCCCTGGGAATTTGAAAAACTGGCATGAAGGAGAGAGTCAGTCCCTCTCTGGAGGTTCCAGTGGTGGGTGGTAAAGCTCAGGTGAGCTCTTAGAGTTTTGGCATGGAATTTCTTGCCATGCAGAGGAAACCAGTATGCAGTGAGAAATGGTGCTGCTTTGTAGAGGGAAGCAGAGCTGAGAGATGGAATCCGGGTATGTGTCTATGGTTCTAGGTGCTCCTAAGCAAAGCTGGATCCTAGCCTTTCTCTTGATTTGGCCCTTTGACTGTTCCTTGGATTTCATGGTCTAATGAATCCCCTTTCAGTTCTCCTGGTTCAAGTTGAATTTCTGTCACTTGCAATCAAGAGTCCTGTCTGATAACCCCATACCCCTTCCCCTAATCCCTTCCTGTAGCATTTGAAAGATACCTATCTTGCAACTCATTGTTTCTGGGCTCTAAACATCAACTATCTAATTTGGTTAGATAACAGTTATACAGGGTTTAGAGGAAACGTGTTCCCACTAAACTCTAGAGACACTTCCCTACTTTGTTATCTTATCAATTATTGATACTAAAGTGGGATTTTCAAGCTTGGCAGAGGGTTGTTAAGAGGTGTCTCACATCACAAACAAATTAATGGGGCCCTGCCATTGCATGAACACCTTCACCTTTTGGAATATAGGTTTGTTGACTGGGCATAATTTGCTGGGCATACTAGAGTACTAAAGAAATATGAACCTGAAAGAAAAAGTCTCAATGTAGTTTGCTAACCTGTGTAATTTATGCCAATACAATTTCTTGATAATATCTAGGTCAGATTTTAAGGAATTCTATCTGTTCTATCTGATGACTTTCTTAATCTTGCTTACCTGTTCTCTGAATGTTGTAACTTTTCAGGTTGACTCACCTTTCTAGGAGTAAAAACATTAAAATTGCAAATGAAAGAAAGTCTCGAAAGGAGTGAATCGGGTAAAGAAGGGTGAAAATGTAGAGCTTGAAAAAGACAGAAGGAGCAGCAATGGAAAAAAAAAAAAGGAGATGGGAAAATGAGAAATGAGTGAAGGACTGATAGGCAAGGATCATGAAGCAGGAATTAGGTTAAAAGACGAGGACAGTGAAACCATAAAGACATTAAGTAGGGAGTATGAATCTTCTTCACCTATTTTGGAAGAAATGAAGAACTTCTCATGCTTCCAGAAGGGAAAAAAGTCAAAAGTAACAACAACGTTCCAACCCACAGTTTCCGGTCCAGCTGGAGTGAGTGGTTAGTTAAGGAATGAACACCAGCAGTATGAGCCTAGTAGCCTTTCCCACTCACTCACAGTTCAGGTTGGTTCTTTTTTTTTTTAATTAAAAAATTTTAAAATTTATTTGTCTGTACTGGGTCTTAGCTGCTGGGTGTGGGATCTTCACTGAGGCATGCAGGATCTTTACATGCAGCATGCGGGCTGTAGTTCCTTGACCAGGGATGGAACCCGGAGCACCCCATTGGGAGTGTGGAGTCTTAGCCATTGGACCACCAAGGAAGTCCCTGCGGTTGGTTCTGATCTCTCTCAGGCCATGATATTCTGAGCCAGAGGAAGTTCTGTCCAGTTTGGGACTGGATCCAGTTTCAGCTGGGCTTGTGGTCCAGAAAGATGCTGCCGGGAATAGGCCAGGCTATTCTCTGGCCTCTCCTGGTGGGAATGACTTAAAGACAGGGACTCATGTAGTGCTCTGGCAAGCTTCCTCCTTGACTTAGAACTCTGGACACACATCTGCCCATCCCTTTGGAAATGCAGCTCCAAGTTTAGGTTCTGTAGTGAGTGAGTTAAATTCTAGCTCCAGGAGATGATATATCTGTCCTGCAGGCTCATGATTTCTCCTTTGTTTTCCTTTCTTTGCCATTGGTTAGATGAACTGTTTTCCTTACATTTTCATTAACTAATGCCTCCATTGGCTTGTAAAGCACAAAGAATCAGCTGATTCATCTAGAAAACAGCTTCATGCTCTCTAAACACTGTGGATTCAGCAGAAACGCAGTTTAATCCTATCGCCTCCCAGACAAAGTCAGTCTTTCACTTCCTTCTTGAAGGGTGAGCAAGAACAATATGAGTGTTTCAGTGGCTTCAGGATAGTTAGGAGCAGAATGATACAAGCCATGGAATATACAAAACCTTTGCCAGCCAATATGTCTGATAGATGATAAATGTGTTTGTAAAGTAAATCTGCACTTGGGCAGGGACCCATTATCAACAGCTGCAAAGCTCAAAGAGGATATCCTGCAGGGAGACTTTCACAAACATAAAAACACATAAATAAATACCAGGGTTGTTTCAGATGGACTCTGTCACCACGAAAAATTCACTTTTCAGAGATAAAATATCATCATGTGAATTTCATTGCCTCAAGAATGACCTTAGCTACGTTATTTATGGACTAGAATTGAGGACTGTTCCTTAATATACCACTTTATTGAGCTGGAAATCAGATGGTAGAGGTATTGTTCGTTTTGTGTTGTGATGGAGCAGCATGATGATCCATGCTAAACAAGCTCTGTTGTAAATAACTCACATAGAACAGATGCGATGTGGGTGGGGTGAGGGTGGGAAGCACTGCAGGACATATTTGTGAATGAAATGGTTAGTATCGTAGAACTCTAGAAATATTGAAAGGTAGCTATAATCACTGACATATATTTTTATGAAAAAGCTGGATTGGAAAGTTAGATCCAAGACTTAATGGTAATGCAATGGCCAGTCTTCATGAATTTAGTATCCCAGTGAATCTGCATTTTGTTTTATTCATTCCTCCAAGTTAGAAACCTGAGCAAAAAACTTCTTTCTCTCGCATTCCCCACATCCAGTCAGTCATCAGGCCCTTCATTTCTACCACTTAGGTATTTATTGAGTCTAGCCTCACCCTTTTTTTTCTTTCCAGTTTTATTGAGATATAATTGACATGTAACAGTGTATTAGTTTAAGGTATACAACACAATGATTTGATACATGTATCTGTTTTGAAATGATCACCCCAGTAAGCTTAGTTAACATCCATCACCACACATAGTTAGACATTTTTTCTCTTGTGATAAGAACTTCAAAAATCCACTCTCTCAGTAACTTTCAAATATGTAGTATAGTATTGTCAGTTATAGTCACCGTGCTCTACATTACATCCTTCTGCCGTGTGCTCGGTCATGTCCGACTCTTTGCGACCCCAGTGATTGCAGCCCACAAGGCTCCTCAGTCCATGGAATTTTCCAGGCAAGAATACTGGAGTGGGTTGCCATTTCCTATTCCAGGGGATCGTCCCTACCCAGAGATTGAACCTGCACTCTTGTGTCTCCTGCATTGGCAGGCAGATTTTCACCACTGCACTACCTGGGAAGCCCACATTATGTCTTGGAGTGGGAGATGGGTGAAATGGTGAAGATAGTCAAAAGGAACTGACTTCTAGGTATAAGATACATTACATCCCTAGGACTTAATTATCTTATGCTTGTAAGTCGGTACCTTTTGACTACCTTCACCATTTCACCCATCTCCTACTCTCCACTCTGGCAATGACCAAACAGTTCTCTGTTTCTATGAGTTTGGGTCTTTAGGTTCCACACATAAGTCAAATTGTACAGTATTTTTCTTTTCTCTGTCTGACTTATTTCACTTAGCGTAATACCCTCAATGTCCATCCACGTTGTTGCAAACGGCAGGATTTCCTTCCTTTTTTTTTTTAAATTTTTAAATCAGTTCCACCTCTTACTCTCCACAGCCAATGACCTTGGTTCAGATTATATGAGATGTTTTCGACTGAGATTCCTCCGTTTTCACAGCCCTTGTTGCACCCATCCAACTTACCTTCTAGCTCAAGAGATCAAATGCTTGCGTAAGGTATCTATCTCAATGCTCCCCATCTCTTTGTAAAGGAGAAAAAAATTCTAAATTCCTGTATATGGTATATAAAGCCCCAAATTATTAGCCTACTTAATTGCTTCAGTTATTGCTCCTCCCACAGGCGCATTCATAGGAAGATAACTAGAATTTCCTGAGGGAAAAAAATCACGACTTTTTCCTGTCCATTGCATTAGTGCGTGGTGTTCTCTGAGCTTTGGGTGGCCCGTCCACACTCATCCCAGCCTTCTCTGGCCTCCCAAACTCCTAGTCATCCTTCATAACTTGGTTTCAAAGATTTTTGCAGTCTCCTCACTGAAGCATTTCTTGATCACCCCTGCACAGTTAGGGAAGCATAATGAATGTTTATTTACTTTGCTTTTCAGCACTTGGACACCCGTTTTGGGGGCACAGTTTTACTTTTATGGCCCCCTTTTCCCATTTCCGTCCATGTGCCTCCCATTTGTCCATGTGAGTCTGACTTCATCCCTGGGCCCGAGGGGATGTGGAGCATGAAAACCTAGTGTCTTGGTGAAAGTGGAGAATCTAGAGCTTTCCTGTCTAAGGGAGGCATGGGAATAAACAACCAAGGTCTTCCTTCAGTTCTATTGACTGAGCACATTTCATGTCTGGCATAGCATTATATGCCTAGAGGAAGAAGGGATAAAATTAGAGGAGCAAAAGTAGAAGGGCACAGGGCAAGGATAGAAATGGTTTCCATACTAAACAGGGGAAGATGGAATTATTACTGGGTCTTTGTTTCTATTCAGATGCAAAGAAAAGGAAGGATTGAGTTGAGAAGGGAAGAAGAATGGAGGTTTATATCCCAGGCACTCACAACAGTGAGGGCCAGGGAAAATATTGCCTTCTTGTTTATATTTTCAAAAAATATGGAGTCAGGAGTCAAATGAACCTAAATTTGATCTGCCTTAGTCATGGTTCCCATGGAAATTGATCATGAACATAGGCATTTTTACAATTTACACAAGGAGAGTCCTTGACCCTTTAGAATTTATTAATAGGTGAAACCAAAGCAATATAGCTTTGTGAGGTGACAACCTAGAGCCTCAGTGTTAATTTAATTGGTCAGTTTAAGAATGACAGCCTAGTGATCATGGTGATGCTCAACAGCCCTGATGGCCCTCCTCCAACACTGGATTTGCTCCAGATGCTCCCAGGAACTCTGTTTGATAGTTTGATTGTATGTTATTTCAGAATTCCCCTGGATTAAAGAAGAGGCCAAAGACTATTAAAATCAAAGACTATTAGATATTTCACTTCCTTATTCCTAAAAAAAGAGGTACTAGAATCCACTGTAAGCTAGTCAAACACACATGTGGAATCTAGAAACATTTCAAATGGACTATTTCAGATCCAAGTACTGTATTCTACTTCCTTCCAAATCTTCAGGGTTATGGGAATTAGAAATTCAACTTATCCCTAGTCTTAAATACTTGGGACATATCATGTGATCGACCACATGGGTAAGTAAGACTTTGTCTTTTGTCCCCTCTCTTTTATAATCTTTCTACTTCTTTTTTAGTCTTAAAGTTCCTTAGTATTCTTTCTCTTTATTCTTCCTTTCCCCCTACCTCCTTCCTGTCTATATCTTGTGTCTAGTCTCATAGGAGGGTTGTCTGACATTTCTTGTTCTCCTGGGAGTGGGAGCAAGAATGAGGTGGCGGGTTTTGGATTCTAAATGAGGAGAAGGGATGGGAACCATTCTTGTTGGAGGCATTCTTAGGGGAGAAAATTTAAGTAATTGGATTGTGAATGTTAGTTTTCTGCTAACAAATCCCCTTGTTATTCTATTAAAAGAGTTTCTTCTCCTATTTACCCTTTGATTACCCTATAGAACCCAGGTAACTTGGTAAGTACCAGGATCCAAGAGAAGATATGTTAAAAAGTCTACACGAGACAAGTTAACTGCGCAAAGGATCACCATGCTCCTGAGATCTAGGAAAGATATTATTTTAGGTTTTTACTTGGTCACATAGCCTTGTTTTATGGCTTTTGGATTAAAATTCCTGAACTGAGAAATCAGAGTATGAGAGGCTTATGCTCGGTTTTCACTGTAGAAAGGAATCATGGTCTTGGAAAGGAGAGCAATATCTTCTTGATTTTCTACCATCTCAAAACAGATGGAACCCTTGCTCAACTTTATTTTTGGCTCTGCAAGGGCTTCCCAGGTGGCTCAGTGGTAAAGAATCTGCCCGCCAAGCAGCAGATGCAGGTTTGATTTCTGGGTTGGGAAGATCTCTTGGAGAAGGAAATGGCAACCCACTCTGGTATTCTTGATTGGGAAATTCCATGGACAGAGGAGCCTGGCAGGGTACAGTCCATGGGGTTGTGAAAGAGCTGGACACAACTTAGTGACTAAACAACAACATCAACCACAAGCAGTTAGTATATGGAAGTTGAAAGAGACTCCCGTTGCATGCATTATAATTATCCCATTGTTTTAACTACATTTTTAAAAAACTTATTTGTAACTTCCTATTAGACCATGGGCCTCTGGAAGGCTAGCTTTTTACCTCTACAACCCCACTGCCCAGTGAATGCTTGAAGCATCATTGGTGCTTTTACCTGTTGAATGCAAGGGTGAAGTAACCATGTAAAAAACATCAGGAATATTCATTTAAAGTTTTCAGAAGGGATTTGGGGACATTTTCTTGATTTTCTCATGTGTAGAATACCTCTATTGACAAAGCTTTGCTTTTAAAGAAACAATGATAAAAATAAGTTTAAAGAATTTGAATAAACTGAAAAAACTAGTCTCTGTTGAATATATGTTTCTCAAAATGTGGCCAGCAGACCTCTAGCTTCCTCCTGAAAGCACGTTTGTGGTGCACATTGCTGTTTTTCTCTCTCTCTTTTATTTATTTATTTTTTCTTCTCTCTCTTTTTCTATCTGTGCTCCCCACCCCCAAGTATTTGCCCACAGTTTATTAAGTTTAATTTATTCTTGCTTCAAATTGAAGGAATCATGTAGGATTTTTAGTCATCATTTTGAGAGGAAGAATCTGAGGTCATAGAAATGAAGTGCCTTGTCCTAATGCCCAGTGAATCCCTAGACTCAGACTTTCAGATCTTACACTAGTTTTCATACTCACCCCCTCATTTTTAAAAAAAATATTTATTTACTTTTGCCTATGCTGGGTCTTCATTGCTGTGTGGGCTTTTCTCTAATTGCAGCAAGTGGGGGGTACTCTCTAGGTGTGGTGTACAGTCTTCTAATTTCGATGGCTTCTCTTATTGCTCTAGGGTGAGCAGGCTTCAGTAGGTGTGGCTTGGGGGCTCATTCCTTGCAGCTCCTGGGCTCTAGAGTACAGGCTCAATAGTTGTGGCACTCAGGCTTAGTTGCTTTACAGCATGAGGGGTCTTTCTGATCCAGGGTTGAACCTGTCTCCTGGACTGGCCGGTGGATTCTTTACCAGTGAGCAACCAGGAGAGCTCACCCCATTTCATTTTGAGAATCCTGTTTGAGGTTGAACAGGGTGCTCTTCCCTGATCCATTTTTTAGTAGGTAGAAGAGATGGCAGTGAGGATGATGTGGAGATATATGGCTTTGTCTTCTGAAAAACAAATGTAACTCAGGGATTTTTAAATTTTGTACTTTATTAATGTGATCACTGCAAATACTTATCCAGATCAATGAATATTCATATTATAAAATTGTTTATCCTTAGAGATATCAGTTGTTCATAAACTTTACCCAGAAAATTAAAAAGAAAAGGATAGGATGTGTATTTTATAAGTATTTTCTTTATACACACATTATTGTTTCCTTTTTAGTCTTTTCGTGTTGGGCTATGGAATTATTTTGCTGGGTAAATTATGGAATAATTGCTCGGTAAGCTCACCAAAGGAGAAGTTAAAGTGGAAAAGGATTAGTTTCTAGGCATACAAGCTTTGCTCCAAGTCACAGTCAACTGAGCTTGATATTTTTAAAGCTTCAGTTCAGTTCAGTTCAGTCGCTCAGTCATGTCCGACTCTTGCAACCCCATGAATCACAGCACGCCAGGCCTCCCTGTCCATCACCAACTCCCAGAGTTTACTCAAACTCATGTCCATCGAGTCAGTGATGCCATCCAGCCATCTCTGTCCATCTCTCCATGTCTCTCTCCATCCATCCTCTGTCGACCCCTTCTCCTCCTGCCCACAATCCCTCCCAGCATCAGGGTCTTTTCCAATAAGTCAACTCTTTGCATCAGATGGCCAAAGTATTGGAGTTTCAGCTTCAGTGTCAGTCCTTCCAATGAACACCCAGGACTGATCTCCTTTAGGATGGACTGGTTGGATCTCCTTGCAGTCCAAGGGACTCTCAAGAGTCTTCTCCATCACCACAGTTCAAAAGCATCAATTTTTCAGCGCTCAGCTTTCTTCACAGTCCAACTCTCACATCCATACATGACCACTGGAAAAACCATGGCAGTGACCAAAATGTATCCTATCTGCTGGATAGGTGCTGAAAATGTGCCCATATTGGGAGAAGGGTTCCCTTTCTACCTTTATCTCTTCTATTCTCTCTTCCCTCTTTTCTCATGAGTTCTCTCCTCTCCCCTCCGCTCTCCTTTTCTCTCCTGTTTTCTAAAGAATGCTTTGTATGTTAAGGAAAAACATTTATCAGGGTATTTTTTGGAGTAACATCTTGTTCTTACTCTCATGTGTGGACCCATTTGTGGCCCAGGCAATTAGGCTGTTTAATGCCTTTCATTAAGTTGCCCCAAGACACCCAATCTTTGGGTAAGCTGCAGATATCCTGGTCCTACAAGAGAAGCATTCAGATTTCTAAGTTTTCTATTTTCAATGACTATATCGGGTCAAGTATAATAGTTGGGGTGAGGAGTGTCTTTTGGCTGGAGAAAGGAAGGTGGGGATAAGAAATATTTCACTGATAATAATGTTAAGGTGGGATTAGAATTTTATGTTTTAAATCAATTGACATTTTTGAAAAGTTATAATAACTCAAGAAAGTAGTGCTTTACCTCAAGTGGCTCACTGTTACACACTTTCCTGTTGCTTTTCTGTTTTCTTGGATAAGAGTTTCAATAAAATGGATATATCATTGACCTTCCTCTATGGGTATCTGGAGGAAAACAAAGGAGTCATGAAGGAGTATTTCTATTTTTGCATGAAAAGTGCTATAATGCTACGAAGTGCTGCTCTGTTATTATAGTGGGAATCATGCAGTGGTAGAGCTTTTATGGTGAGGTTTCTTGGAATTTTTCTAATGCATGTAGATTTGAAGATGCAGACAGAATGTAAGTTGTTAAACATTAGGCCATGGCAATAAATATGCCTCAGTTCTTTTGATAATTCACAGAACTGGGTATATTTGTGTGTGCATTCTGTGTGGGCTTTTATTTCAAAAGATACATTTATTTTTAAAATTTTGACAAAGTGCTTCTTGACTGTTGGTTAAGGCAGGGAAAAAATGATGGCATGAAATCAGTCATGTATGCCATGATTTAGTGGACTTCATACTTATATTCACAATAAATCCTCTTAAGATGTTCCTATGAAAAAGTTTTTCGACATGATATAGTCAGTTTTATATGTCTATCATATAATTAATTTTATTTATTAATTAATTTTATTCCTAATAAATTCTCTCTTATGAGTTTTTTTTTTTGTTTTGTTTATTTTTGTTTAGCTGCTATTTCTTGGAATAATGTTTTAAAAGGAATTTACTATATATATGTATATATAACAATATTTATATAGAATTTAGTATTTTGAAATTTTCTTATCTTTTTTTTCTTAAAAGTCAAAACAACTCTGAAGATCAACAACGTCTCTTTACCAGATTATCCAGGAGTAGAATTTGGGATTTTTATCTTAGGAGAAATACATTCAGAAAATAGAAAGAGAAAAACAACAAAACTCCCAGCTGGAGTGAGAAAAATCAAACCCTTACAGACATTTCTGTCTCTGGCCAGTTGGTGACTTTCCAACAGGCTCTGTCTTTTGAAATCTGTTTTTTTTTTTTTTCCTCTTCAAAATTAAACCTCAGTTGTGTCTTAAATAGAAAGACTCCACCATTTTGTCCATCATGACTCTCTATAAACTTTCTTTCATGAAGGAAAAAGAGAGTGTTTCTGAGAGTCTTGGAACCGTTATCCAGGTGATTTCACTGTTGAATCCATATTGTTTGCATTCTCCCCTATAATATTTCCTTAGCCTAAAATAAATTCTATAGTGAAACCTCATAGCAACAGGAATCTTTCTTGAGAAAAAGAAGTCTCACTAACTGTTTATTGTAGCACAATATAATATTCATGAAGTGTTTATAAGTGGCCTTTAAATTTCATACTATTAACCATTCCCGATGATCTGTTTGGCTCCTGAAACTTTGGTCTTGTGAAATGTTGAAGATACTCATCTATGAAGAGAAGGCCACCAGTACAGCTGATAGACAACAGTAATGAATCTGTCTGTATGTATTATGTACAGTCCCTTTAGCTGCCAATGTGCAGGGAGCTGTAGGGAATATAGCAGATGACACAGCCCTTGTCTATAAGAAACTGGCATCTGGAAGGAGATTCAGAGGCAAAGATATGTATTAGCAAGTTCTGGAGGCAGAAATATCAGCTTTAGTCTTAATAGCTAATGGGAGAAAGGTAGGCAAGAAGCAATTCTTAGACTTCAGAAGACATGTGTAACTGAAGTATTAGAGTCTCACTTTTAACACGACATTCTTTGACTTTACTTTTATAAATTAACAATCACCATATTTTGCTTTTCAAATGGCTGCAGCTTCCTTTTGGCATTGTTGTGAGTTGATCCCCTTGTGTCTCATATCTGTCTCCTAAGGACCCAGGAGCTTAGATAATGAATGTTTGCAAGTATCACCAGTAATTACTACCCTTCTCACTTGATAGATCTGCTCTGCTGTAGGGCAGGTGAGGGGTTAGTAGAGACCACTATTATCAGAAATAATTAGTCATTTAGCCAGAGGGGAAAGCTTAGTGGCCTAACCATGGGCTTTACCCATCTAGGTGGGATTAGGGGCTCTGTTCTCTAGGGGGTCTATGCAGCCTCTTTATCTCAGAACCAGCAAGACTGCTATTTGCTTCTTTTGGCTAAGAATTTTCCTTTCCTCAAAAATCTTTGAAAAGTCACCAGGGTACCAGCTGGGAGAAGCATACCTGACTTTGGAGGAGCAAAAGCATTTGCCTCCTTCATTAGGGTACTCACTGGTGTTTTCCTACAGTCCTTCTTGCAGCCCTTGGTTTCCTGGATTGACTGTTCCAACACACGTGCTCAGGGAGCCCCCAAAGTTTACACAGTCATTCCTGCAAGAGCAGCAGAACTTTGACAGCAATGGACAGCTCTGGGGACAGCTGGAGGGGGAGACATGCCGTATGTATTATTAAATCTCCATGGACAGAGAAGACAGAGAGTGGGGTCACATAGGGATCCCAGACTGAAGGACATAAGGACAGATGTGCTGAGCTACAGCACTTCGTTTAGGATATACCTCCTTCTCACATGAACGTTTCTACGTAGGATGCTCCAGGGTGGATATTCACAGGTATTTATTTAATGAACACTAGTAATTTTTGAACTAGCACTCTCCAATAGAAATAAAATGTGCATGGCACATGTAGTTTTAAATTTGCTAGTAGCCACACTAATGAAGTAAAAAGAAATGGGTGAAATGAATGCATCTTGGTAATATATTTTATTTAACCCACTATAGCCAAAATATTATCATTTCAGCATGCAATCAATATTTAAGTGATTAATGAGATATTTTATATTATTTTCTTTTGTAAAGGTCTTCAAAATTTGATGTGAATTTTACACTTCCAGTGCATCTCAGTTTGGTCTAGTTATGTTTCAAGTGCTCCACAGTGCCATGTGGATAGTGGCTTCCATATGGCATAGCATCATTCTAGGGCATGGCCGTGTGGGCTAACTGGTCTTCTGCATGAATGAAGAAAGCATCTTATTTTTTTTTATTTTTTTATTTTATTTTATTATTTTTTTTTTTTAAGCATCTTACTTTTAAAAATTGAATGATAGCCACAAATGACAGCATGACCTCCTCTCTCACCTCCACCATCATTGAATAAAACCAACCAACCAAGCAAACAAAATCATTTATAATAAGAACAGCCTGCTGGATTCTCAGTGAATTTGAATTTGTCATAGTGGGGTCCAGAGGTGGGCCTTGGTGAGACAGCTAATTCTTTTCCACAGAAGCTCTAGTAAAGATTTTGCGACTAAATTATTCCACCAGCTGAATTTTGTGTGGCAAGCTCCAGGGCGACAATGCCAGTGCATTAATTTATCCCTAGTTGGAGGTTCTGGTAAGTGAAGTAGAGAAGGCCAGCTAGTGTTTCCTGTATGCAGGCAGCCGCATAGGCCCCTTGTAACTCAGCGGTGGAAAGCCAAGTCGAGCTTATTTTCTTGTCTGCCCTGCACCGAGACTCAACCCAGATGGCTTGGTCTATCGACCAGGGTCTGTATGCCTCAGTGCCTTAGCTGAGGGATGGCACATTGTTGGAATCCCTGGAGGGATGGGAATGGTGAGGGGATTTGGAATAAAAGATGTCTGCAGTAGAATGAAAAATGATTGTTGGCCTGCCAGCCTTGTCCTTCTCCATACCCAAATAAGCAAAGTGGGTATTTTGAACAAATTTTGAAAGCACTTGGGGAAAGAGGAGCCTTACTAATAAGCAAGCTGTTACAGCAATAGTTCACCAGGCGCCATTGTTCTGCCTCAGGAAACCTAGATAATATAAAATGATGGGTTTGGTTTCTGTACTGTTGCTAGAGTATGTATTTGATTTGTAGCTAGTCGTGTACTGCTCTTACAGATGATTTTTGGTTTTGCTTTTCTGTCACAAAGGAGATTTTATAGAAAACTGGAGAATTTAGAAAAGCATAAAGGAAAAAATTCAAAATTCGCATTATCTCACTATCCAGTCATGTACCAATATGAAGTTAAAAGTCATTATTTTCTTGAGCTATTTTTCCCCTCTTCAAATGCACATATATTTAAGAATTGGTGCTATAGGTAAATTTGTGCTCTTTTTCACTTTACATAGCATAAACACTACCACATGTTATTCTTCATAAGCAATACATTGCAGAATGTATTATGTGACAATGTATTCATTTTTTCCTTTGTTGTGAGACTTGTTTTTTCTAATACTTCCTAAGTGACATGCAGAAAAATTTTAGTTTACCTGATTTAAATCTTAAATAGCTTGGTTTAAAATCACTCTTAGGCATTTATATTAAAAATAATAAGCTGTAAAGAGAAGTTAAAATTTAAAAATGCTTTTTGTTTCATAACGCCTTGCCTTGTACCCAGGAACTTTTCTCTTAAGTGGAGTTGTGCTGTGTCTTGCGTAAAAGGTGGTGTGCAAATCAGTGAGAACTGCTTTTTTCTGGTCATGTACTTTTTGAGTTATTAGACACAACAATGGTGAACAGTGTAGGTCCACAGAAAAGCACTCTGTCTTGTACTCTGTCATGATACGTCTGCCTCAGACTCATGAGGGATCTAGTTTGTGGTGCTTGTTCTTACAAGGGCATTTGGTTCCTAAGTGCAGGTTTCCTGGAGAAATTTTTTTAATGAAAAGTGCTGATGATATTAACTAAATGGCAAGAGACTTGTATTTATTGATTTTCCAGCTTTTCATTATGGAAAATTGTAAATAGATATAAAGTGAACAATAGTATAAATATACTCATGTACCCATCATCCAGATTGGGCAATGATCAATATTCTGCCACACTTGCTTCATCTATATTTTTATCTACCCCTCATACCTACCACTTGATTCTATTCCTGTAACCCATGTCCCTATCATGATATAGAGGTCTGAGTGAGTGAGTGTTAGCCGCTCAGTCATGTCTGACTCTTTGCAACCCCATGGACTGTAGCCTGCCAGGCTCCTTTGTCCATGAAGTTCTCCAGGCAAGAATCCTGGAGTGGGTTGCCATTTCCTTCTCCAATAAAACATTCTATCTCTCCAGAAATTTCCTTCATATCCTTTCCCATGCAACCGTCCTGTCCATCCCCACCTTTTCAAGGGCAGCCACCATTCTGATGATTTTCACCTTAATTTCCTTTGCCTGTTTTAGAATTTCATGTAAATGAAATCATACAGTGTGTACCCTTTGTGAATGGTTCTATTCGCTTAATATTGTCTGTGAGATCCATCATTATTGCGGCATGTATAGTAAATTTGTTCATTTTTATTGCTCAGTAGATTCTTTTGTGGAACTACATCACGATTTGTTGATTCATTCTCCTGCTAACTTATATTTGGATTATTTCTAGTTCAGGGGATATGAGCATTCCTGTGTAAGTCCTAGTGGACCTATGTCTTTAATTCTCTTGGATAACTATTAGGCCTGGAATTGCTGGGTCAGAGGATAGGTACACTTTAACTTTATAAGAAGCTGCCAACTCCTTTCCATTCCTGCCAGCTGTGTATGACAGTTCCAGTTGTTCAACATCCTTACCAACATTTGCTGTGTGTTATCTTAATTTTAGCCATTCTGGTGGTGGTAAAGTGGTATCTTGCTGTTTGTTTGTTTTTTTTTCTTGCATTTCCCTGATGACTAACAATGATGTCAATTTCTTCCATGGGCTTATTGTCCACTTGTGAAGTGTCTGTTCAAGAAAGACTTTTTTTGTTTGTTTCAGGCTAAGCTTATGTCCTAGGGGGCTTCCCTGGTGGCTCAGATAGTAAGGAATCTGCCTATGGTGTAGAAGACCCAGGTTCAATCCCTGGGTTGGGAAGATCCCCTGGTGAAGGGAATGGCAACCCACTCCAGGATTCTTGCCTGGAGAATTTCATGAACAGAAGAGCCTGATGGGCTATAGTTCATGGGATCACAAAGAGTCGGACACAACTGAGCAACTAAAGCACTTTATGTCCTAGGCACTGTTTCTTTGTGCAAGTGCACAGAAGGGGAGTATATTTCTCAAAGTAGGATGCATAGGAAAGCTCTGCAGGGCCACAGCTTGCTTCTGTGCCTTGTTGCCCCTCTTCCAACTTTGTGGCATCATTCATTTCCTAGTACTGACCTTCTGACTTCTTCCTTGACTGAGATTTTGATTCCCTTTATCTTTGTCTGCTTAGGGCAGGTTTCACTGGAAAGACCATTGCCAAACTCCTTAGCGCTATGTAGCTTTAACTCAATACATTAGCATCTCAAAAGGTCCTTTGAGAACTCCAGGTCCCATTCTAATTCAGAGCCTTGAAAATTAAAATATCTCAATTAACTGTTTTGAAATGTTGAAATTGAGTCAAGAAGTAACATAGTTAAAGATTGCCAAGGGACCCTGACATTATAGAAACTTAAGAGCATTTGAAGAAAGGTTGTGATTTATATCTAAATCACAGTGCTGATCCTACAAGCTAAACAATGCTTTTCAAACTCTGTGGTGAAGGATACATTAAAAAAAATTGCTAGTCCTTTATAGACCAATACTTGCATAAATACAGAATGTTGCAGCAATGTGAACTTACTAGGTTTCTATACATGTACTTTCCATTTCTCCTTGCAGACAGTTAATAGTTTATAGACCAAAAGTGTCTTTGGGCCACTCTTTAAGCAGCCCTCATTCACAGCACTGACTCTGGAGTCAGACTGTGTATGTTTGAATCCTGTCTTCCTCACTTGTTGGTTGGGTGGCCTTGAGGAAGCTTTTTATCTTGGTTTCCTCATTTGTAAAATGGAAATAATGATGATACTAACAACACCTATTGCATAAGCTTGTGAAGATTATATGGGTTAATATATAACCCATAATATAACCCTTGCAACAGTGCCTGGTATAGAGTAAGGCTGGGTGAAGGTTATCTATTATTATCACTATCATTTCTTAAGTCCTTTGTCAGCCCGGACATTTTCATTTATAACTGACAGAAAAACTGTTCAAGTTAACTTAAACAGAAAAGGCATAAGTTGGTATTTGTAACCAGGGACACATATTATCTAAATCTGACATTTCACTTCTTTCTTCAGTGTTATTTCTGTTCTCAGATAGGCTCTTCCTGTGGGTGTCGAGATGGTCACCAGCTAGTTGCTTCTGGCTCAAATCTTTTGCTTAGCAACCCAGTGGAAAGAGAGTACCTCCTTCCCATTTCCCCCAATTTTAGATGATTACTTCCATTGATCTGACTTGGATCATGTCAAGAGACCCTAAGGACAACAACAACTAAGAATTCAGAACAAATAATCTTCCAAAGAAAAATACAGTGCTATTATCAGAATGAGAGAGGATGGCCATTTCTGTCCATTAGTTGAGGAAATGAGTTAGAATCTACTATATCTTTGGGCTTTTCAGGTGGTGCTGGTGGTAAAGAATCCACCTGCCAGTGCAGGAAACACAAGAGATGTGGGTTTGATGCCTGGGTCAGGAAATTCCCCTGGAGAAGGAAATGGTAAACCACTCCAGTATTCTTGCCTGGAAAATTCCATGGACAGAGTAGCCTGGTGGACTACAGTCCATGGCGTCACAAAGAGTTGGACATGACTGAGCACACATACACACAGTACACATATCTTTGGGATGGATAATGGTTTCATCTATGGTGGAACTTCTTGAAAAAGATATCCCATAAGAGGAGAATACCATTTATTCTCTGAGAGATGTTTGCAAGTGTATGAGGTAGAAGGGTGTAGATAGTGACCTAATAAAAAACCATGATTTGAGTCTTCTAAAATATGGTCTTCTAAACAACAGGATATAGTGTGTTGGAAATATTTAGTAAAAATGGTCCTATAAAATTAGCCAGCATGAATTAGAAGAGCTTAAGTGGTCACCAGTAAGACATTCAGGTAGTCTCATTGTAGAAAAGCTGGGTCCGGTGGTCACATAATGGGGCACCTGCAATGTGAGGGAAACATATTAGTATTTTGCTCAAATCATATGAGAAGGTGAGTGGGTGCTGCTTGCATTGCATCATTTGTTGGGAAAGTCTGTGCCAAGAACTCTGCAGGTTCTTTGTATGATGTGATGGAGGAAATGATCAGAGTTGTGAATGTTCTTCTCATTTGTGCTCTTAGTGCTTGCCAGGTTATGAGAGGGTGGGAAGAAATTGGTTGGTCAGGGTATGGAAACTTAGTTTATTTCTCTGCAAGCAGATGGCTAGGTCATGAAAACTTGCTGGAAAAATGGGATTTATTGAGTTGCTTTCTTAGATCAAGGGCTTTTGGGGATTAAAGGGCTCCAAGAGACCCATTTTATTGGATCTCAGAGACTCACAAGGCTGTACTTTCTTACTGAGAAGAGAAGACATCTGAACCCATTCTACTTGAAATTGCAGAGGAAAAAACCCCCAAGACTTTCTGATATGGTTAAGAAAGGGTAGATATTCACACTCATACACCACAGGTAACTGGTTAAAACACTCATTTTCCATTGTTGAACTGTTCTGAGCTCCCCAAAATCACAAAGTTTGAAGAACTAGATGGCCATTTCTTTTTTTGTACTGGAACTCAGTTTATTTATTGGATGGTTATTGACTTCCCCCTCTTCATCTTTCCCTTCCCACAACCCCCATCCCTATATATGGCTATTTAAGAGAGATAACCTCATTTACAGACCAATATTATAAGTTTTGGTTCATTTGAATTCAATTTGGAGGACTAGGATTCTGAGTTATTCATAAATCTCCTGGGGATTCTGCTGAATGGTATGATTTGAGAATCTCTAGTTAGTCCCTTAAACACAGATTCTCACTGATTTGATTAGCATTTATTAATGATTAGAATAAGACCCCTGTGTGCTTCTATTTAGATTAATTTGATGGAACTGCTTTAGGAGCTGCTTTTATAGTATTTCCAAGACTAAATATTTTTGATTAGTTAACAAGTAATATTTTACTACTGTTGTCAATAAAAGCTCATGTGACTCCCTTCTGTCCCTCTATAGATACATTCATGGGTTTCTGACTCTGATCACTAACGGAGAAAAAATTGAGATGTTTTGATTATCATGGGACCTCTTTGACCATAGCTACTTGGATGTATTCTTATCTTTGTTCCTAGATTCTAAGGTGGGTACACATGCTTTATTACATGTTATTGTACAGAATATTATACATAACTTGAGGAACAAATTATTACAGATATTTAACTAGTGGTTCTGGAGACTCAAAGCTTGGAGAAAACAGATCGCTTCTCATTAGTATGGAAAAGAGGCAGAAGATTAAGTGTCCACCAAGAATTTGAACTCTGATGGTAGAAGTAGGAATAAGAAGAAGGGAAGAGAATGTGAGAATCTCTCATCGAGGAAAATCTATAGTATCTGGCCATCTCTTAGATCTTAAGGACTAAGAATTGTGAGATGACAAAAATTAACTCTAGATGAATGGGAAAATAGTGATACCATTAATAGAAATAGAAAAATCAGGGGAAAGACTGTTAGTTTGAGGTAGTATTGTTACTTAGAAAATATTAGGTGGAAATGCTCAGTTGCCAGATAAAGATGTGAGTCTAGAGCCAAGAAGTCATCTATCCAACATATGATAATTGCAGCAACAGCAGGACAGGAGATCATCAAATGAGGGAATGTCAGGGGAAATGGGAATGGAGCCATGAGGGGTCTGAGACCATCCGCATCTAGCGGTGAGAAGAGGAGAAAAAATCTTCAAGGCAGTCAGAGGAAGATCAGAGAGGCTGGAACAGAATGAGGCACTGTTGCATTTTGAAAGTCAGAGGGAGCTTTTCTAGATGAAGCAGGTAGGCAACGGTACTAAGAAGAATTGAGAAGGACCAGGCATGAGATAAAGTAGTCAGAGAGAAGATAATTATGTGGCTCCAGGTAACCATAGAGGGAAATAGTTTTAGGAGAGCAATGGGACTGCAAACAGAGTGAGCACTTCAGTTGTAGTGAGCACTTCAGGCAAGGAATGAAGATGCTTCTCTCAGGAAACTGGTGGTGAAGGAAATGAGTGGGACACAGAGGATAGGACAAGGAACTAGGACTGTAGAACTGATTCATTCAAAGAATTGAATACCAAGAGTTTATTAGAAGACTAAGAAGATGGACCCAACAGTGGGGGAGAAGTTGATATAATATTGTGTCTGGCTCTTTGTGACCTGTAGCTTGCCAGGCTCCTCTGTCCATGGAATTCTCCAGGCAGGAATACTGGAATGGGTTGCCATTTCTTTCTCCAGGAGATCTTTCTGAAGCAGGGATCAAACCCAGTCTCCTGCATTGCAGGCAAATTCTTTACCATCTGAGCTACCAGGGAATCCCAATGACATAATTATTCTTACAGTAATTTGTGGTAGCCAGATCTCAGGAGGCCAGAAGGAGGTGGGAAAGGATGTAATGGAACATGGGAACTGAGCACTGTTCCTTCTTCAGAGACCGGCTGGTCTCACAGAAATTCTCTCTGCTCTCAAGGATTCCAACCTAGTAAAAAAAGACCAGAGGTGCACCAAATAACAATACTGCAGAAGGATTTTGCTACACACCACACAGACTCTCCTCAAAGCAGTATTTCTAGAGATTCTTATTCTCCCTTTGCATCCAAAGCCATCAGTAACATAAACAGATGCATTCTCTTCTGGGTCATACATTCTTCTCCCCACCCCCACCCCCCAAAAACCTTTATCAAAGACAGAAACTTATCTCTATCTCTGGAACTCTAGTGGGATCCTATATGTTTTTCCCAGTGTTTTGGTAGCTTGTGTGATCATAGAGACCTATCCTTGCAGTGGGAAGTGATGGATTGAATGCTATTCATGAAAATTGGTACTTACCTTGGGAAAAGTTAACCAGTTTCCTCGAGTTCTAGTTCTGTTCATCTATAATATTGAGAGTGATAATAGTAACTTCAAAAGGTGGTTGTGAGCATTTGATGAGAAAGTGTATATATATATACACACACACATACAGAGACAGAGAGACAGAGAGAGATAACTTCAATTACCCTCATGCCAGTAGGTACTCTATAAACGGTCTTTGAGAGGAAGTTCAGTGAGTGCCATGATGGCAGGCTGTATGTCACTTCCTGTGCCTACGATAAGGGGGGACAGACATCTTCTTTGCAGATATCTTTCTTGAAGACTTATCCTGTCATGTTAGTCCCTTGCTGGATCACTTTCATCTTCAACAACTTTTGCCTCTCCTGTGTCCCTTCCCATTTTGGTTTCTTTTTCTGTGTTTCATTGCTCTTAGGATGCACATTTTGAAATTGTCACTCATTCCCTGTTCACGATGAATTTGTTGACCTTTCAAGGAATGTTTGAATTTTAAGAGAGGATGGTGGGAGGAGGGTAGTGCTCGACACTAGGGACCAAAATGCTCCTGGGAGGCAGAATCTTCACATCAGTGTCTTACATAACATTTCTGTCAAACTGGCAGTGTGGTCCACAGACATGCATCTTCAGCATCACCTAGGAACTTACAAGAAATGCAGATTCTCAGGCCTCGTCCAAAACCTTCAAATCAGAATCCAAGATGATTTATATGCACATTAGTGTCTGAGAGGCACTGTTTTAGGGAAAGAGCTACTTCATAAGGTGGTTGTGAGGATTTAATGAGAAAGCATGCACAGAGCACCCAATACATGCAGGTGTGTTAGTGGGTACTTAATAAATACTTTTTGTAAATCCCAAGATGGCCAAAAGAGTCCTCGGTCTTCAGAGTCAGTGATGCAAAATGCAGATAGAGAGAGAAAGGACAGTGTAGCACTCCTTAAAGCCCTAAAATTGGAAGTCTTTTTTTCCCTCCTGTGGGTTTTTTTTTTTTTTTTTGGCCAGAGGAAGGGAAAATAATAAATGCGGAGGAAGGAATGAACATAACTGGCAAATAAGAGTGAGAAAATATGGAATGGAAAAACAAGGTACGTAGGAATGAAATAACTTGAGGTGATGAAAGAAGAAATAAACAAGGGGAAAAGGGCTCTTAAAATGCACACTGCTGAAAATTTGGAGGAAGGGAAAACTAGAGTTCTCTGGAATTGGCAGGGAGGTATGAGTGTGTGATGTGTAGAGAGAGAGACAGCCAAACCCAAGTGATTTAGCATAAGGTTGGCTTAAAAACCCTTCATGTAACATGGTAAGCTTGTGCTTTGAATTTTCACTCAATGACATCTTTGTACAGAAGAACAGCATGGTTTGGTTTTGGGCCCAGGTGACTGAAATGAGTGGGAAGCAAGTGGCCAAAGGGGAGACTGTGAGGTTGAGCTGAGGTGTCAGTAAACAGGCAGGCAAAGTGCTGACTCTCAACAGTAGGCCCTTTTTGGGGGTCTAGATGACTGGTGAATCTACTGTTAATTACATCCACACAAGTATTAATAGATGGGAACTAAATCACAACCCCTCTGCCCCCTGCATCAAGGGATGATTGCCAGCATGGGGTGAGTTAGGGACATGGTGTTTCTCTAGCCTCAAGACAGTAGATAGTGAGGGATCGTGGTCAGCATTAGAAAGGGCAAGAAAGGAGTATTCTGCTTTCCTTCTGTCCCACCTGAGCCACTGTCAACGAAGAATCCCAAGCAGGATGGGGAAGAAGGAGGGTCTGGCAATGCAGGAGAAAGAGACATTAATCCTCAGCTCTGTGAAGATGTGCTAAGACAGCTAACTTTTCTAAATCTCTATTTCTGAATCTTTGTAAAATGGGTCATGCCTCTCCAGACTGTCATGAGGTGAATTCGTATCAGTTCTGAAAAATATTAGCCTTAGGTCAAGATGGGGACTTAGACATCTTGTAGAATCAAATCTCTTCTTTTTGTAGGTGAGAACTGAGACCAGGACAGTCAAGCAACTTGCTTAGGGACACACACAATTACTTACCAACAGATTTACAAATCACTTCCAGGTCTCCTTACTCCGAACCTAGGGCTTAAAATATTTATAAGCTTATTCTACTGTCTTCTATGTTAAATTCTGGAGATAAATGTGCTTGCACTTTAATTTCTGGCTTGTTGACTTTTGTGAGCTAAGGCTGGGATACTTAATGATAAGTGTTTTAGCAGCTGTTAATTCTGAGTCTGACTTTCCATTTTACTGAAAGGAATAAACTCTACATTTTATCCAGATTTGAACTTTTGGCTTGCCTCATTTTTTATTAGCCTGGAAATTCTGGTTAGTTCAGTGAAGTTTACTGTTGTGGACATTTGTTGGTGCCTTGGAAAGAGCATGGATGGGCTTTGGAGTATGCAGCCTGGCAGGATTCCTGCCAGGCTGTGTGATATATATATATAGCTTTATTATAAGGGATTGGATTATGTGATCACGGAGGCTGAGAAGTCCCATGACCTGCTGTCGGCAAGCTGGAGACCTAGGCAAGTCAGTGGTATAATTCAGTCCAAGTGTGAAAGCCTGAGAACCAGGGGAGCTGATGGTGTAAATCCCAGGCCAAGGACTGGAGATTAGATATGTTCCAGCTTAACCAGTGAGGCAGGAAAAAAGGGGCAAATTCCTCCTTCCCCAGCTTTTATTTTATTCAGGCCCCCAGTGGGTTGAAGAATGACCACCCACATTGCAGAGGGCAAGCTACTTTACTGAGTCCACCAATTCAAATGCAAATCTCACCCCAAACACCCTTACAGACATACCCAGAAATCATCTGAGCACATAAAATTGTTACTGGCCCTTTGCAGTCAGGCTCCAGTAAGCGTCCTCCTGCTGGGTGGTTTGTGCCAATCAGAAAACTTTAGGGCTTCCCTGGTGGTTCAGCGGTAAATGCAGGAGACACGGCTGGATTCCTGATCTGGGAAGATCCCACAAGCCATCTGGCAACCAAGCCCAGGCACCACACTGTTGAGCCTGTGCTCTAAAACCCAGGAACTGCAACTGCTGAGCCCATGTGTACTAAAGCCCGAGTGCTCTAGAGCCGGTGCTCCTCAACGAGAGAAGCCACTGCAGTGAGAAGCCGGCACACTGCAACTAGAGAAGAACCCCCACTTGCCACAAGGAGGGAAAAGCCTGGCACCTAGCCCAACCAAAAATAAATAATAAATAAAATCCCTTATTTTTCTGATCAGAGAAAGAAGGGGTCTGGTCTGAGCTCTCTCTTCAGCACAGAAGGGAAGGCTGAGGACAGGTCTACTTTATAGAGGCGGGGCGGGGTGCGGCGGGGGGGCTCGTCACCTGGAAGGGGGTGGAGCTCTCACTGGGCAGGCGCATGCGTGTTGCTCAGGTTCCGGTACCGGGTGCCGCCATCTTGAATTGAATGTTTGTAACTGCTACACACATCCCCACAGAACTGAGGTGCCTTTGCAGCCATTTAGTACCATAAACTCTGGTCTAAAGTGCAGGGTTAAGGTCTCTGCACTCTGCCTTTATCAGCAAATGAAACTAGACGGAGCACAAAGGAAAAGAAGAAAGAAAGGTTCCACTATTTTATTACCCAGCTTCTATCTTTATTTCCTAGGACTTGTTAATGGGCTTTGCCAGTGACAAAATTAACTGTCACAGATAGGTTCTTTTGGAGCTGATTGATAATTATTAGAAATAATGTTTTAAACGTTCTTAGAAGAGGATCTGGAATATAATAGGAGCTCCATAAATGTTAGCTATCACTGTCAGTAAATCCTCATTGAGTGCTTAACTGAGTGAAAGGTGGTGGTTAATTGGGTGCTCAACCTCACAGTTAGAGACAGAATACTTGCCAGGTGTCTTCACTGATCTGCCAGAGTGTTTACAGGTGGCAAGACCAGTACTTAAACAGCCTATCACTGGCCCCAACCAAAAACTGAGCATGAACCTCTGATTGCAGATAATTTAAAAAAAAGTCAGTCATATCCTATAGTGCCTTAGCCACCCTTCTTTCCTGTAGTTCTTCTAGGTTGTCTTGCTGTCTCCCAACTAGCTTGTGTGGCTGCTCTATCATCAGAAAATTCTCTGCAACCCTTTTCTAGGGAGAAGGTAAGTAGGCAGTTGTTGTTTTCCTGGGTCATTGTTATTTCTTTGCCTTCCTGAAACTCATTTCTTTTGCATCTCAAACTTCACTTTCTTGTTTCCATGGGAAGTCTCCTGTTTGGTCCTGATGTGGGTAGGCTAGGAGTAAATTCTAGCCAGATAGGATCAAACTAGATAAGTGGCTGCTTTAACAAAGAAAAAGAGAAGTGATTGATTCACTTGCTTTTGTTTATTTACTTATTTTTTTGAGAAAGGATGAGGTACTTTTATGTTTTGCATGAAGTCGGTAGTTTGGGCTTCATCCATATTGATAAGTGGTAAAGGGGCTATTCATGTGGTACATCTGGGAAATGACTTTGTGACCGAAATGGGAAGAGACATGCTCATTGTACCAGTGAGCAGAGTGTGGTTTTCCATTTTGTCCTGTGATTGGTCTCTCTGTCCAGGGAGACACTAAATGTAGCTCTAGAACACGGAGGAACAGTGCATTCGTATTCAGCGAAAAACCCTGATCTGTTGGTCTTGGAATAATGGTGTGAAGAGGGATGTAGAGTAAATAATTAGAATGTAATCTAATATTAGCAGCTATGGACTGGCTTCCTGTGAGGTGGATTTAGGGATGCTTCGATTCTTAATACCATCAACATACAATTGAAGTATACACACACATCAGAGGCTGGGTCACAGCTGGTATGTCATGGAGTATTTTCAGGAAAGGAAATAAGGGATTTACAGGGGGCAGAAATAAATAAGCCACATTTCCCTTTGTCTGTGTCGTGCCAGACAGGGAGACTGTATATTTGTAAAATAATCTATTTCACTGTATATTTCTTAAGGTCTTAACATGCACAGAGGAAATGCTGTGCATTTCCTTTCAGATTTTTTTTTTTTTGAATCATTGCCTTCAAAACTTAGGGTGAAATGCCCTTCAACCCCCTAAGGCTGGATGAATCTCCCACTAACTCTGGGAGTTAATGTATCAAGATAGATTCTCACCTGCAGATCTGAAGACCAACAGAGTCAGCTTGGGGTTATCTTGCCCACCATCAAAAGCTTGATTTGAACAGAGAATTGAGAAATAGATGTTTACATTTCAGAAGCAACTCCATTTAATATCCTACATGATATTTAGGGCTTAAGGAAATATATGGAATTGCTTATGGGAGGCATCAAGCAAAAAAAAAAAAAAAAAGATCTGATTTTCTCCACACTCCAAGTAGGGCCAAGAGAGTAGATTTTGCAGTTTTGTTTTATCTGCACAATGGTGTCAGGCAGTCAGCTCACTTGGGAACATAGACTGAATTGTGACTAGCATCTAGTGTGACTGATTTATGTTTAAGTGGACCCATAAAAGCTGTGGTAACCATGACGCAATTCTGTAAGGGTCAAAAACAAAGTTAGCTCTCAGATAGCTTGTCTCAGAAAATATCATCAGTATTGCAGTGGTGTTCTGTTTGGACTGTTGTATTGATTGCATCAGTCTGAGGAACTTCTGGAAAGCTTGTTGATCCATTTCTCAAACAGGTTCCCACTAGCCTTGATTAATTTGTTCTCTTCCAGCCACATTCCACTCATGATTGCTTATGGAGCTCTTGGAAAGCCTGCTTGGTGGGTGGTGAATGTTCAGAACACCAAGCCATCAATCTTTTACTTTTAGAAGCCAGAAGATACCCTCAGATTATCTTCTCTTCAACCGCCAGATTTTAGGGAGATAAACCTGGGGATGTCTCTTACTAGTGTCACCTGGAACTGATTTGGGTCCCTTGGAGGAATCAAGGGTGGGGCTGGGAGGTAGGCGGCATACCTGAGTAGAGCTTGTTTCTCAGGCACTGCTTTGGAAGAGACTATCAAAACACAGAAGTTGGTTTATGGGTCTGTACCTTAGCAATCTCTCATGTCCAAAGGAGAGCTAGACTGCTTCTTCTTTTATTAAAGAAAAAAATTATTTATTTATTTTTGGGTGTGGTGGGTCTCAGTTGCCCCATGTTGCTCTTTGTTGAGGTGCACAGACTCAGTTGCTCTGGAGGCATGTGTGATTTTCGTTCCCTGAGCAGGGATTGAACCTGCGTCCCCTGCATATGGGAGGTGGATTCTTAATCACTGGACCTCCAGGGAAGGCCTTAGAGGAGCGGTCTTCAAGCTTTTTGGCACCAAGGACCAGTTTCGTGGAAGGCAATTTTTCCACGGATCCAAGGGTAGGGGTTGGGGTGTGGGATGGGGAGATGGTTCAGGTGGTAATGGGAATGATGGGGAGTGGCAGATGAAGCTTTGCTTGCTCCCTGCCACTCACCTCTTGCTACGTGGCTTGGTTCCTAACAGGCCATGGACTGGTACTGGTCCTTGTCCCAGGGACTGAGGACCCTGTCCTAGACTGTTTCTTTCCCTGGCAAGAACTAATGTTTAACGTAGTGGCAGAACAAACAAAATGGCCCTCAATGGAAATCCAATGTTCCCCTGCCCTTTCCTTCTTTGCGCAGGAGTAGCAGTTTTAGTGAAGCAAAGAGGAGGTTCTTGTACCGTAGGTGAGTTGGGTGTCCTTTGGGTGGAAGAAAGAGGGTCTTGTTGGATAAGGAGAGACCGTGGGGAACCCTGGATGGGTGGAAGGATGTTACGATGGAGAGGACAGAGCTGCACGGCAGGTTTGCCCCTCTCACCCCATCCCCAGAGATAGTAGAGTAACCTTGGGGTGATCACACACCACGGCCTGCCTTGTCCTAAGACACTCAGGCCTGTGTCAAGAACTCTCTCCCAGCAGAGTTGGGCTGTTGCCTCACCCTTTGTGCCCAGGGCACTGCTGCCTTGGCATGGCCTCACCACTGGTTTCTGCAAGGCCCAGGGAATGTTAATATTGCTCAGCTGAAAGTTTTGAATCTAGCCAGTTTCTCAGGCTGTTCTTGGGAAGTCCCTTGTTCAGGATTTGTCATTAGGGATCTTGTTGGAAATCTTTCCCAGTCTCTACTTCTCTCGGAAGATATGTCATACAATCCAGAGGAGTCATTTATACAGTTATTCACCTCTTCTCCTAGAAGAGAGATACTGAGAAATACTCCAGAGTGTCTCAGACTTACAGGGTATTTATGCGTGCTTAGTCACTCAATTGTATCCAACTTTTTGAGACACCATGGACTGCAGCCTGCCAGGCTCCACTGTCCATGGGGTTTCCCAGGAAAGAATACTGGAATGGGTTGCCCCTGAAGGGATACAGTGGAGAGGGAGGTGGGAGAGGGATTCAGGATAGAGGGGACACATGTATACCTATGAATGAATGAATATGTGCCCAGTGGTATCTGACTCTTTTCGACCCTTTGGACCCTATGGCCTGCCAGGCTCTTCTTGTCCATGGAATTTTCCAGGCAAGAATACTGGAGTGGGTTGCCATTTCCTTCTCCAGGGGATCTTCCTGACCCAGGGATTAAACCCCTGTCTCCTGCATCTCCTGTATTGTAGGTGGACTCTACCACTTGAGCCATCGCGGCAGTCCATGTATACCTATGGCTGATTCATATTGATGTATGGCAGAAATCATCACAGTATTGTATAGTAATTACCATCCAATTAAAATAAATAAATAAAAAAGAATACTGGAGTGGGTTGCCATCTCCTTCTCCATGGGATCTTCTTCACTCATGGGATCCAACCCTCATTTCCTGCATTGCAGGTGGATTCTTTACCACTGAGCCACCTATTTATAGCAAGATACTAATCCAATATAGAGGGTCACTGTACCTATGAATGGATCCCTTAGAAGAAGAATCTCAGGAGGATAGGTAAGAACTTTTCATGTCTCAGAGCCAATAATATACAGGAATGCCTTGAAGATACTGTGGGCTTTGTTCCAGACCACTCAATAAAGAAAACATTGCAATAAAGGAAGTGACAAATTTTTGGGTTTCCCAGTGCATATGAAAGTTATGTTTACACTATACTGTAGTCTATTAACTCTTTAATACCATAAGTCAAAAAAAGTAATGTACAGACCTTAATTTAAAAATAATTTATTGCTAAAAAATACTAGCTAACATCTGAGTCTTGAGTTAGTTTTTTTCAAAATTGGAGTCAGTCCTCTCAAACCTTGCTGCTGCTTTCTCATCAACTAAGTTTGTGTAATATTCTAAACACTTTGTTGTCATTTTAACAATCTTCACAGCATCATCACTGGGAGTAGATTTCATCTCACTTTTCATTTCACTTTCTTTTTGCTCATCTATAAGGAGCAGCTCCTCGTTGTTCAGGTTTTATTATGATATTGCAGCAATTCAGTCACATCTTCAGGTTCTATTTCTAATTCTAGTTCTCTTGCTATTTCCAGCACACTTCTAGTTATTTCCTCCACTGAAGTCTTGAACCCCTCAAAGTCATCCATGAGCATAGAGATCAGCTTCTGCCAAACTCCTGTTAATGTTGGTATTTTTGCCTATTCCATAAATCACAAATGTTCTTAATGACATTTAAGAATGATGAATCCTTTCCATAAGATTTTTTTTCTTTCTTTCTTTTTCATTTATTTTTATTAGTTGGAGGCTAATTACTTTACAATATTGTAGTGGTTTTTTGTCATACATTGACATGAATCAGCCATGGAGTTACATGTATTCCCCACAATTTACTTTGCTCAGATTCATCAGAGGAATCGCTGTCTGTAGCAGCTATACCCTTAACAAAATATATTTCTTAAATAATAAGACTTAAAAATTACTCCTTGGTTCACAGTTGCAGAATGGATGTTGTGTTATCAGGGATGTCCATCTCTTCCTGTAATTTTGTTGTCCATCTCTATCAGAGCTCTTGGGTGAGCGGGTGTGTTGTTAATGAGCAAAATTATTTTAAAAGGAGTTTATTTCTGAGCAGCAAGTCTAAGCAGTAGGGTTAAAATAGTCAATAAACCATGTTGTAAACAGATATGCTGTCATTGAAGCTTTGTTTCCTTTATAGAGCACAGATAGAGTAGATTTAGCATAATTCTTAAGGGCCCTAGGATTTGGACACCATTAAGTGACTAACAGACACACACACACAGTTATGTGTGGCTTCCCTCATGGCTCAGTCAATAACCAGTCTCCCTGCAGTGCAGGAAACCTGGGTTCGACTCCTTCTGTCAGGAAGATTCCCCTGGAGAAGGAAATGGCAACCCACTCCAGTGTTCTTGCCTGGGAAATAGCATGGATAGAAGAGCCTGGCAGGCTACAGTCCATGGTGTCGCAAAAGTTGGACATAACTGAGGACTAAACCTACCTAAGATTTTCAAAATGGTAAATAAGCATTGTATTCAATTTAAAGTCACCAGCTGCAGTAACCCCTAGCAAGAGACAGCCTGTCCTTTGAAGCTAGGCATTGACTTCTCTCCAGCTATGAAAATCCTATATGGCATCTTCTTCCAATAGAAGGTTGTTTGGTCTACACTGAAAATCTGTTGTTTAGTGCAGTGACCTTTCTTAATGGTCTTAGAACTCCTGGATTCCTTGCTGCAGCTTCTGCATCAGCACGTGCTGCTTCACTTTGCACTTCTGTGTTATAGAGATGGTTTCTTCCCTTAAACTTCATGAACCAACTTCTGCTAGCTTCAGACTTTTCTTTTGCAAATTCCTCACACCTCTGTTTTCATAGAATTGAAGAGAGTTAGAATTGAAGTTGGATTCTGCTTTGGTTTAAGAGAATATTGTGGCTAGTTTGATCTTCTATCCAGATCACTAAAACTTTCTTCACATCAGCCATAAGGCTGTTTCACTTTTTTATCATTCATGTGTTCCCTGGAGTAGCACATTTAGTTTCCTTTAAGAACTTTTCCTTTGCATGCACAACTTGGCTACTCTTTGGAACACAAGGCCTAGGTTTCAGCCTATCTCAGCTTTTCACCACATTAATGGTTAAATTTGCTGTCTTGTATGGGCCAGTTTGTGGCACCTCAAACAATGAAAGCAGTGACATCAAAGATTACTAATCATAGCTCATCACAACAAATATAAAGATAACTTAAAAGTTTGAAAAATTACAAAAATTACCACAGTGTGACATAGAGACATGAAGTAAAGCAATGATGTTGAAAAAAATTGTACCAAAAGACTTGCTTGATACAGGATTGCCACAGAACTTCAACTTTTGAAAAAATGCAGTGTCTGTTCAGCATGATATAATGAGGTGTGTGTGTAGTCTGACTGGCTGCATTTGGATTCCTTAGAGAAGTGGCTTAATATGTGTTCTATGTGTAATAAATGACAAGGACTTAATGTAGTTCACGCTGAAGTTGCAAATGTGGCATCTGAGTTTGCAAAAGGAATTCTAGGAGTCAGTTGTCATTGCAGGATAGTGACTTTCGTCCAAGAACCTTACAGCCCCGGCAACTCATGCACATAGCATCTTGATGAGTAGGTGGCACATAGGAACGTCCTTGTTTTGCAGAATGAAGGCAGAAAAAGGAGTTCTTAGGTACAGACAACCTGGATCTGTGCCCATTTTTTATGAATCACAGACTTCCGGAAAGCTCACTTTCCCAGCAGGGCTTCTTTGCTCCAAAATAGCAAGTATTGCCACTGGTAACATGGAAAATTAATGGTGCTCATATTATTCACATGGGGTTTAACTGAGAGAAGATCTCAGGTTTCTGAGCAAAAGTTTGGCTCCTAAATGGCACAGACTAATTATATTCAACATAGTGGGGGAAAGAGTTCAAGAATTTCTATGTTGGCACTAAAATAGTATAAGAAATACAATCAGTTCAGTTGGTCATTTTTCAGACAGCAGACTAAACAGTCCTAAATCAGGCAGTTATTTTAGTAATGATAATTTTAGTTTTTCTTGAGTGATTTGAAAATGCTCAATGAAATAGAACTATTTCTTCCTAAGCAATTCTCTTCCATTTAGCTGTAAGGAATCATGACTGCTGACCTCTGAGATAGGAGTGAGCAGACGGCAGGCTCTGGATGACTTAGAACCAGGCCACCCTTCTTCGGGAGGGAACTTCATGTGGCTGCCTTTTGGGTTAGCTCACTTTGCTCTTACTCTGCTAGGTTTTATAAACCAGGCCGAATAAGAGCAGGCCTCCTTGGGTCTTGGGTAGCCACAACAGCTCAGAAGGCAGATATACAGAAGCGAATTTTATTTGCTGCAATAAGCAAGAACTGTGGAGTTTATGGAGTGATAATCAGATTCTGTTAAATTTGCTTCAGCCTTGCCCAAGACCAGCAAAATAAACATAACGATAGAGGCCAATCTTCCACTTTGCTGCGCCGGAGGCTGACAAAATTGTAGATGAATAAGAGATCATGAACTATTGGAACTTTTTTTTCTCTGTGTGAAACATCATCCTGAACAGTAGTTTGATTTTATTGTGAAGAATAAATTCTGAACGAGTCAGTGAGAGAAGCAGTGGGGAAGCTGCCTGCAGGGGTTTTTAACCTTCTCTCCTACTGTTCCAGAGATGCTATTGTTAGATTTATACTCAATGTAAAGGCTTAGTGAAGACTTGTGGAGTAATCACTGTTTCTTTTTTAAATTTTATGTATTATCATTTCTGTATACACAACCCTTTATAAAAAATTAATTGCATGATAACATGAACTTCTATTAAAACCCTCATGCATGCCAGAACTAGAACATAATTAACAACTTATATCAACTACTCTTCCATATTCAGTCTTTTTCTCCTATTCCTGGATGCATTTTCTTACTCGATTTTTGGGGGGGCGGGGTTTATGAAAATGTATTATTTAGTTTTATTAATTAATTTTTTAAATTAATTTATTTTTTATTGAAGGATAACTGCTTTACAGAATTTTGCTGTCTTCTGTCAAACTTCAACAAGAATAAGCCATAGGTATACATATATCCCCTCCTGAAGCTCCCTCCTGTCTCCCTCCCCATCCCACTATTAATTAATTTTTAAACTTTTTTCTTCATTTATTTTTATTAGTTGGAGGCTAATTATTTTACAGTATTGTAGTGGTTTTTGCCATACATTGACATGAATCAGCCATGGATTTACATGTGTTCCCCATCCTGAACCCCCCTCCCACCTCCCTCCCGATCCCCTCCCTCTGGGTCTTCCCAGTGCACCAGCCCCGAGCACTTGTCTCATGCATCCAACCTGGACTGGCAATCTGTTTCACACTTGATAATATACATGTTTTGATGCTGTTCTGTCAGATCATCCCACCCTCGCCTTCTCCCACAGAGTTCAAAAGTCTGTTCTGTACATCTGTACCTCTTTTTCTGTTTTGCATATAGGGTTATCGTTACCATCTTTTTAAATTCCATATATATGCGTTAGTATACTGTATTGGTCTTTATCTTTCTGGCTTACTTCACTCTGTATAATGGGCTCCAGTTTCATCCATCTCATTAGAACTCATTGAATCATCAAATGTATTCTTTTTAATGGCTGAGTAACATTCCATGATGTATATGTACCACAGCTTCCTGATCCATTCATCTGCTGATGGACTTCTAGGTTGCTTCCATGTCCTGGCTATTAGAAACAGTGCTGCGATGAACATTGGGGTACACGTGTCTCTTTCAGATCTGGTTTCCTCAGTGTGTATGCCCAGGAGTGGGATTGCTGGCTCATATGGCAGTTCTAAATTTTTAAACTTTATGTAAAGGGCAGAATACTACATGAAGTCTTTTGGAATTTGTCTTCTTCACTCAAAATTATGATACTAAAATTTTCCTGTTGTTGAGTGTAGTTGTAGTTTATTTTCTCTGCTATACAACATTTCATTATGTTGATGTATTACCATTTATTTATTCATCCTACTGTGGATAGGTATTTGGTTGTTTCCAGTTTTGTGGTATTACACTGTTCAATGCTATAAACGTTCTCTCCTGGTATATATGTGGGTTTCTCAGGTACATATATAGAAATGGAATGCTGAGCTGCAGGGTATAAAATGGTCAAATATAATGCCAGTTTGTTTTCAGGAGTTTTTATTTCTTAAGAACAAGTATGGTTCATTCTTCACATAGCATGCAACAGATCTGTTCTCTCTGAGGTCTCATGAGCACTGTGAATAATCTTGAGAGTGAATGCTCAGTGAGATAGAGTGGTGGGCAAATAAGGCAATGTGGAAAATTTGGCAACGTTTTCAAAGAGGCCTTGTCAGACAGATGTTTCCAGAATTTAAGTGAGTCAGAGAGTTGTTTACCTTTGGATGAAAGCCAGTGTCTTCTGGAGTTAGTGAGGACTGATTTGGATGGAGAGGGGTCAGTAAAGCATCTATTGCAGAAGTTCTGACAACGTGAGGATTGGAACTGACAAATGGGTGAAATCAGAAGCAAGGCGTCTGCAGACTCCATCTCCACAGTTGACTACTCTTACCATATAGTGAGGCTTCCTACTTTCAACAAACAGGGCCACTCCGCAGGTTTATCAACTGCTCTCACCAAAAATCCAGAGACTGTCAATGCTGCTGTTTGTTTTAGTCTGCCAGGGGCAAAATACCATGGGTAAAGTGGCTGACTTGTCTTCCTTTTTGCTTGTGGAATGGTTTGAAAATGTTTGGAAGGGGAATGGCTAGATCTATCAGGGCCTCCTTTATCCTAGGTGGGGCTGCTTTTCTCTTATTGATAGTTATCTTCCATATCCTGGGGCCCCTGATGAGAAACACCACTTTCTCTCTCTCTTTTTTCCCCCCGCCAGATTTCTAAGGGCCCATGGCCAATTATCTGTATGTGTGTACATGCTAAGTCGCTTCAGTAGTGTCCAACTCTTTGCAACCCTATGGACTGTAGCTCTCCGGGCTCCTCTGTCCTTGGGAATTCTTCAGGTAAGAATGCTAGAGTGGTTTATCATGCCCTTTTCCAGGGGATCTTACCTATCCAGGGATTGAACCCGCATCTCTTATGTCTCCTGCAATGGCAGGTGAGTTCTTTACCACTAGCCACCGACTCAATGGACATGAGTTTGAGTAATCTCCGGGAGTTGGTGATAGATAGGGAGGCCTGCGTGCTGCAATTCATGGGGTCGCAAAGAGTCGGAAATGACTGAGCGACTGAACTGAACTGAACTGAGCACCACCCAGGAAGCCCTAATGATCTGTGTTCTGTCAAATCAAAGGAACCAACTTTCTTTTTTTTCCCTATGTTTTCCTGCCATACCATAGGCATCTTTCAGTGGAAGCAAATTTGAAACAAAGTTTTGCTATTGCATATCTAAGTTGAGACTTGTAGCTGCTAGATTGGAGTGAAGTTTCATTTAGTAGGGGAAATGGGGTTGCTGGCTTTGAATCTTTTCAGGGATCCTTAAGGTCTGAGACAGACCACCCATTGGTTTTGAAGGGTTAGTGTCAGACATAGTTCTGCTTGGAAACAAAGGAATTGTAAGATTTAAGAGGCTTGGCATAGTCTGTTCTGCGAACCTCTTTAAGCCAGGTCAAGGAACTACCTTTAGGTTTCCTCCTACCTCTCCCATGCCTTCTTCCCCCTCCCATGCCTTCCTTCCTTCCCTGTCCCTTCTTTCTACCTGCTCTCCTTTCATTTCTTTTGGCAGCTAGTGGAGAACCCAGAAGAAAACAATGAGTTAAGACAGTCATCAAGTTGGACAGTATTCTGTTCATACTTATTTGGGACTTGGAAATAGAATAATCAGTCTGAAAACTGTATTAAATGATGGAGCCTCTACTCATATTTTGTTAGCATTTAGGGTGAGGGGGTGAAATTACAAGCTGTGTGACTTGCAAATGGAATAAGGCAGATGACTAATTTTCTCTGTGCTTAATGCCAATGGTATTACCCAAGAAACAGCCAGCACCATGCCAGGTTCCCTTTCTTCATTCTAGTCACCCCATCTTTAAGGCACAATGTAGTTAAACTCTTACAGAAGCCTTATAAGGAAATTATTATTATTGTGGCCAGTTTACAGATGAGGAAATGAAGCCTTAGAAAAGTTAAGTACCTTGCCCAAAGTGATATATCTGGGTATGGGAGAAGCTAGTATTTTAACCTTAACTGCAAGCCTGGCTTGCAAAGTTTGCTTGGAAAGGTTTGCTGTTGTTAGAAGGAACGGGGCCCTGGAACCAACTGATGGAGAAGAATCCTTCATGTTTACCATCGAGTTACCAAAGGCTATGCATATGAGCTTTACCACTGACAGCAGGGGCTCATCGTGACCCCAAGCTTTTACTCAAACCACAAATGACCTGCTTCATTATGCTTCTTAATTCAAGTCAGGAATACTTTATCTCGCTCCATGAAACAAGTCCATTAAATTATGGGTGTAATTGTTCCTTCTAAACAATAGGAAGTAACACCTCTCGCGTTATAGCACATGTGCTTTGAGGAAAAAATTGGCTTCTTGTAAGCTGAACATATTAAGGGGTGTGGTATTTCAATGAGAACCTTGGTAAACACGTAACTGTTCTGAATAGTTTATTCCAAGTTCAGAGTATCGCCCACACTCATTTGGGTTTTATTCCTACTTCCCAGCCAAATGCCATGAATCAAGGAGTGTTCCTGGCAAGATCTAGGCTCAGTTACAGGCAACCCTAAAAGGCAGGAGTGAAAGTGTTGCTGATAGAGAGCAGGTTTGGCCAGCAGTGGCCGGGCAACTTCAGAATATTTGCTGAACACGGTCCACAAACCCCAAGGGTCCCCAGGGGAGCTCAGAAAACTGAAAGAAGGGGCCCCACTCTCTGTCTTCTGAGGAAAGGTCATCATACGTTTTACGAAGGAGGCTTTTACCTATGTTACTAGTTACTGTTTTTTCTATTAAATGTTAATGTTTAACAGAATAACCTCCTGGTACTGACTTAATCAGCAAAAATTTAATGAGATCTTAAATTGCTGAAGAGTCAAGTGTAGAAGAGGAGGTAGAAATTCTTAACAACCAACTGTGATTGACTACCTATAAAAGTTAGGAGGTCAAGAAGCTTTGTATTTTAATAGCAAAAAAAAAAAAAAAGTACCTGTCCTGCAATTTTCTTCCTCAAAGCAGTTGTTACTCAGTTCCTAAGATGACTCATATTCTACACTTCTTTAATCATTCTTTTCACTTTTGCCTCACAGAAGCAATATCCACTTTACAAACGTGTTTTGTTTTAAAAGATTATTTGTAAACTGGTTGTTGGAAACTAAAAATACATTTCCCATAAGGTGTTACAGTGGCAATTAGAATCTCAATTGACTATTAATATAGTAAAACATATTCTAGTGAATCACATATAATTATTTTTATAGGAAAATGAGTTCCTCATTCTAATTTTAGATCAAATCTCCACCTAATTAATCAGCCTCTCTGGGTTCTTTGTCATTCCAGTCAGAAGCAGAACAGTTCAACAAAAAAAGATCAAGTGTTTGTGTGGAATGTAATATACACCCAGTGAGATGTCACAAACAGTGCAGCTTCAGCTGGATTTTGGAGAATGTTTAGGATTTGAATTGGTGAAAGGAAAAGAGGAGAGCATTTCAGGCAAAATGAGCAAAGTCATGGAAATGGGGATAATCATGAATAGGAAATGGGGTATGTTAGTGGAAAGCTCTGGCGAAAGTAAGAGTTGTATTTGAGAGTGTGTTGAAGACCATGCTTGGGGTAGCCCCACAGTTGGATGGCTTTGAGGGGGATTTGGAATTTAAGAAAGGAAGAAAGCGTTCAATAAGTATATGTTAAATGAATATCTTACTTATACTAACATTGGTCTCTATCTTTCTTTCCCTCTCGTTTGTTTTATCTCATCTTCTCCTGTTTTCTTTCTTCCTAGGCCTCTCAAGCCTTCTAGTCACTTTGGCCCCTTCCCAGGTTATATAGGACTTTCCCCATCTTCCTGTGCAAGGGGATGGGAGAATTTTAATAATTCCTTACCAGATGCAGTGATTTTTGTGGAAGTCTTCTAATGAGGCGGTAATGCGTCACATCTCCATTTTTTGGCCTTTCATTTCTGTGGTTGTTGTCTAGTCACTAAGTTGTGTGTGACTCTCTTGTGACCCTGTGGACTATAGCCTGCTAGACTCCTCTGGCCTTGGGACTTCCCAGGCCATGAATATTAGAGTGGGTTGCCGTTTTCTTCTCCAAGGGATCTTCTCAACCCAGGGATCAAACCCGCATCTCCTGCGTCGTAGGCGGATTCTTCACCACTGAGCCCGCCTGGGACGCCCCTAGTGGTTTCTGAGTGAACGGCTGGTCAGTGGGCCCCTCTTGCAAGTGCCCAGCTGTCCAGAGCTCTGTAGCTTTGCCCACATGGCGGGTTTTAGCAAAGCTTGAACTAGAAATTGGAGGGATGAGCATCTGTATCTTGTGACTCTGACCATGACATTGGCAGTGGAGAATGTGTAGGAACTCTAGGAAGGTCTTCTCCAGGCATCAGCATTCCCCTCCATCCCCCTATCTGTCTGCCCCTTCAGTCTTTCTGGCTCAGATGCCAGACACTTTGCTTTTATTAGTGCCATCAAATATTTCTTGCTCCTTCTACATTTCCCCAGCTATCGTTTCTATTAATTTGAAAATTTTAACCTGTTCCATAGGGTCATCTGGAAGAATTAATCTGTATTAGTTTTCAAATTTCAGTACCTGATTCATGATGGATTCTTCATTTGGGGAAAAAAGGGTCAATCAGTTCAAAATTCCACAGTTTTTGGTTTTGCTTTGTTGTTTTGCTGTGGTCTTGATCATAGTAAAATGTACTGACAGAACTTTGGTAAATAGAGGGTACTTTATGGGCATAGTAAAGATACTTTCTCTATCTCATGCTGGGGCCTGTGGCTTTTAACTTATGGATGCTTTGGGGGATTATGGAATAAGATATTTGAAATTGATATAATTGAGCTATATCTTGGATGTTTATGTGCTCCATCTGTGTTCTTATCAGAATCCTGTAACTGGACTGGAGTTGCCACTCTTCAAAAGTCATTTCTTTAGGGCATGCTTGTGTTCTCAGTTGTGTCTGACTCTTTGAGACCCTCTGGACCATAACCCACCAGCCTCCTCTGTCCATATAATTCTTCAGGCAAGAATACTGGAGTAGGTTGCCATTTCTTTAGGGCAGAGTCCATTTAAAATGCAGGAACCTATGTCTTTAATGTGAATGTGAATGGGTTGTGTGAATGTGTTTTTCTCATTCAACCCTGAGTGAGAATTAGTTTCAGATCCTTTGGGCTGTTAGACCCTTGAGACACGGGCTCCAGTGAGTATGAGAAGGTACCACAAATGTTCTTTAACTGGTCCTCAGCTGTTGCTCTCAACTCGGGGGATTTGATATATACACATTCTTGGTCCTCACTCTTGGAAACTCTGGTTTGATAGGTCTGGGTATGGCCTAACCTCTGCATATAAACTCCTGAAGTGGTTTGACTCCTGGTTGAGGTGTCATGGCCACTGATACTGTAATGTCCTTCCCTAAGGAGACAATCGTGCTGACTGCTTGAAAGGGGGTTTTAAGCCCAAATGGATGGACAGGCCTGGATGGGATTCTGCACCGGGGCCTTGTTTTGAAATGGAGCTCTGTGTTAAAATGGGAGCAGTCTTTAGAGAAGGTTTCTGGCCAGTTTGGATTACTCACTTGGGGGATAATATTTGCTGCCACTGGGAAAAGGGAGAGATTTCTTCCCACTTCAGATGCCTCCTTTAGATGTGCCGAATTGAGTGATATTTAGGCTCTTCGCTGTGCAGAGCCACTGGGGAGAGGCGGAACCAGCGGCTGGCAGCTGGCTTTGAAATTAGCATCGTAGTGTAAATTACATCGGCACCTACATGCCAGTGGCTTCCACGGCTTTTGTGACACATCTTCCCTGGGACATTTCTCCCTGGTAATTGTGGTGCCTGTTGTTTGTACATTGGTCCTTTCATCAGTGCCTTCTCTGAGCCTCATGGTCCCCAGATTTCTCCAGTACAGAAATAAATTTTTCCAGCATAGGAAAACTTGGTGGGAGAAGGGAGTCTTGAACAAAATTTTTCAGTAATCTCTCTGGAGATGGCCTTTTGCATGACTTTCTCTTCTTTCTTTCTCCACGAAATCCATATAGCAAAAATATAAACAAACTCAGCCCTCTTTCTGGATCATTATAATTTGAAGGGTTGGCCCAGGTTGGGTGTAGATGGAGGAAAGGAATCATGATTTAGAGCAGATGTGCTATTCTTATGTAATCTGAGCTTCAGGTACCAAAGGAAAATTTCTGAATCACTCAGGCCCCAAACTGCACCTCTGAGGGTCTGTTGTTTTGTTTTGTTTTGTTTTTTGACAATCATCTTCCTTCCTACAGCAACCTCATCCCCACTCCAGGCCTCAGAAGAAAAGGCAATTGTGAACTCTAGCCAATGAGAAATCCTGCAGGGAAAGTTCATCAGAGCTGGGTGTGAATCTACCTTCTGCCCTGGCTACAGGGGGAGGCCAGCAGAGAGGTCATACCTCCTCCATTCTCCTGCCTCTGTCCTCTTGCACTCTTTTAAAACCACGTTCCACTTAGGACCCAAGGAGAGATATTCCCAACCCTTGGAGGGGGACTATGGCATGTTTGTCATTGTATTCCAGCCTCTGTCCTGAGCCTTGGCACACAATTTGGGTGCTTAAAAATGTTAGTTGAATAAGTGGTAATGACCATTCCACATTCTGGTTCTGGTTGAATTCAGACTGATTATTTTTCCATTTCATACCTCCTAAGCTTTCCTCTTTATCTCAACAGTAACCTCCATGCCCTGCTCACTTCCCTTAAACAGCAAGTTTGGGCTCTTGGAGATGGAGCAGAATTACTTTTCTTATGGACTTGATGAAGAATTGCAGCTTGTCACCTCACAGTTTTACCTGTTTCATTCTTAGCAATTCTTTGCCCATTACTAACAACCTGAGACTTGTGAAATGTCCCTTAAATAAGCCAAAAACATGGTCTCACCACCATGAGCAGCATTGTTTTCAGTCCCAGCCTCCAGCCAAGTTTCTTGGGTCAAGGCCAGGTGCAAGCACACATTCTTTATCTGTAGAATGGAGATAAAAATACCACTTCATTTACCCTGAGGAGACAAATGTATTTAGCAATTAGAGTAGTCTTGTGTCTGAGTGTGGGATCAGGATCCAGCCTGCTGGATGTGGATTCCAGCTCCATCACTTTCTACCTGTGTGACCTTGAGCAAGTGACAGTCTCTTAGTGCCTCAGTTTCCGCTATGGTAAAGTGAGGTTCATAGTGGTATCTACCACATGGGGTTGTTGTGAGGAATAAAATGAAATTACACATAGTGTGTGAGATTGGTGTCTGGCATTGGTGAGGTCCAAGAAATGTTAGCTTTGAATTAAGAGCAGACACTCCTTGGATGATGGCAATCGGGGATCATAATTTGGCCAAATGGGAATTTTATCTATGAACTTCCTACCCTTCTGCCCAAGCAACAGTCTGAACTACTATGACTGTTTTGACTTTGTCATTTAGAATCTGCTCAGAGCCTAGTGTAGACAAGGGTAATGGTTCACTTCACTGAAGTGAAGTGAAGTTGCTCAGTCGTGTTCGACTCTTTGTGACCCCATGGACTGTAGCCTACCAGGATCCTCAGTCCATAAGATTTTCCAGACAAAAATACTGGAGTGGATTGCCACTTCTTTCTCCAATTTCCTTCCACTTCATTACCTTTTCCCTATTTTGGAAAAAAGTGCAGCCTCTTTTTTTAAGTTGAAATGGTACGAAGGAGCTGTCAACAGATTGGAGGCTTATTGGGTAGGGTTTTGATCTGGGTTAGGAAGAATATGTATATTTTCTCTGTAAAGAGATAACAGATAATAAATAATCTGTGGCCACCACGTTATCTTCCTGTTTAATTCTTTAATTTCTTTTTGGAGGAGATAGGTGGAGGAGAAATATATCATGTACACAAAAGACAGTATAACACATATAAATAGTTTAAAGCAGGGATTAGCAAACTACAGCATGTGGGTTAAATTTTGACTGTGGCCTCTTATGGTAGAGCCTGTGAGCTAGGAGTGGCTTTTCATTTTTAAAGTGTTATGGAAAAAAAACAAAAGTAGAAGATATATGAAAGCTTGTATGTGGCCCTAAAATACTTACTATCTTGCCCTTTATAGAAAAAGTTTGCCAACCTCTGTTTAAAGAATAATAATAAATCACCCTTCCTCCCATCTCCAATTATCTCATGAAATAGAACACCACAAATATCTTTGAAACTTGTGGGCACCCCTCCCTGACCACATCCAAAGCCATCCCCCAGAGTTAACCATAATTCTGAATTTTATGTTATTCATTCCTTTGCTTAAATTTTTTTATCATACACACACACATATATACTTATATATTAATATATATGCACACAGGGATATTATTTCATTTTTCTTGACCTCTGTATAAGTGGGATAATACTCTGTATTTTCTTCCATCACATGGTTTATTCTTTCAATTTTATCTTTTTTTTTCAATTTAAGATTTGAGAGTCATCTAGGTATATGTATGAAGCTAAAGTTCATTAATTTTTACTGCTGGGCATCTGTGTGTGTACATATCCTCTGCATAATTATCTCTTCTATTCTTGATGGACATTTGAGTTTCCATTTTTTCGTATTATGAACACTTGCTATCAGCATTCTTATTACAATTTCACGGTGCATATGTGCAAGAGATTCGGTAGATGTGGACTCAGTGCGTCATTGGTATGTTTCTTTAACTTTACCAAGTGATACCAAATGACTTTCCAAGGTGACTGTATAAATTTCACTCTGTTGCAGTTACCAAACATTGTGTCATGAACTGTCCCAATGCTTAAAACAACAATATTCGTTTCCTCATGATTTTGTATGTCAAGAATTTGGGAGGAGCTTGACTGAGTGATTTGTCTCTAATCCACGTGGTGTAAACTGAGGTTCCTGGGTCTGGAGGATCCATCCGAGGATGGCTTCTTTATTCATGTATCTACGTCGTGGTGGTCTTTGGTCTCTTCCTTCACACAGTATGTCATCCTCCAGGGCTTTTCCACATGGGTTGGATTCTCACAGAATAGTGGCCTCAGGACAGCCTGAATCCTTAAATGGTGGTTCAGGGTTCCAAGAACAAATGTTCCAAAAGTTTGGAAGTGGGAACTGCCAGTCTCTTAAAGCCTGGACATAGAAACTTGGATAATATCTTTTCTGCCACATGCTATTGTCAAAGTAGTCACAGAGCCTGCCCAGAATCAAAGGGAGAGAAACACATATCCTCCATATCCTTGGAGGTAAGTATACTAGACAGTAATAATTTGTGGCTTCCAACTTTAATCGGCCACACATTCCCTGTGGTCAGGTATGAGAGGTCCTACTGCTATACATCCTTCTTAACACTTGGTATTGTCAAGCTTTAGAACTGTTGTCACTCTGGAGACCATGAAAACACAGGGAGAATGTTGTAAAATATCATTTATCGAATATTTACTGTGTGCTGGGCACTGTGCTAAATGCCTTTCATTTCCCCCCTCATTTTAATCATAACCATTATTCGAAATAGATACAATTACTTTTGGAGAGGTTAATTAACTTTCCATAGGTCACATAGCTAATAACTGCCAGAATGTAGATTTGAACAGAGATTTACCTGACTGCTAAGCCCATGGATTTAATTTTTCCTTTCCATCCCTAGATGTGAGCTGAGATGATGATTTGCGGCCAAAGTTAAACTATGAAGAAAATGTAAAACATTAATAAATGATGATTAACACATGCAGTGGTTAGGAAAAAAATGACTTAAAATTTTTTATTCCTGTAACTTGGGAGCACCATTTCCCCCTTCCTCTGTCAAGCAATGAAAAAAAAAATTGTTCGACTCCAAAAATAAAAAGTAAGAAACAGAAAACAAAGCAGAGCTTTTTAGTGCTCAATAGGAATTAGTACTACAGTTTTTAGAGATGAGCTGGAACTGACCTCATGGTGCATAGAGCGTAGTGGAAGAAACATTTTTATTTCTTTCATCTAAATCAAGGGAACACTGCAGTTTTTGTGATTTGACCAGCCCAGAAGGAAGAATGAAAATCTCTTGCCAGAGAAAATTTTGGATCACACTTTCCTTAGAGCCTAAATCAGAATCTCATTGGTCAATTTTCTATATCTTTGCTATTTCTATTCCGGATGAATCGGAACAAAGCTGGTACCTCATTAACACATCATTCACCAGCCAGACATTCACAATAAAAAATCCACTTTTTGGTAGTTTGGGGATTCCCAGGGCCAGAACCAAAGTCCCATGATGGCACATGGAGATGTCTCATAGTGATGGAGCTTTGGGACCTAACTTTTCTCCCCCTGACTTCATGACTTAATTCATGGTATGGATTCACTAGTCCTTGAGGAAAATACATTTCTTGGATTTCCACTGGCAAATTAATTGCTTAATGACTGGCATTCTGGAATTCCAAACCATTGGAGATTGTTCTTTAGATACACCATTGTTTCCCCAAATTTTAATCTCTTTCACTGACTGAATTTCACCCATTCATTCTTCCTCAACCTGTTCTTTTCTAGGCATCCCTCTTGATTCACTTTACCAACACTCAGTGCCCTTGAGAAGTCTCAGCTTGTCTTCCTCAACTTTACTGCATCTCATCTTTTTTTTTTTTTTTTTTTTTTTTAGCAATACCCAGCGTGAGTTTATTTTATTTTATTTTTTAATTTTTATTGGTTGGAGGCTAATTGCTTTACAATATTGTAGTGGTTTTTGCCATACATTGACATGAATCAGTCATGGATTTATATGTAGTCCCCATCCCGATCCCCCCTCCCACCCCCCTCCCCACCCCATCCCTCTACTGCATCTCATCTTAACTAGCTTCTGTTTAATTGAAAATCAGTATTCCTGATTTCCATTTGCATTATTGCTCTGAATGTTGGACAAAGTACTTAGAGTGTTATCAACAATGTTTACCCAAGTTTAAATGTCACCCCAGAGGGATGAACTCTGAGTTACGTATGGGGCCATTCATCTTTGTTTCTTTGCCCAGTCTTCAGGAGTTTTGGAGTAGTGGTTCACTAGTCTGGCTTTCGGAGAAGGCAATGGCAACCTGCTCCAGTACTCTTGCCTGGAAAATCCCATGAACGGAGAGGAGCCTGGTAGGCTGCAGTCCATGGGGTTGCTAAGAGTTGGACATGACTGAGTGACTTCACTTTCACTTTTCACTGTCATGCATTGAAGAAGGAAATGGCAACCCACTTCATTGTTCTTGCCTGGAGAATCCCAGGGACGGTGGAGACTAGTGGTCTGCCGTCTATGAGGTCGCACAGAGTCGGACACGACTGAAGCGACTTAGCAGCAGCAGCAGTCTGGCTTTACTTTTTGCTGCCCTGTTATATGTTGAAAGGACTGATAAGTTCTGACCACATGGAAAGTCTCAAGCTGATAGAATCACACACACACACACACACACACACACACACACACACACATTATTGACTTAAAAATAGCGAAATCCGAAATTCTTTTAAGTTTTAGAATCTCATGCAGGATGTTATTTAGGATCTATTAATATATTTGTGGTTTTAAAAAATAACAGAACTTAAAGGAAAAATATTTGACCTTGAGGATAACACACTATCCACTTGATTATAGGGGACCCAGTTTTCTCATGGTGACATTCTCAGCTCCGATAGCTTTTTTCCCCTACATGATTTAGTAGCTGTCTTATTTCCTGGAAATGGATTTTCAATTGTGGTGACCTCTAATGGTGATCACATGACTTGTGAGTTGGGGGGAGCTACAAATGTCTCCCTTGGAGGTGGTGATGTCAACAAAGTGTGAAAGAGAATCTATCCTCTCTATAAATCAAAGCTAAGGATTCACTTGAAAAGATCCACCAAGTATTAAGAGCTTTAAAATTAATTTTATTTTAACATCAATAGAAATAGGAGCTTTTCTACTTAGCTTGGGGGAAAATGTCTGATAAGCTTTTCTGGGGACCTAAAAGAAATGTCTCTTATTGCCAACGCAAGCAAAATGTGTAAAGGGATATTTCTCTACCTTGAGGAAGTCAGTCTCCAGGGTTTCTTCTTGCTCCAACTCTGTGATTTTGTGTAGAATGGAGTCTTTACTGTGACATATTGAGTCAGACTTTGGGGAAATAATTTTTTCCTCCTGGCTTATGATGGTTACGAGGTGCACCCTCTTTAGACTTTCAGAGATGTAAGAAACAAAACACAACAACAAAATGTTCTCTACAGGCCCCATTGGTCTCTACAGGCCCCATTGCCTGATTTGGGAGAAAGATGATTTAATTCAGAGCCAGCCACTTTCAACATTGGTGGAAAGAAATCTTATTGTATAATGTGTTCCAAAGGGAAGTCCCTTTGGGGGCAATGCTGGAAGCAGGATGCCTCGAGAGCCCAGATACTGTGCTGAACTCACACGGATGCTCCAGCAGATGGGCTATTGCTTTTAAGTCTCCTCCTCCAGGCTACTTTGTAAGCCTCTGACTTCTCCCCACTCCCCCCAAAAGCTATGAATAAATGAATATATCAAATAAATGAATGATTTGTTTGTCTTTGCTTTTGAAGTGAAATCCCATTGTATTTAATACACACCCATTGAATAAAAACCAATTAAGAGCCAAGTAAGAGTGTTTTGCCAATTTAAAAATTATATATTTTTGTAAATACGGATGAACTAGTCAAATTAAATAAAATTTAATTTGTTGACACTGGTGTTCATCTGTATTTAAAATAATATGTCTGAAATAATAGGACTTCTCCAGTGGCTCAGCTGTGAAGAATGTGCCTGCGATGCAGGAGCTGCCAGAGATGGGGGTTCAATCCCCGTGTTGGGAAGATTTCCCTGGAGAAGGGGATGACAACCAACTTCAGTATTCTTGCCTGGAGAATCCCATGGATGGAAGAACCTGGTGGGCTACAGTTCATAGGGTTGCAAAAAGTCGGACATGACTGTAGCGCCTTGGCATGCACACACGTCTAAATTAATAAATTAATATGATAATAGTAGTTTTTCCACTCCCAGTGTCCAGAAACAGTTTTGTTTAAACTCTTTATATGCATGGTTTTTCTATGACTTATCTTTGAATGACTTAACACAGATTCCTAGGGCTCTTCATTCTCACTTCTGAGTTGTTTGAAAAATAGCACATTTGAATCCCTGTTTAAGAACTACTGTGCCAAACCACATGTTCTTAGGTATTTGGCTAATGTTAGGTATTTAGCTAATGTTAGGTAGTTGGGTTGGAGAAGGCAATGGCACCCCACTCCAGGACTCTTGCCTGGAAAATCCCATGGATGGAGGAGCCTGGTAGGCTGCAGTCCATGGAGTCGCTAAGAGTCAGATACGACTGAGCGACTTCACTTTCACTTTTCACTTTCCTGCTCTGGAGAAGGAAATGGCAACCCACTCCAGTGTTCTTGCCTGGAGAATCCCAGGGACAGGGGAGCCTGGTGGGATGCCGTCTGTGGGGTCGCACAGAGTCTGACGTGACTGAAGCGACTTAGCAGCAGCAGCAGGTAGTTGGGTTTTCACTCGCATGTATGTTATATATTTGTGATCTCCAAAATGAAACCACTTTATTGATTTTAAAAATTATTTTAAAAGGCTTACTTGTTTATTTTTAACTGCATTCAGTAGTTTCAAATATAAATCTTTACCTATGGGAATAAATTACTAAATATTTGTTAAATTGCTTTTTTAAAAAACTTATTCCATACCAACATATGTAAGTATCTGAACAAGCATGGACTATTGGTGGTTTTAAAGATTTGGTGCCTTCCGCATTCCATCTCCAGCACTTTGTAATTCAAAATAAAATAATTGAGAAAACAACTTGTTATTTGAAATATTTTGTAAGGAATCTTATACAAGACAACTCCACTTGTGAGGGGTTGAAGAGGAGGAGGGAACCCAGGAGAAAGGTTTCTCTGAGGAGGGAAAAGAAAACGTTTGCCTTATAACAGGGCATTTGTAGCTAAAGAAAGGATACAATAATTCTATTTTCATCTTTCAAGTATTCATTTAATTTGCTTATGTGGAAGTACCTATTAATTCTGTTCCTTCTCTTTCACTCTGCTTACAGAAAAGGTTGATAAACTAGTGGGATGATACTTAGAGAAGGCCCCTCTGCTTACTTCCAAATGTTTCTCTTACAGATTCATTTTGAATTCCCTTTAGAAATAGAGACAGGGAAGATTATGTTTGCTGGGAAAACCCTTTTGAACCTAGCACTTTAGACAGAGAAAGAAACTGGATCATGTTAAAGCAATTTTAATTGTTGAAAATACCATAAATAATGAAAGCCCAGTGGTGCACCTGTTAGGTTGCATGAACCATTTCTTATGTGATGTTATGGAGTAACCTTAGGTAATTTCTTGATTTGGTCATCACCATCTTTGTCATCATCATTTCCATCATTCACTGGTCACATACAGTGCCAAGGACTGCACATATCAATTGACACAAATCATCTCTCCCGCATTACACAGCTACATTCCAGCTTGCTTTTGGTAGGAATATTTGGAGAGGAAGACCAAATATTTTTGTATGTTTGTATGTAATAACAGTCTTGTACAGCTCAGTAGCTTGTTTTCAGCTCCTGTCAATCTTGGCAATACCTCAACCCACAACCCTTCAGGCTCTGAAGGGAACTTTCCTTATCAGTCAGTTCAGTCGCTCAGTCGTGTCTGACTCTTTGTGACCCCATGGACTGCAGCACGCCAGGCTTCCCTGTCCATCACCAACTCCCCAAGCTTGCTCAATCCCATGTCCATCGAGTCAGTGATGCCATCCAACCATCTCATCTTCTGTCATCCCCTTCTCCTCCCACCTTCAATCTTTCCCAGCATCAGGGTCTTTTCCACTGAGTCAGTTCTTTGTGTCAGGTGGCCAAAGTATTGGAGCTTCAGCATCAGTCCTTCTAATGAATATTCAGGACTGATTTCCTTTAGAATTGACTGGTTTGATCTCCTTGCAGTCCAAGGGACTCTCAAGAGTCTTCTCCAACACCACAGTTCAAAAGCATCAATTCTTTGGCTCTCAGCTATCTTTGTAGCCCAACTCTCACATCCGTACGTGAGTATTGGAAAAACTATAGCTTTAACTAGATGGACCTTTGTTGGCAGAGTAATGTCTTTGCTTTTTAATATGTTGTTTAGGTTGGTCATAGCTTTTCTTCCAAGGAGCAAGTGTCTTTTAATTTCATGGCTGCAGTCACTATCTGCAGTGATTTTGGAGCCTAAGAAAATAAAGTCTGTCACTGTTTCCATTGTTTCCCCATCTGTTTGCCATGAAGTGATGGGACTGGATGCCATGATCTTAGTTTTTTAAATGTTGAGTTTTAAGCCAATCTTTTCACTCTCCTCCTTTACTTTCATCAAGAAGCCTCTTTGCTTTCTGCCATAAGGGTGGTGTCATCTGCATATCTGAAGTTATTGATATTTCTCCCTGCAGTCTTGATTCCAGCTTGTGTTTCACCCAGCCCAGCATTTCACATGATGTACTCTGCATGTAAGTTAATAAGCAGGGTGACAATATACAGCCTTGACGTACTCCTTTCCCAATTTGGAACCAGTGTATTGTTCCATGTCTAGTTTTAACTGTTGCTTCTTGAACGGCATACATATTTCTCAGATTATATAACTATCCTTATACAAAATGACTAAGACAGGATTTTTCTGTCCGTTTCACTCTCTTTTCATCTTCCCCTTGCTGCAGACCTCACTCAAAGACCATTTCTCCCTTAACTTTCTTCCTTGCCTTCTTACTCCTGCTTTTTTTTTTAGGATTCTATTCCTTCTGTTAAAGCTAATCTGAGGAAATTGCTTTGTTATGGAAAGGATTTAAACTTGGAATTTTGAAGATTTGGCCCTGAAGCTTGAATTTAGGCCTTAAGAACCCTTATGCTGGAAAATATTGAAGGCAGGAGGAAAAGGGGACGACAAAGGATGAGATGGTTGGATGGCATCACTGACTTGATGGACATGAGTTTGAGCAAGCTCAGGGAGTTGGTGATGGACAGGGAAGCCTTGGCATGCTTCAGTCCATGGGGTCACAAAGAGTTGGATATGACTGAGCAACTGAATTGAACTATCTTAAGTAAATCGCTTTAATTTAGTTTTCTTATCTATGTTACAAGTAGTGTGGGAATTAAGAGATAATGTATATTGCTGAGGCTAAGGGGTAATTCCCTGGTGGCTCACTAGGTAAAGAATCTGCCTGCATACAGGAGAACTGGGTTCCATCCATGGGTTCAGAAGATGGAGAAGGAAATGGCAACCCACTCCAGTATTCTTGCCTGGGAAATCCCAAGGACAGAGGAGCCTGGCAGGCTACAGCCCTTGGGAGTCACAAAAGTTGGACATGATTTACTGACTAAACCACCACCAAGGTGTGATTATGGTTCCAGGTGTCGTTTTCATTATAATGTGGCATTTAATCTGAAAGAGTGTCTGGTGATGGGCATTTGAGCTACAGAAACTTATAAGGGGGGCAGGATATGTGTTTGGAGATGGACTGAGTAGAGAACCACCAGTACCCCTAGAATGAATTATGGTTGGGAGGTGTTTGTTGCTTATCTACACCTACCTAGTGTTAATTCTCAGATTAGAACCATAGACCCTTAGTGCTCAGACCTTTGCGGTCTACTAGGTGCAGATGAGGTATCTGAGGTCTTGCCCAAGATGACATAATTCACTAGCATCAGAACTAGGGTGACAGGCAGATGTCATCTCTCCCAGTAGTGGAACTGACAATTAAAGACCAAGCTCGCAAGTATCCATGTTTAGTCTGAAGGAGGCTTGTTAAATTCCATTTCCTCCTAACAGCTCCTAATGGAAGCTTTCAGATATCTAATGGTTGCTTTTTTGTGAATCCTCTGGGTGAAAAGATTTAATAAGAGCTTTAAAAAGGGAGTCCTCTGGTCCCTACACTCCTCACCAAAGGCTGGTCAGGGCTGCACCAGGATGGAGCTGGTGTCCCGTTGGACCCCAGGGGCCCTGCCCAGGGTCCACCCTGATATTCATGGAAGAGTGATTGAATTCAACAGGTGTCCAACGTTGTGTGCTGACTTTCATATGAAGACTCTTGTCTGAAATTCTTAACATTTTTACAATAAAATGTTTCTAGAATGCAGTAAACCATTAAAAAGCAGTAATGAACAAACAGCATGAACTCATTGCAGCTTCTCAAATCTTTTATTGTTTTGCCATATCTGTTTCACATCACTTTTAAAAGAAAAGTCAAAGAAGTATAGTGGAAGCACTTGGAGCATTCCTTACCTTCCTTTTCCTTTCCTTCTTCCCATGAGGAAACCACTGTTCTGAATTTGGCATTCTGAATTTGGCATTCATCATTTCTCTTTTGCATATTTTACACTTTACATATGTGTCCATATACATATGTATTTATCCATAAATAGTATACAGTTGTCCCTTGATATCTGTGAGGGATTGACTCTAAGAACCGTTCCCCCCCATATACCAAAATCCGAGGATGCTCAAGTCTCATATGAAATGGTGCTGCACAGTTGTATTTGCATATAGCCTATGTCAATCCCCCCCTGTACTTTAAATCATTTCTAGATTCCTTATAATGCCTAATACAAAGTAAGTGCTGTGTAAGTAGTTGTAAATACAATGTAAATGCTATGTGAATAGTTGTCAGTTTGAAACAAAATCAAGTTTTGTTTTGGAACATTCTGGAATTAAAAAAAAATTTTTTTTTAAAATCTGTGTGGGTTGAATCCATGGTGTGGAACCCCGGGATACAGAGGGATGACTGTGTAGTTAAATTTTGCATGCTTTAAACTTTCTATAAGTAACGTTAGACTTTGTGATTCCCATACTTTGCTCATTTTGTTCAATATTACGTTTTGGGGATTTATCCATGCTGAAATGCGTCGTCCATAATATTTCAACTGCTATAATTTACATTGTATGGACTTGCCACCACAAGTCTTTATCCATCTTTCTGTTGCTTACCTGTCTCACTGTACTTTCCTAAATCATTATTTCATTTTGTTACTCCTTAAGAATTAGGCAATAAACCTCAGCTCACTATTTTTTTAAAAAATTATTTATTTTTTAATTGAAGGATAATTGTTTTACAGAATTTTGTTGTTTTCTGTCACAGGAAAATGTAGGTCACAGCACAGAATCTGAAGGTGGGGTTTTGAGTGGTTATAGTGTGGATTGTATTCTGGGTGGTATGAAGACCGCCTCCAAGCTTTGTGAGAGATACTTTGTTTTTATAATGCTAGGCTTCCTTTTTTCCTAAAGCATATTTAAAGCAGACCTCTGGGTGACTTTAAGGATGAGTTTTTAATGATTTTTTTTTTTTTTCTTAAACTGTTTCTTCCTCTTGTTCTTGTTTTCTTCTTTGCTCTTGTTAAGGGGACCCAGTTGGACCTGAGTTGCCCATGAACCTTGGGGTGATTCATGCTCTATTTACCACATATTCTTGAAAAATCAGTTAAAAGGAGGAGGGGGGAGGGCTGTAGGAGTTTAGTTTGGTTGTTTCAGGGAGGAGTATCGGGAGAGACTATTTCCCCTCCTCATGTCCCCCAGCAAAGAGCCTCCTAACTTCTCCCTAACCCAGGAACCTCACTCCGTTAAGCCGTCTCTGGGCACAGGCTGGTTCAGTGTGGCTTTATCTCCATGAGGTCCCCTTCTGTCCCTCCTTGCTCTCTTTTCCTGGATCCAGAAACCCCACTCAAGTTATCCCATCTGGTTATAGCACGCCTGAGATCTCCGTTTAACTATATTTAGTGAGGCTGGCTGGGACTGTGTGTCCCAAGGCTCTTTGGGGAAAGCTGTTTCCAGGAAGGCAGAGGGCCAGTGCGGGTGGGGGGTGTGTGGGGGAGTTGGTAAAGCAGACAGCACAGCTGCAGGGGACGGTTGTAAAAAAGATTAAACCTGCCTCACAGCTGAGTGTATTTTACCAATGTAAATGTTGATCTCCTTTTTTTTAAACCCTCAAGGGACCCCAAGGAGAGGAGGTGAGGGATGTGTCTTTGGAAACTTTACTAGGCAAGAAATGCTATTACGGTTGGAAATGCAGCTGACCCAAAACAAGAAGCTTTGAGAGCTGAGAGAAGGTCACAGAAAGGTCAAGAGGAAGGAAGGTGGGGGATGAGGGGACTGAGATGGAATATTTCAGGCACTGTAAGCTTTTAAATAAATAGTCGCAACCCTGCCCTTGGCTTATCAAGCTCTCCTAACCTTTTGACGTTTACTAATCCTGCCACCCTCAAACTTACTGTGTTCCAGTTGATAGAGACCGGATCTGGTTTGAACTGTCCTGTTGTCTCAGAAATGAAGGCAAATTGATGCTGGGAGGCTCGTTATCACGATACCAGTATATATCTGTGGGGGCCCAGGGCCTGCTGAGAAAGTCCAAGTAAAACTACGTGCCCTCCTGACCTCCCGATCACATCATCTCTCTCTCTTCTTGCAGCTGGTACTTAAGGCCTGGGACACACAGGGGCCCCTGGCTGGGGTCTTAGACTTTCTCCTACAGTTTCTCAGTTTCTCTTCCTGGTGTGAACTAAGGTCTGTTCTATACATCTGTGTCTCTTTTTCGGTCTTGCATATAGGGTTATCGTTACCATCTTTCTAAATTCCATATATATGTGTTAGTATACTGTATTGGTGTTTATCTGGCTTACTTCACTCTGTATAATGGGCTCCAGTTTCATCCATCTCATCAGAACTGATTCAGATGTATTCTTTTTAAATGACTGAGTAATATTCCATGGTGTATATGTACCACAGCTTCCTTATCCATTCGTCTGCTGATGGGCATCTAGGTTGCTTCCATGTCCTGGCTATTATAAACAGTGCTGCGATGAACATTGGGGTACATGTATCTCTTTCAGTTCTGGTTTCCTTGGTGTGTATGCCCAGGAGTGGGATTGCTGGGTCATATGGCAGTTCTATTTCCAGTTTTTTAAGAAATCTCCACACTCTTCTCCATAGCAGCTGTACTAGTTTGCATTCCCACCAACAGTGTAAGAGGGTTCCCTTTTCTCCACACCCTCTCCAGCATTTATTGCTTGTAGACTTTTGAATAGCAGCCATCCTGACTGGTGTGTAATGGTACCTCATTGAGGTTTTGATTTGCATTTCTCTGATAATGAGTGATGTTGAGCATCTTTCATGTGTTTGTTAGCCATCTATATTTCTTCTTTGGAGAAATGTCTGTTTAGTTCTTTGGCCCATTTTTTGATTGGGTCATTTATTTTTCTGGAATTGAGCTGTAGGAGTTGCTTGTATATTTTTGAGATGAATCCTTTGTCTGTTGCTTCATTTCCTTTTATTTTCTCCCATTCTGGAGGCTGTCTTTTCACCTTGCTTATAGTTTTCTTTGTTGTGCAAAAGCTTTTAAGTTTAATTAGGTCCCATTTGTTTATTTTTGCTTTTATTTCCAATATTCTGGGAGGTGGGTCATAGAGGATCTTGCTGTGATTTATGTCGGATCATGTTCTTTTTTGACCCCTGGCATTGGTTAATGTGGGTTTCAGCTGAAGGTTGATGGGAAAATATTGATTTTTAATTGCTGTTTTTTGTTTATTGTCCTTAGAGTAAAAATAATAGATTCTGTGTGAAGGTGTTGGTCTCTCAGTCATGTCCAGTTCTTTGTGACACCATGGACTGTAACCCACTAGGTGCCTCTGTCCATGGAATTCTCCAGGCAAGAATCCTGGATTGGGTAGCCGTTTCTTTCTCCAGGGGATTGTCCTAACCCAGGGACTGAACCCTGGTCTCCTGCATTGCAGGTGGATTCTTTACCATCTGAGCCACCAGGAAAGCCTTCTAATAGACTCCATAAGAGGTTGAAAAACATCTATTTTTCATTAAAGTCATCTATGCCTGATATCTCCTTTTCACATAGAAATTTCATTTTTAAATTTCTGTATTAAGTGAGGAATTACATACGAAGAGGTCCCCCCCCTCCAACCTATCATAAATAACTATTCCTGTAAAGTAGTACCTACTTTCTGAGTAATTGTCACTGGTTTTAAATTAATTTACTTTCTTCAGTGGATGACTTTCCTAGTGAGGCCACATATATTTTTAGAGTTGATGACCCTTTAGTGTTGCAGCTAGGTTTCCGGATATCCCAAACCAATGTAATGTAAGCCTAATAATAATAATAACATACACACACACACACACACACACACACACACTCTCACACACATTTGTATATTGCTTACTATGGATTGGGAACTGTTCTGACTACTTAAATAGAACTCATTTTAATTCTCGTAGTAATCCTTGGAAAAGTAATCATTATTTTATCCATTCTACAGATGAGGAGATTATGATAGAAGGTTAAAGACCAGAATGTTAATGTTAAGTCATCTGCTATAGTTCTACAATAACTATAATTCCTCATTTCATTCTCAAATCTTCACTAACTAGGATGAACCCATCTTCAAGTCAGTTGTTTGTTGTGCAAACTCACACTGATTTTTTTCAGTCTCTAAAAGAGCTGATAATGACTTTGGCCACCAACTGGATTTTCTGCCCACCCCTTTGACTCTTCACCAAACTTTCCAGGAAAATCAAAAGCTTCAGGTGAAATCCCCAGCACGCTCTTCACCAGCTTCAGTTGCCTTTTATCTAAATCTCTCTAATGATATGCTCCTAATGAACTGATCTTTGCCATTGAAATTCTGATTTTGTTTTGCTTTGTATTGTTGTGTTGACTCTAAAGGAGGTCTTTTAACACATCACAATACTCCTTACCCCATTTAGGGCTTCAGACTGTGCCACATTTTGTCTGGCCAGGCTGCTGGTTTTTGACAAGGATTGATGGATGGATGGGATTGAGAGGTCAAAAGTTCTATATCCTAGCTGCTCAAAGTATGGTCCACAGGCCAGCAGCACCAGCATCATCTGGAAACTTGTTAGGAATGTAGCCTCCCAAAGTCTACCTCAGACCTGCTGATCGAGAATCTTCATATAACAGGTTTCCCATGGGAAGTTTGAGAAGTACTGTTTCATTCTGAAGCCTAGAGAATGGGATTGGTTGGGTTAATTTTAGGATCTTACCCTTTCCACTTCTGTTTCTCTCCTTGAATCCCCATTCCAAGTGTCCTGGACAGATCCTAGCTTTGATAATTTCTCTCATTAATATGCTTGTCTGTAAGTCTTAAAAGTGAAAATGAATGTTTCCCTTTGGGTTTTACACCTGTTCTTGTTTTGTGAAGTGCAATGTCTCCAGACAACTTACACTTGAAAAAAATTCTGAAGCACTGTGTCTGTTTCACAGTGTGACACCGTTTATTTCTCGGAAGTTTTCAAGAAATATTATCCTTATTTTCTCATGCTTCATATTGGTTGAAAAGAATTGTTTCCTTTTCATAAGCCAACAACGATACAGCTGCTTTTGATGTGAGATTAGAACCAATATCTCTGAGCCAAGTTATTTCGCTTTGAAGTCCTGTAATTGCAATTTGATTTTGACTAGACATATTTCATATCTAAACAAACCAACAGTTGATACTTCATTGGGAGAATTCTACTGTTGGGATATGTTTGGAGTAGCACTTGACTTATCAAAGTACTTATTTATTTTTCAAGTAGAAAAAATGTATTACATCCTTAACCATATTTTACAGTTCCCAGGGTTTAAGTGAGAGCTCTCAGATTTGGGTTTTTAATTTAATTTTAATCTTAAAAAGAAAACTATAGTAAGTAAGTGAAATGGACTAGGCAAAGGCATGTAGCAAATTGGCATAATCTGGATGACAGAGCTGAAAATTTTAGGATTTAGAAAAAACCTAGCTGCAGATAAGATTTTTTGAAGAGAAGAGAAAAAAATTTGCAATGCCTTTTGGAATACTGCGCTGATGGTTTATGCAGGTACTTATTAGGCACCTACAGGATACGCAGTCCTGGATTGCTTCAGTTCTGGAGAACATATGTCCTAGATTTTCTGGAACGGTCTTAGTTTCATTTTTTTCTATGTCCTGACCATGTGTCTCAGTGTTTGATCCAGCAAATATGTTCACAGCAGGGGATGTAGAAAGCAGAAGGTGAAAGAGTTGACTTTCAGTGAGGAGACATGACGTCCCTGTTTTCTTCTCAGATGAGCCCACCTGGAAAGTATAGGAAATGGTTTGGAAAGCACACCAGGCTTGGAAAAATTTATGCACATTGACAGATTTTTTGGCACTCTGTGCCCTGGCCACCACCCTGGCTCCCCTTTATCCTACCCTACTCCAGAAGAATTTAGTTATTTGCAAAGCTCAATTATAGGCCACATTAAACTTCCACTTGCATTGGGCCTTAGAGATTTTTGCAAGCAAATTTTGCAGTCAATGAAACCAGGCTTCAGGCAGTAAAGTACACACAATAAAATTTTTGTTAATTTATGTATGATATTAACAGTTCAAACCTGCCTAATTTTATAGCCAATTTAGATTAGCTAGAACAAGGAATTTAAAGATAATGTGGTTAATCTAAATGTAAAGAAAATTACAAACATCTTTTTAAACAATGTCATTTCAACTTTCTTCCACATCAGTACCCTCCTAATTCTCCTCACTTTGTTAAAAAAAAAAAAAAAAAAAAGCCTATAGTTGGTTACAAACAGCAATGATGTCCACTTTGAATTTATTTTGACATTTATTTCTCCTCTGTAGTCTTTGGTGGAGATGCTCATGTGTGGAACAATGGAGGGATTTATTAATACTCGCTGGTTTAAGAGGCAAGAATCTGCGAGTGAGGAGGTTAACTGGACCTTGTCTCCCTTTTTCCAGATGTTTCATGTTTAAAGGGAATGCTGCAAAAGAGCGATGTGCCAGCCCCCTCTCCGCTGGCTTGATACGTTGAAAGCAAAAAGGCCAGGAACATCCAGTGTAGATACAGCGTCCTCACTTTCATTTGAAGTGGTTCTAGTTCTTTCTTTTGCAGTTATGTGCCATGTGTTATTGCTCCACACACTTGGAGGTACAGCTGCAGCCTCCATCTCAGAGGAAACACGAACTCCTTCAGAGTGTTATGGAGCAAAGTGAATGTGTCGAGGACCCAGACATCTGGGTCCACACTGGGGCTTCATTGCTTTCTTGCTTTGGCAAATCAGACTATATAAATTCCAGTTTCTGCATTGTAAAATGTGCACAACAATATAGATTTCACAGGCTCATTGTATTAAATGAGAGAACATACATCCCATATACTTAGATAGCTACAAAGAAAGTCCTTGAAGATTATTTTTCCCCTAGAAAATCCTAGAAGTGTTAAGTTGCTGAGTCACGTCCCACTCTTTGTGACCCCATGGACTGTTCTTCTGTCCTTGGAATTCTGCAGGCAAGAATACCGGAGTGGATTGCCATTCCCTTCTCCAGGGGATCTTCCCAACCTAGGAACTGAACCCAAGTCTCCTGCATTGCAAGCAGAGTCTTCACCATCTGAGCCACAAAGGATTGCTGCATGCTATGCCACCCTCAACTGGGGCATATCCAAGGAGATACCTCTGCATGAAAAAGCCTGAAAGTCATTCATTCATTCCTCAGCTCCTTCTTTCAGCATATATTATGTATCAAGCATTTGGAATATAAAAACAAATAAGACACAGTCTACTCCTGAGGGATTCTTCATGGGCCTCTCACAATATTAAACCAAACAGCAAAGATTTTTTTTTAAGCTCTCAAATTTCTGCCCTGCCACCTGAAATCAGGTCTTTGCTTTCATTTCAAGTCCATTGACCAGCACACTGCACTGACCAGCAGACTATTAAAGAAAAAAAAGACTGTTTATTTCTCTTTATTAATTTTAATCCATATTGTTTATCACTGCTTATCATCTTCAAACAGAATGATTGCTTATGGAAATTTAATTCTGTCCATTCCAGGGAAAAAATAGAAACATACTCTTCTCTGTCTAATACTTAGGGATACCACCTGTAGTATTTATAGTTGGTATTGCATTGATTATTATGGCCTGGTCCCTAGTATGACCCAGTGTTAACGTGAGTGAAGCATAGTTCTTTCTCAGAGGGTAGTAGTACAGCATTTACTATTCTACTGCCCTGTAAACTAAGATTTGAATGAAAAAAAAACTAAGAGTAGTATCATTTTTAGCCTTGTGGTGAAATAGGCACCTCCCAGCATGATTGTTGCAGGAGAGTGGAACCGGACTGAAAAGCATAGGCTTTGGCATCAGACACATAGAGTGAACACTCCCAACTGGGCCACTCATGCTAGTGAACAACTCAACAGCTGTCAGTGACTTTGGGTAGGTCTTTCGATCTCTTCTAGTTTCTGTTTCCTCCTGTGTAAACTGAGCATCCCAACAGTACATAGCCCTCTGACCTTTGGTGAGGATTAAGTGGGATATTGCATGTAAAAGGCCTGGCGCATGCGAGCAGCCATTGTGAAGTGGCTGTCCTCATTAAGTTAGGTGTGGGGACTCAGGAGGGTGGAGTTTTGGATGAATGGCTTTTCCTTTGGAGATTAACATTCCCATTATCATCACATATATCAAATGGTCAGTCTTTGAGGGTTTATGGCCTTTCCATCTTCCTAGGAGGCACTGCTTCCTCCAGAAGTAGTTCTTAACCCAGAGGCCGCCTGGAGGGATTCCTGGGGTGTCATCTATTAACAGGCTTCTGGCTTTATATACCTAGGAGGAAGGAGGCAGCCGTTCCCTGGAGACAGGGACCACAATTCCCCGGCTGCTGCACTCCCTGCCCCCACCTTACATTTTATTTAACTTTAGTCCAGGGACGAGGGCCCTCGGCCTGCAGACGGGAGCTGTTTCATCTTAGCTGGGTCAGAGGTTAATGGAGATAAGTAGTATCTTCTTACCAGGAGGCCTCAGGAAAGCCCTGTGTGGTGTTGGTGTTGAATCAGAATCTCAGAGATTGAACAGACTGATATTCTCCTACCTTGAGGAGGGGCAGTGAGAGAGAAGTACAGCAGACCAGGCTGGAGGGTGGGGTGACTGGAGGTCCATGTCAGTCATTGAATGGCTCGGGGTGAAACAGGATGACTCTTTCACAAAAGAATCTAAAGTCTAGTATCAGGGCTTTTCACAGTACTCATTGGGAGCTCCCGTACAACCCCGTGGTGATATAAGGCAGGCCCAGCTCCTGCCTCCCGACCACAGCAGGCTTGCTGGCACAGACTGCCGCTGCTGAGGCTTGGAGCCAGGCTGTCCCTGTGGCCAATGGGAATGGCAGTCTGAGGTCTGATCCAGTCCCTCTAGTCAGGTTCTGTCTGGTCAAAGTCAGCGTGTCTGGGGAGTGCATGGGGTTTAGACTTGGGACGTCTTTCCTGAGATGAAGCGATTTTAGTAAGTCAATCCACATTACCAAAGAGGGGGACTGTAATTAAGCAATGTTTCAAAATACCCAGAAACCTCTTCCCTTCTAAAGGTCTTTCCTGGTCACCGACATAAAATATACTCTTCCTCTGTATTCCTAGAGTACTTGGTGTCATTTCTTTCTGTGTGTCCATCATTGGCTCCCCTGATTGCCAGACTTGCTTTCATTTCTTGCTTAATGTCCTAAAAGGGACTGAAGCAACATTCCTCTCAAAATTCCTCCCTCCGTTTCTCTTCCCCCTTCCTTCCATTACGGTATGTATTGGACATCTGTATGCCAGGTACTGCCTAGGTGCCGGGGATAACTGTGAATAAAACAGGCATAGCCCCTGCCCCCATGGAGCTGATGTTCTAGAGGGCATGCTCACTTACCTTTCCACTCCGGGAAGCAGGAGTCATACCCTGCTTCTTGTATCCCTTTTAGCAGCTTATGTCTTGTTGGCAAAGTGGCCTGAAATTCTTGTTCAACAAATATTTGCCTCTGGGCATATATACAGAGATTTACAGTTCAAAAACTCCTGAGACCAGTAAATGAGTGAGGTGGGCTGAGCGTCTGGGAAACACTAGGGAGTGGCGGTGACTGGCAGACTGGAGAACGTGGATGGGGCTGACGCCATTACTGCCACTCTGGCTGCATTTGGCCGTCTGGAACGTGAATCCTGTCTTGCTGAATCTTCTCTTTAGAGAAGCAGGAAAAAAAAAAAGAGAGAGAGAGAAGCAGGAAATTGGAATTTTAATGTGAAATCTCATTGTTAACTGTTGAAATTTAATTCAATTAACAGATCCAGGAAAATACATCTGGGGGCCAGATGAAGGGCACAGCTGTCAGAGTGTTCCTGTTGGTAGAGATTTACAGCTTTGGGCTGTTGGTGAAGAGGTGCGATGCTGTCTCTTGGCCCGGCATGCTACAAATCTGTGCCGACTCACAGATTCCTCCTTCTGTCCATCCCCTCGAGTTCAGGAGTCACCTCTTGGCCCCTGTCTGTTACAAAGACATGCCTATCACTTGCCCATCCTTTCAGCTCCTCCCACATTCTCCAGTGAACACATATACAGCAGTAGGGGAGCTGAAATCTCTAAGGAGAGAAAATGTGACATTTTCGAGCCTCAGGGGTGGCAGCATTGCACTGGGGTTACTGCCTTTGTTTAGGAGACACAGACCTGGGTGTGAATCTTGGTACAGGCAGCTACTAGATGCATTACTTCACTTCTTTGGGCCTCAGGTTCTTTATCTGTAAAATGATCATAATATCTGCCTTGCAAGGGGGTGATAAGAATTATATATATTAAGGCTATAAATTATATATATAAAGATTAAAACATATAATCTCCTTAGTGGTATTCAAGGAAGGGCTAGAGAACTACTTAACCCCTGGAGCGTCGTGACCTAGACAGAGCTGGCCTGGTTTTGTCTTGGGGTTTGAGTGAGAGTAATGGAGCGATGGGCATGAGTTTGAGTAAACTCCGGGAGTTTGTGATGACAGGGAGGCCTGACGTGCTGCGATTCATGGGGTCGCAAACAGTCGGACATGACTGAGCAACTGAACTGAATGGAGTGATGGTAGTTAAGGACATAGTGAGGGGCTTTGTGGGAAGCAAAACTGGGAGATAAACTGCAGCTCATTTACCATGTGGACTATGTTCATGTTGAGTGATGGCTTTGAGTGTTACAGGTATTTTTAATCTGTGATTAGGACACTGCTGAACTCATGGAGGTAGAAAAGTGTTCTTTCCATCTCCCTCATTGGTCATGCCTGGCATTCTCTGTGTTTTAGACAGGCTGCATAGTTCATGCAGGATGACAAGGAAGTTGCTGGTATTTTGAGTGCATGTGGCGGGAACGTCAGAGGGCTCTCTTTCATGTCTTCTTTGAGGGCACATTGGAAAGCAAGGAGAATGTTAGAAACATTGTGTCGGTTATGGAGCTAGAATTCAGTACCTGGGAGATGCCCCAGGTAGATGATAATTCACAGCATCTAGAGTCATCCTGTTATGTGTCTGTGTGTGTGTGTCTACACATACATTGTGATTTTCTAAGGATGTTGATGGACCACGGTACGTCTGAGAAAATAAGTACATTGGGCTGAATAAGGGACTCGGCCCTTGGTTTCACAGGCTCTAATGCCTACCACCTGATCGCTATGCTCAGTCCGTCAGTCATGTCCAACGCTTTGTGATCCCATGGACTGTAGCCCACCAGGCTCCTCTGTCAGTAGAATTCTCCAGGCAAGAATGCTGGAGTGGGTTGCCATTTCCTACTCCAGTGGACCTTCCCGACCCAGGGATCGAACCCACATGTCCTGTGTCTGCTGCATTGGCAGGCAGATTTTTTACCACTGTGCCACCTGGGAAACCCATCATCACTCCTGGCTCTTTAATCTCAGTCTAAAGATGAGATTTCTCAGACAGAGAGAAACCTCCAAGAGCTTGTGATAATGAGGATTTACTCTACTGTCTTATAACTTGGATACCAAATAAACAGCAATAGGTGAAAAATGGTGTCTACCAGACCAATGGTAGGTAATCTCTCTGCCAGCATTGGGACTTAGTCAAACAGGAAGCTCTGCTGCTTTCTAACTGTGATTCTCCAAGAAGACCATCCAACCTGTCTGGGTGTCAGTTTCCCTGTTAGTAAACTGGAGTTACTACTACCTCCAGGCCATGGCAAGCATTGCACAGACCTTGATGGACAGTACTTTTTATGTGATCTGCATTCTTGGGAAGACACGGATACTCTGTGTGTTTGTGGGTCTTTAAAGTCAGGACTGATCCCAATAAGGCACAGAAGCATATAAGAATGCTACTTTAATAAAACTGAAGAACAAAAATTCATTTTCATCCCAAGGCCCACCCCACATGCTCCCATGAAGAAGCCTAGAAATAACATCTCTGGAGTTAAGAGACTGAGAGGGATGGAAAATGTGCATGGCAGACAGGATCTATATCCAATTGGCTGTAGAGGAAATGACCAGCTGGGCAACCTTCTGGGGTTTCTGTAGGGGTTGTCTCCCTGAAAGATAAAGCTCCATGAACCACCTGGTGTAATGATCACACTGGCAAACCCCCACCCTAGTCCTCGTGGCTACCAGGAGCCGGGGAGTCGAGATGAAGACTTTGGGCTGCGAGCTTCCTGACACTCATACTGGTGACTTCCTCCTGTAAATCAGCCCCAGACAGCTGCATCCACTTACACTGCCCTAGGAGAGAAAAATAGACCCTGTTGCTAGACAGCAACACAGGCTCCACAAACATCGTGGGATCAGAGGGCAGGGGCTCAGCCCAGGCACTAGCCAAACAGGCCCGCAACCCCAGCACGCATCTGTTTATTTTCACAGTGGCAATGCCTGTCTGTGCCACAGGAAGGAGGGAGACCCCCCCCACTCCTGCCCCAACCCCTTTTCTCTGCATATGCAGACCACTTACTGGTCATCACCGCAGAGGCCACAACTGCAGTGAGGCCCACTGACCTGCTGGCTAATTTATTTATTTTAGTTGCACATAGATGGCCTGCTAGGTATGAGTTTCCAAGCTGGTGGGGAAGTGCATTGCAGTCTCATACAGCATATTCAGCGATTGAATTCTATTTGGTCTGCCGAATATCTGATGAAACAAGAATGGCTAACCTTGCGCTGATGTATTCACACCCCCTCACTCTCCATGTACCCTGCAGTCCCCCAGCTCTCACACTTCCACCCAGGGTCTTCACTTTGCACTCAGCATCTGATCCACCCAACATGATAAACAGGCCATGGCAGCTGTGAGGCTGAACTTTCCTTCCTTTGATTTGAATCCAGCTCCCCTAAAATAAAAGCACTTTCCCAACATTCTATTATTAAAATTTCAGTATGTTAAATTAGAAAGATTTTGTACAGTGACCATTGGTAAACCCACACCTGTGTTCTACCATTAACACATTACTATTCTATATATCTATTCATCCATCAATCCATCTTATTTTTGACACATGTCAAAATAAATTGCAGACATCTGTATACTTCCTCTTAATTTGTCATGTAAATGTGCCAGTATTTAACTAGAGTTCAGTATTTGTTTGCAGTTTTTTCTCTTAATATAAATAGGTTAATATAAACCTACAATGACATGCACATATCTTTAGCATATGTTTGAGTTGACAAATGCATAATTTGTGTAACCACAGCCCTATCAAAATATAAAACTTTGTAGTTACCCAGAGATTTCCTTCATGTCCCTGCCTAGTCAATACTCACCTCTGCTCCCTCAGAAGCAACTACTGTTCTGACCTTACGTTAGGTTTGCCTGCTCTAGAACTTTTTATAAATATGTATACACTATGCTTCGTTGGTGTAAGGTCTCTTTCACCAGCATAATGTTTTTGAAGTTCTTCCATGTTGTCGTGTCTATCAGTAGTTTGTTTCTTCTTATTGCTGAGTATGTTTATGTTGTATGGATAATCCAGTTGTTCATTCCTTCTCTAGTTTTTGGGCCTGGGCTGTATTCAGTTGTTGGGCAGTATACTTAAATCTGCTGTGAATATTCAAGTCATGTTGTCGACATATTTTCATTTTCACTGTTTAAATATCTAGAATTTTGTAGATTTGATTTTATAAGAAACTGTCCTGCCTTTTTTTTTCCCAAAGAGATTTTAACATTTTACACTCCACCAACAAGGTATGAAAGTTCTGGTTGTTCCACATACTTGCCAACATTTGGTGTTGTCAGTCTTAATTTTAGCCATCCTGGTGTATAGTAGAGAAGTGAAGTATTAGTCACTTGTGTCAGACTCTTTGTGACCCCATGGAGTGTAGCCTGCCAGGCTCCTCTGTCCATGGAATTCTTCAGGCAAGAATACTAGAATGGGTAGCCTTTCGCTTCTCCAGGGGGTCTTTTCCACACAGGGAGCAAACCTGCATCTCATATCTTCTGCATTGGCAGACGTGTTCTTTACCATCTGACCCGCCAGGGAAGCCCCAGATGTATATATAGTACTGTCTCATTATGAGACATGATTGATTAGTATCCCTGACTTGGCTTCCAACTTTAATTTTTATTTTGTAGAAGTAGGTTGGAGCATATAGGTGCTTACCTTAAATGATCCTAAGGCTGAGTTAAATAGATATATAGTTTTTCAAATTGTTACTGTCACTGTCTATTAATACTCATTTGGTACAAGAATTTCCATTATAACACTTCTTTGGAAGGAGCTTTATCTTAGGAAGTAAGAGATGCATTTTTAGGAATGGGTTTGATATAGAACCTTGGGAATGAATGCTTTGAATGAATGCAGTCAGCAAACATAGCAGTTTTAGGAGTGTTTGCACCACATGTTTTGTGGTTAGCATTTGGACTATCATTTATTTATTTAGCTCTTGGCGCTTTTCCTTCTATCTTGGTATGAACTATTCAGAATGGGACTCTCATCCTCCTTGCAGACCCTTCTCTAGCAGCCTGCCCTGGTTTCTCCCTGGTGTTTTTGTTTTTGTTTTTGGTGCTACTGCTCACTTTCCCCTTAGCTGGGCCCTTTTCTCACTGTCTGTACTCTCTATTCTTCAGATCCGAGGCTCTTGGCTTCAGTTCTCACATGCAGGCAGTCTTTGTTTTACTGTGTTTCACAGTTAACTGCTTTTTTTTTTTCCTCCCCCAAAATGAAGGTTTGCAGCAGTGCTGCATTGGGAAAGTCTGTTGCCATTGTGTTTTCCAGCATCATTTGTTCACTTCCTGTCTCTGTCTCACATTTTGGTAATTCTTGCAATATTTCAAAATATTTTTTTTATTATATTTGGTATGTAATCTGTGATCAGTGATCTTTGATGCTACTACTTACTGTAACTCACTGAAAGCTCAGATGATGGTTAGCATATTTTAGCAATGAAGTATTTTTTAATTAAGGGAAGTGAAGTGAAGTCACTCAGTCGTGTGCTACTCTTTGCAACCCCATGGACCGTAGCCTCCCAGGCTCCTCCGTCCATGGGATTTTCCAGGCAAGAGTACTGGAGTGGGTTGCCATTTCCTTCTCCAGAGGATCTTACCAACCCAGGGATCGAACCCAGGTCTCCCGCATTGTAGGCAGACACTTTACCGTCTGAGCCACCAGGGAAGTCCTAAGTAAGGGATGTACATGTTAAAAAACAAAATGTTATCGCACACTTAATATACTGTAGTATAGTGTAAGCGTGACTTTTATACGCACTAGGAAACCAAAAAATTCATGTGACTTGCTTTGTTGTGATAGTCACTGTTTATTACAGTGGTCTGGAACAAACCTGTCAAATCTCTGAGGTATACCTATATGTGTAAATTATCTCTCCAGCTTTAACTTTTCTCCTGAAAGGAGAGACCTCATCAGAGCTATTTTCTGAAGGCACAACTCTATTTATGATTATTTGGTAATTCCCTATCACCTTCTAGAGAAAGCCCATCAGAGCTAACAGATTTTTTTTTTTTTTTGGAATATGATTCATTTTCAGTGTTGTCTTCGTTTGAGGTGTACAGCAAAGTGATTCACTTATATATATTTGAATGCCCAAACTGATCCTAGTTTTGTACAAAGCACTTTATGTGCATTTTCTCATTTGATTTCCACAGCAGTATCTATGAGGAAGGTGGTAGTTTTACATTCTTTCTTAAATGAGGAAACTTTGAGGTTAAGCAACTCACCTATGGTCACATTAGTTGGTAAGTTGTGGAATTAGTTTTCAAACTTGGGCAGTCTGACATCAGAATTCAAGTTTTTCATTTCTGTATTGTTCCTTAGTAATATGGCCTCCACTTGTTTTCTGACTTCCTAACTCCCTACTTGCCTCACTCTGCTTCAGTCACATTGACAGACTTCCTGTAACTTGAAGCAAACCGGGTTCTTTCATGCTTTTTTGACTTGGCAAATGCTGCTACATCTGCCTATGACCGTTGCGCTGCTCACCGCCTTGTCCACCAGTTAAGTTCATCATCCAGAATGGGTTCAATCATCCCTATCCCTGTGGAGCCTGGAAACAAGTGCTGTCACTTCATCTAAATGCCAGTTTTCTGTAGCATGTGTGTTTTGGAGTTGTTTTGGTCCTTCAGCCTGTAAGTTACTTGGGACAGGACAAGACCCTGTTCTGTTCATCTTGTTCTTCAAAAGTTAGGCAAGGGTCTCTTGGGTGGGGTTCCCCGGGACACAGACTCTGAGAATAGTGCCTAGGAGGGTGGGGCGGAGGAGGGCTAAGCTGAGCACAGTCACTTCAGGAGTGTCAGCTTGTCTGTGAGGAGCTCTGGAGATGGAATTGTCTTTTGTATTTGTCCTTCACTGAGGCAGGGGGCCAGGCCTTTTTCCCTGTGACTATCAGTCATTAGATGTGGGCTGCCGTGGAAAGGGGTGTGACTTTAGGTGGTGCCTAGAGCAATTGGGGAGAGGAATTTAACCATGAACCTGTAGCACCCAAAATACTCTGGGAGCTCAGAAACCAGCCCCTTGACTGTGAAGGGGAGCATACCACCACATGCATTGCACTTAGCAAATGTGTAGGAAGAATGAACATGTGAGGGTTGTCTATTTTGCAACTAGATTAAATATATTATGTGGCCTCTAATGCATATGATGGTCTTTGAAAAATAAAGGGAACATTTGAGAACAGTTAGATTAGTAGACCGTTCATTGATTCCATCTGTATTAAGAAAATAGGTATTTGATTTTACCAGGATAGAAGAGTTCTTCACATGCTGAACATTGCTTAGCCAATACATTTGAGATTCCTGAAGGGAGCAAGATGTGTGTCCCCAAAATGAAAGTTTTTAATTTGATTTGTAATCTGCTAAACAGGCTGAGTGATAGGAACTGTATGGAGGCATGCTTACTAGTTATTACTAGATTCTGAGAACATGAATGTGACTTTAGCGCATCCTTAACCCTTACTTACTGTAGTCACTTGGGATTAAATGGGCCTGTTCTAGCTTTTTCTGGTCATTTCCTTTCTCAAATGGAAATCAGTATCTTGAGATCCCAGTGCACTTCGAGTGTTAGGTGTAGCTTTATTCCACTGAGTTGATGAGTCAGTCATCAGTAGTCCCCCCTTTGCACTCCTGTAGTTTTGTTGACTTAATCCTAGAATGTGGTTTGGTTGCTTTATAGCCCCTTTAAGATATCATCATCAACTAGAATTGTTATCCTGGTCCCTCTGTCCCAGGAGGCAAGAAGTAGCCCTTTGAGTTAAGACTCTGACTCCGGAAGCCACAGAACCTTTGACCTCAAGCTGCCCTGTGGAATCTGAGCCAACTCTGGAGAGACTCGGAATGACTGAACTTGTTAATGGACGCCATCCTTTTGTCATGTAACCAAAATTGTGGTCATTTAGAGCATTATTATGGAATTGTTTAGGACCTGTATAAACACATACACCATTTATCACTATAAATGTAGCAAGTGCTTCCCAGGTTGCCAGCTGAAGCTATTTTAGGATCTTCAGAGTGGTAGTAGAGCAGTATTTTTCAGCCTCAGCTCTGCTCAGAAAGAACTGCAGAAACTTCAGTCTCTCTTTAATTCTTCCTTTGGGTTTGAGGCAGGGGAGGTTGTGGAGAGAGACTGGTAACTTGAAAACTGCTGTCTTTCTCTACATTCTACATAGTCGTCTGACTTTCCATGGAAAGCACCAGCAGTAGAGCATCCACTTGTAACAGTGTAATGCTCTTTTTTGTCTTCTGCATCTCAATGGAGGGGAGGTCTCAATATTTCATACCAGTGGCATCATTCATTCATTCAACAAACACTTCAGTTGAATGTATATTAGGTACTAAGCATTGCACTGGGTGGTCCCTGGTGGTGGTTTAGTGGCTAAGTTGTGTCCAACTCTTGTGACCCCATGGACTGTAGCCTGACAGGATCCTCTGTCCATGGGATTTTCCAGGCAAGAATACTGGAGTGTGTTGCCATTTCCTTCTCCAAGGTGGTCAGGTAAACCTATAAACAAAACAGATCCAGTCCCTCCTCTCATGGTACTTACAATCCAGTGAGGATAAGAAGATGTTCCATGAGCAAATCAGTACAAGTCAGTTTGTGATATGGGCTACAAAGGAGAGTGAAGCAACAAAGGAGGGCATGGAGCAGTGGTGGAGGTGAGTGCTATTTAATACAGATAAAGCGGTGCGGGAGCAGAGATTTGGAGAAAGTGAGAGGGTAAGCTGTGTGACTGTCTGAAGAAAGGGAATTGCAGGCAAAGAGATAGCAATTTTAAGTACAATCAGGCTTGACATATTTAAGGAAAAGCAAGAAGACCAACAGAAATGGAATGGAATGACTGAGGGAGAGGAGAGCAAGTAGAAGTAGGGGCAGATCACAGGGCACCATATAGACCGTGGAGGAACCTTGAGTCATCCTCTCCTCGAGACAGGAAGCATTGAAGGATTTCAAGCAGCTGGATGAGAGGATTACACTTTTAGTTTAACAAAAGTGCTCTGGCAGTTGTGTGGAGAACAGACCACAGAGAGTCAGGGGCAAGAAGATGGGAGAGCAGTTAGAAGGCCACTGCAGTTGTCAAGAGAGAAGGATGATGATGGCTTATAATAGGATGGTAATGGTGGATGAGCTGAGAAGTAAGTGGTCACATTCTGAATATATTTAGGAGGAAGGGTGAACAGAATTGGTGATGGATTGAATGTGAGTGTGAAAGGAAGAGTGGATGACTCCAAGGACTGTGGTTTTAGCAGTTGGTTAAAATGGAAAAATCATTGACTGGGGTGGGTTGAAACAGCTGAAAGAGGTTTGAGTAGAAAAGCACCTTATATTTATTTTGACATATAAAATGTTGAATAGGTGGCTGGAAATATGAATTTGGTGTTAAGTTTAGGGGTTGGAGATATAAATTTGGGAGCTACAGCATTTAGAGAATATTTCAAGCCAGGGTGAGATATTTCAGAGAGTGAATGAAATGAAATCCAATGAAATCACCAAATGAAATCATCTGGAGAGTGAGTGTAGATAGAAAAGATGTGAAATCTAATGATGAGGTCTGAAGCCATCAGATTCAGAGATCAGAAGAGACTGGGAAAGAGTGACTAGTGAAGCCTTTCTAAAAGTAGCATTGAGGAAGGTGTTTTAAGAAGAAAAGATCAAGTAAGTCAAATATTCCCAATGCATTAGGTTAGATGAAGACTTAACAATGAGTGTTGGCTTTGGCATTAGAAGGTCACTGGAGACCTTGTCCTAAGCTTTCTTTGTGGATTGGGGTGAATTTAAGCCATACTGGTGTGAATTCAAGAAAGAATTGCAGGAGAAGTGGAAATAACAAGTACATGTTAATACAAGCCTTTGTTGTAGTTTTGCTCTAAAAGAGGGACAGAGAGATATAGCTAGAATGGAGCTGTGGGGGGAATAAGGAGAAGTTAGTCAAGGTGCACATTCTCAGTTATGAGATGAATAAGGTCTGAGGATCTACTGTGTAACATGGTAGTCACCATGGGAGTTGATAACACTGTATTGTATAATTGAAACGTGGTAAGAGTGAAAAATGGTTTCATATACACAAAAGGTAAATATGTGAGGTGATGAATGTGTTAATTGGTAGAAATCCTTTCTCAATGTTTATGTGTATCAAATAGAGTCACTGTGTTGTACACTTTGAATACCTTACAGTTTTGTCAATTATGTCTCAAAAAGGGGCTTCCTTGACTCAGACAGTAAAGAATCCACCTGCAATATGGGAGACCTGTTTTTGATCCCTTTGTTGGGAAGATCCCTTGGAGGAGGGCATGGTGACCCACTCCAGTATTCCTGCCTGGAAAATCCCATGGATAGAGGAGCCTGGTGAGCTACAGTTGATGCCGTAGTGAAGAGTCAGACACAACTAAAAGCAACTTAGCATGCACACATGTCTCAAGAAAACTAGGGGAAAAAAAAGAAAAAGAAATAGGCCTGATCTAGGAGCACTGCCCTGTGGATCACTGCAACTTGACTCACTTAATGCAGACCTGGGTCTTCTGTCTCCTACTGCTAATCCTCCACAGTGAGCCCTCTTACAATGACCTTGACTTCTGTAGTTTGACTTTGTTGAGGGCTCAAGATAGAGACTGTCTGAGCCATTGCTGGTGAATTCAGAGAGCAGAAGGGAGGGAAGAGAGGGGGTGATGGGTGATCTTGTAGTGCTGAATCTTGGAGGCAGTGATGAAAGAGATTCCTCAGAGGTGTTGGCATCAGTGTCGGGAGGCTGAGTGTCTCTGCTACTGTAGGGTGGGCAGCTCTGCTCCCCTTTCACGTTATAGAATTAGGAAGAGAGTGTCCATAGAATCTAGAAAAAGGCTCCTCCAGAGCAAAGGATGCTCTTGAATTCTTTGAGCCACATTTACACTGGCATTATTATTAAATCTGCCCCCTGCACAGTCAGTGTTGAGAGGTAGAATGGTGAAAAGACAGTAGTCCATTTAACACAGGAGAAGCTTTCAGCTCCTGTTTAACCTCTTTCATATTTGTCATCACTCCTTCAAGTGCAGCTTTTTCACAGATTGGAAAGGAATTGTCTGAAAGAAAGGGCATGGGAGGCAGTAGACTGAGCATATGAGTACAGGTGGAGATGAGGTATGGGGCAGGAAAGGCCACGAGGGACAGTTCCAACTCCTGCACAAATCTGTTCAAAGGCTTTCTCTTGGGCTTCATAATGTGCAATCTAGCCTCCCTACCATAGCTCAAGTCTAGACCTGCCCTGCTCATTCCTGCTCAGACCCTTATGATGATTCTTTCTAGAAACAGAAACCTCCCATGATACCCATAGTTGGTTCTAACCAGTGTAGGCTAGAGAAAGGCATCGGTAGGACTTGGTGACTCAGAGTGACAACCAAGCCCTGGGTGCTACTGTCTCTCCTTCCCACCATCTCTGTTCCTCATCTTTCAGCTGCAGTCTCTTCAGAGACCATGAGGTCCTGATGCTGACAGCCTTGTTTTTCCTCTTTCCTCCCCTCTTTCTTCCTGTCCTAGCTGAACCCACTTGCATCTTTACTGAGGCACACATACAGACATAACCAAGACTCCTAATCTCAAGAAGAGCTCTTAAAAGTTACAAGGCACCTAGAAATCTCCTCATTAACTTTCCTCATGTATCCAGATATAATAAAACCATATCCATAGCTAGAAAATCTCCTCAGAGCACCCTGGGAACTTAGAGGCTTGGGGATAGCTATATGACTTGGTCAAGGAGTCTGAACTGACCCGTTTGTTCTTATTTCCCAGCATGTCTCAAACCTGAGACTGGAGAAAGCTGTGGTCTCAAGGAGAGTGAAGAACTTTCTGGAAAAGAGCTCAATGATATACCCATCTTTCAGCAAACACTCCATTCTCCACATATGCAAACACTCCATTCCCCCACCCCTCCAATAATGCCCTGGAACCAGACATTTCTGGGACCTTGGTAAAGGATGAACAATACAAGGATAAGAACGAGTGTCTTCCATACAAGGTACAGAGTATACAGACCAAAGCCACAAATGGCGGCCAAAGGAAAAAGAGTTCATAAGCAGATAAGAGAATAAGATTCAGAGATGTTTTCAGGAGAATAAGCATGCAGCAAACCTTGTATGTTTTATTGCTGTTGTTCAGTCACTCAGTTGTATCTGACTCTATGCAATCCCACGGACTACAGCATGCCAGGCTTCTTTGTCCTTCACCACCTCCCGGAGCTTGCTCAAACTTATGTCCATTGAGTCAGTGATGCCATCCAACCATCTCATCCTCTGTCCTTCCTTTCTCCTCCTGCCTTAAATCTTTCCCAGTATCAGGGTCTTTTCCAGTGAGTTGGCTCTTTGTATCAGGTGGCCAAAGTATTGGAGCTTCAGCTTCAGCATCAGTCCTTCCAATGAATGTTCAGGACTGATTTCCTTTAGGATTGACTGGTTTGATCTCCTTGCAGTCCAAGGGACTCTCAAGAGTTTTCTTCAACACCACAGCTTGAAAGCATCAATTCTTCAGTGCTCAGTCTTCTTTATGGTCCAGCTCTCATATCCATACATGACTACTGGGAAACCACAGCTTTGACTGTATGGACCTTGGTTGGCAAAGTAGTGTCTCTGGTTTTTAATATGCTGTCTAGGTTTGTCATAACTTTTCTTCCAAGTAGTAAGTGTCTTTTAATTTCATGACTGCAGTCACCGTCCATAGTGATTTTGGAGCCCAAGAAAGTGAAGTCTGTCACTGTTTCCATTGTTTCCTCATCTATTTATCATGAAGTTATGGGACCAGATGCCGTGATCTTGGTTTTTGAATGTTGAGTTTTAAGCCAGCTTTTTTACTCTCCTCTTTCACCTTCACCAAGGGGCTCTTTAGTTCCTCTTTGCTTTCTGCCACAAGGGTGGTGTCATCTGCATATCTGATATTTATTGATATTTATTATATATCCTTGGTGGCCCAAACAGTAAAGAATCCGCCTGCAATGAGGGAGACCTGGGTTCGACCCCTGGTTGGGACTATCCCCTGGAGGAGGGCATGGCAACCCACTCTAGTATTCTTGCCTGGAGAATCCCTATGGACAGAGAAGCCTGGTAGGCTACAGCCCATGGGTCTCAGAGAATCGGACATGATTGAGTCACTAAGCACACATATATCTCATTGTATATGTCTTACTGATATTTCTCCCAGCAATCTTGATTCTAGCTTGTGCTTCATGCAGCCTAGCATTTTGCATGATATACTCTGCATATAATTTAAATAAGCAGGGTAACAATATACAGTCTTGACATACTCCTTTCCCAATTTTGAACCAGTCTGTTTTTCCATGTCTAGTTCTAACTGTTGCTTCTTGACCTGCATACAGGTTTCTTATGAGGCAGATAAGGTGGTCTGGTAATCCCATCTCATTAAGAATTTTCCAGTTTGTTGTGATCCACACAAAGGCTTTCTCATAGTCAATGAAGCAGAAGTAGATATTTTTGCAATTTGATTAAATGGTTTATAGGAAGAGAGGATTATTTCTTTCACATTGGAGTGCAAGTTTCTTCAAGACAAGGTCATGTTTTGGTCATTTGATCTCCTCCTCATCACCCCAGTGCTTTGTGTAAGTTTATCAAATAGTTGTTGCCTTTATCCAGAGCCTCAAAATAATTGACACAGATTCCATGTGAAACATTCTAGGCCTATCTCCATGCTAGCCCACCGTCTGAGCTTATGGGTGGAAGGAAAATAATTTCTGTGTCAGTTCAGTTCAGTTGCTCAGACGTGTCTGATTCTGCGACTCCATGGTCTGTGTCAGGGTGTCTCTAAAATTATGCAGAACTGGCATGGAGAGGATTATCAGAGTGAGAAATTTTGCAGTCAGGCTCTCTGGGGTCTTTTTGAAGAAGGTGTTTATAACACATTTTGCTGACTGCTTCCATAAATTCCAAGAGTACTGGTAATTTTACATCAAAAAATAAGAAGTGAAAATGAAGCAATTTGGCTGTGAGAACATCCTTGAATTTCTAATGGTTGCTTCTAACTGTAATTTGGTTCTGAATAAATTTTTACCATTTGCATTGTGGTATGAAAGAACACACACCAGAATACTTTAAAAGACAGCAATATCTAAAAACATCTCCAAGTTCAGAGGGCAAGGAAATTCTCTGAAGCAGGTTTGGCCAGCACTCTTGAGAACACAGGGAGGAAACTTTTCATTCCCTAAGAACCCTGACCTCAGCCCTCTTTTTGTCTTTGTAGTGTGAATATTGGATTTGGAGACATTTGGAGGGTCATTAATTAGAAGCTGGCGCTACTTATGTGTAGGGAGATCATGTTTGGATGAAAGTTCCTGGAGTTTTGGATGAGGCCAGCGCTCATACATTGTCGTTTTTCTGTTGTTCTTTTTTAATTAAAAAAAAAACCTGAAATAATAAGATCAGCAAGAGCAGAGAATTGGAATGATATAGTAGGTAACATTTATTGAGTACTTACAAGGTGCCAAGAGCTATTTCATGTGTATTAAGTCATTTAATCCTTACAACATTACCATGTTTAGAGATGAGGAAGCCCAGAAACCGAGAGGTGAAATAAGCGGACCAATGCCAAGGCCACGTGACAGCCAGGATTAAATCCCATGTTTAGCCTGATGCAAAAACTGCTGCTCCCAACAGAGCCATACCACTTTCCATTAGTGTCAGACTAACTGAAAAGGTGGGGGAGCTAGGACCACAGGCCTGATATTTTGTGCTGAGCTCTGGCACCTAGACCCCTGAACAATTAACCCAGTTAGAAAAATTTTAAAAAAAAGCTGAAACTGAAGAGTGTACCCTGGGATCCAAGGCCAGGCTGACAAAGCCAGTTTGGGGTAGTTTAAGACTTTTCCCTTTCCATGGCCAGATCCGTTTTAGATCAAACCTTCCATCTGGTTCTGATTTGCAAGATGGTGCTCAGTTTTTCAAACAAGCCATACACTGGCATCTCAGAATTCCATTCCAGCTAATGCTACTTCAGTTGTGCCACAATTCCCATGGCCTATTTAGCCCCTCTTTTTTTGTTTTTGTTGCTAACATGGAGCACAACGTTCATTCTTAATGCTGCATGTTGTAATATTTTTACATGCAATTTTCTCCTTCAGTTTATTGCTCCCAACAAAGGAGTTTGTGGGTATGATTATTGTACTATGTTTATAATTGAAAACAGCTGACTTCATGGATTTTTACATTTTACCTAGTTTTCCAGCTGGGTCTGACTTTGGCTTGTCATGTGAGGCATAAGGGAGGTGGTTTTGGGGAGAGAGTGGGAGAGGGTGTCAAATCATTGCTTTCATAGCCAACAATGGTAAACTAGCTCCAGAGAGAGAAGGAGGGAGAGATTCTCCCAGTGCAACCCTTTCAGAGCAACTTTTAATATTAGAAAGGAGAGAGAAAAGTGTTAGTGAATATGCAGGTTATGATGCCAGAGCCACCATTTTATGGAGTGCTTGTTACAGGCACTGTGCTAAGTGCTTTAACACATTTTTTCCTTTAATCCTCCGAACAACTCCATGTTGTGGATGAGACAGCTGAGACAGAGAGGGTCAGGATGAAATGCAACTGAGGGAGCTGGGATTCAAGCCTAAGATTTTCTGAGGTCAGAGGCCAAGCTTTTAAGAACCCATCCGACTTTTCCTCACCCTGGGCTTTCCTGATTATGTGAGGTTTTAGCTGGAGAACCTTGCAAAGGTCCATTCAGAAGGACACCTCAGTCCTGTTCCATCTCCATGGGAAGGTGAGTGCCACCTGTGGTGGAGACCCCTCCTTTAATCTGACAAGATCTCTTAATGTCAACCCATATTTCCCCTAAATATTTCCCCTTGTAAAAGTACCCTTTCTCTGTATGCCTACCTCAAAGCCTTGGGGAATTGAAAAGGGCATGGTGCTCCCATTGATAGGCTTCTTCTACGTGGGAAGTATTTACAGATGCTGAAGAAGTGAGCCACAGATGATCTCCTCTGTGCACTGTTCTTTTTGCTGGAGATTTTTAGCACTGTGAATTTTTGGAGGTCATCTCTTGATCTAGCTACTTACTCATAAAGTGAATTCTCTGTGAATTATTCAGAATTACAGCAGTTGCTATGTTTGTGTCCCACCCAAATGTTGAAATCCTTATGCCCAATATGATGGTGTTAGAAAGTAGGACCTTTGGGAGGTGATGAGGTCATGAGGATAGGGCCTTCGTAAGTAGGATTAGTGACCTTATAAAAGAGATCCTACAGAGGGGAGGAATCCTTAGCCCTTTCTGCCATGTGAGAATACAACAAGAAGTCTGCCACCTGGAAGAGGTCCCTCACCTAGTCATGCTGGCATCCTAATCTTGGACTTCCAGTCCCCAGAACTGTGAGCAGTACATTTCTACTGTTTGTAAGCTGCTCAGCGTGTGGCATTTTATTATAGCAACCCAAATGTACTAAGACAGTAGTAGAGATCTCTAATTTGATGGTCTGTCTTTTCTCAGACACATTCTCTTGCTGTCATTGAGAAGACAAAGGAAGATGTGCCAGAATTTTAATGTTGATTCAACCTTAAAAAATGAACCATTTTCCTTATCATTTTTTTTCTGTGTGAGTGATTCCTGGAAGAGACTAGCTTACTAAGTGCTTGGCACTTGTAGTCTGCTGTTCTCATCTGTCCCTACTCTCGTGGTTGTTGAGTTCACGCTTGGCAGGCAGTGTTAGGATATCTTAGAAGAGGGGCTGAAAACTTAGAAAGTATGTACAATTCATGAGTTTTCCTTTGTTTTTGCTTTGTGCTTTGAAAGCGACATTTAAAAATTGATGAGATTATTCTTGGCTAGAGTCTATCCTATAATTTCATATAATTATTTCATTTTCTGTATAACATAACTGAATTTTTGAGATAAATGTATAGGACTTAATAACTTGCAGTCTTTATTTCTTATAGTAAGAGACCTGAATGATTTTGATATTCTTTTTTGGCTCTTTCATCATAAATTTGGCCACAGACTATCCATATTCTCTTGATTTTTATAGAGATACTTTCTGTTCCCTCAAAAAATGTTTATGTTTGCTTCCTCTGTATAGAAAGAAAACAAAAACATCTTGATTTTTTTCCTTAGTGGACAAATTATTCCTTAAAATACAGACATTGAGTATGATGCCATTCATCAATGTGTTTCTTCCACAGTGGTAGGAACTTCACTCTGTCTTTAGCGTTGGGGTTCACTCTCTAAGGGAGGTAATTCAGTTCCTCCTAGGTATAGCATGTTTGTATTCAGATGACTTCATGTGGTTTAACCTATGGACTTAAGATCTAAAGGGCAAGGCTTTCCCCTTCAATAAGGATATACCTTATTATTAGGTTATTGAAAAAGTAATTGTGGTTTCAGACTGTGAATTTTAAATCATTATAACTAGGTGCAAACACATCTTTATTAATCAAAATAGGAACTATTGCAGTCAACACATTTTTGCAAATGAGAAATAACTTGGTTTATTCCTGTAGCATAAAAATCCATGCTTGGGATGCAACGAACTCTTGAAAAACATTTTCTGCATCCTGCTGGTTGTGGAAGTGTTTTTCCCACAAAAAGGTATCGAGATGCTTGAAGAAGTGGTCATTGGTTGGCAGGACATCGGGTGAATATGGTGGATGAGGCAAAACTTTGTAGCCCACTTTATTCAACTTTTGAAGCATTTGTGTGTGACGTGCAGTCAGGTGTTGTCTTGGAGAAGAACTGGGCCCTTTCTGTTGACCAATGCTGGCTGCAGGTGTTGCAGGTTTTTCGGTGCATCTCATTGATTTGCTGAGTATACTTCTCAGATGCAGTGGTTTCAGAAAGCTGTAGTGGATCAAACTGGCAGCAGACCATCAAACAGTGGCCATGACCTTTTTTTTGGTGCAGGTTTGGCTTTGGAGCTTCTTCTCAGTCCAACCACTGAGCTGATTGTTGCTGGTTGTCACGTAAAATCGACTTTCGTCTCATGTCACAATCTGATCTAGAAATGGTTCATTGTTGTTGCATAGAATAAGATGACACTTCAAAATGATGATCTGTTTTTATTTTTGGTCAGCTCACAAAATACTCACTTATTGAGCTTTCTAACCTTTCCAATTTGCTTCAATATTGAAAGACAGTAGAATGGTTGACTCTGAATTCAACAACTTCTCATGTAGTTGTAAGAGGATCAGCTTTGATGATGGCTCTCAACTGTCACTGTCAACTTCTGATGGCTGGCCACTACACTTCTCATCTTCTAGGCGCTTGTCTCCTTTGCAAAACTTCTTGAACCACCTCTACACTGTACGTTCATTAGCAGTTCCTGGGCCAAATGCATTGTTGAGTTGCAAATCGTCTCCACTGCTTTACAACCCATTTTGAACTTGAATAAGAAAATCGCTTGAATTTGCTTTGTGTCTAACATCATTTTCCTAGTCTAAAATAAATATGAAACAGACAGCAAGTAATAAGTCGTTAGCCAAAAAAGAAGAGCAAGAAATGCGTGTTAAAATTATGTATACTGTAACCACATTTATTAAGAATGTATTCCAATATCAAACGGCAAATTTCAACAACGCAAAAACCGCAATTCCTTTTGCACCAACCTAATAACATGTTTCTCACCAAAGTGAAAGGAAGAATTATATTCATCAGAAATTGTCCATAAAACTTATTAATTAAAAAGAATCAGAAGAATTCCCAGAAGACTCCCACCTCAGGTAGCTGAGGAAGGATCCAGGTGATTTGTAGTTCTTCAGCCCAGTGGCCAGGAGTGGGTCAGTCCTGGTGGTCAAACCTGGCTAGAAAGCCAGAAAAAGTGCTCACAGCAAGTGGAGAAAGTGAACAGAGAGAGTAGAGTTGTGAGGCAACCTTGAAAATGAGAGAGAACAGGAAAAAGTTTAGCAGCTAGACTGGATGTGCAATTGGGGGATGCAGACAAAGATCCGAGTATGATTTCAGAAAGTGTTCTACTTGGTGCTCTGTATAAAACTCCTAGATGACCCATTTAAAAAAAAAAAATCTGCGGTCAATATCTGCAATGCTGTCTGAAGATTACAAAGTCTAATTTATGTGTCCTTTGAATGTAACTTCTAGCTGAGACTGAGCCATATGAGGCTTTGGGGATCATTTAGGTTAAATCACTTATTACAAAATATAAACCTGTTCTTTAGTAAAGTAACTGCGTTAATGTCAACTAATCACAGAAGCATAGCATTTAAAGGTAGTTTTGAGCAAGGTTAAAAGAAACACACACAACTAGGCATAACCAAGAACTTTTACATCGGTCTCTTTTATCAGTTCTTTTGCATACTCATTTGAAATCTTGAAGGGAGTTTAGTAGAATAACTTATAGAGCTCTAGGTGGGATTTAAAAAAAACAAGAAGAAACGCTGAAACAACTAGAGATGAGCAACAGTGAGAAACTGTTTCCAGGGACAGAAGCGTGGAGGGAAGGAACAGTACTTGTGCCATCCACTGAGAGTTCAGGCTATGGAAAAGGAGCTGCCTGACAAGAGCCATAGTCGGGGAGGGCCCCAGCTACTGCCAGAGTGGTAGGGGCTGGTGGGGGAGCAAGCAGGGGAGAAGCACCCTCATTTCTCTCTTTTCCTACCCCCGATCTCTGCCATTGCTTTCCATTAGCTGAACGCTGCCGGGAACCGGAGCCCAAGGAATCTAAATAATACTATCTGTAAGTGTCAGTTATCTGGGGATCTTGGTGGCCAGAGAACAGAGAATGGCCTGAGGTGGTACAAAGATGAAGGAAAGCCAGCTCCCTCCATATCCCTCTAGTGAATTTTGACTCTTCTTTAAGAGAAGCCACCTGGTTTTTGAACCTCTCTGAGCACATCCAGGCTCTATGGCTCTAAGACTTTTATACTCTACCCCATGCTAGGCTTTACATTCCCTAGAGTTTTTTTGTTTTTTTTCCTGCAGAAACAATAGTTTTCAAACATTTTCCCTGTCTCAACACACATGAAAGAGAGAACATAGTCCCGGGATACATCAGCACGCATCAGCAATGCTGGTGTGCAATTAAAATGTGGTTCTACTGGAAGAAAGGAGATTGATGCCCTGAGAAAATTATGTGAGAAATCTGGAGTGTTGGTGGTACCATTTGAAACAGTCATTCCAAATGATTCTGATAAGCCTCTGCACTCCTCTGAGGATTACTGTACTTTAACCAGGAGTCAGTTAATGACAGGAGTTTTTTTCATTCTGTTGGGCAGGGTGGAGTTTTTACCTCAAGCATTTGTTTTCTACCAGTGTCAGTAGTAGAAATGCTTGAGAATTAGAGTTCCTTAGACTTGGATTTGAGTTTGCTTTTAACTATGTGATCTTAGGCTAGTCAGTTAATGTCTCTGAGATTCAGTATATAAATCTGTAAAGTGGGCTTAACCAGACCTACCTCTCAGGGTTGTTGAGAACAATAAGTTAAAATGAACTGAAATACTTTATGAATGGGAAAAATATTAGATAATTGTTATTGGGCTTCCCTGGTGGCTCAGACGGTAAAAAATCCACCTGCAATGTGGGAGTCCTGGGTTCGATCCCTGGGTTGGGAAGATCCCCTGGAGGAGAGCATGGCAGCCCACTCCAGTATTCTTGCTTGGAGAATCCCTATGGACAGAGAGCCTGGCGGGCTACAGTCCATGGGGTGGCAAAGAGTTAGACATGACTGAGCGACTAAGAACACACACACATTAATTTTATTGTTATTATCATGTCTTTATAGACATAGGAAAAGTTGACTTTTTGTTCCCTTCAGCTGCCCTAAAACTGAAAAGAGAATATTTTAATCCCTTATAGGATCACCCCACTGTGCATCTTTTGTATCAATTCTTTTCAATCAGAAAGGGGCATAGTCTTCTGGCCATTTTTATAATCCTTGCTCTATTTTTTTCAGTCCTAAACTTAAATGAATGAGTTTTGGATTAATATCACTCTTTTCTTAATTACAATCACTTCTAGCTTCCTTGGGACCTCCCAGGTGGTGCAGTGGTAAAGAATCCACCTGCCTATGCACGAGACACAAGACAAGGTTTCGGTCCCTGGGTAGGAAAGATCCCCTGGAGAAGGAAATGGCAACCTGCTCCAGTATTCTTGCTTAGAAAATTCCATGGATACAGGAGTCTGGTGAGCTAAAATCCGTGGGGTTGCAGAGAGTCAGACATGATTGAGCACAGAGCACTAGTTTCCTTTGAGTTTTATAGCCTAACACTTCAAGCACAGACATTGTCCCCCTTAGAAGGTGTCTAAGAGATGTCTGCCTTGTTAATTATAGAAGCAATGCAACAATATTAAGGCAAAATGGACAATAAGCATATTTTTGCCTATAATGTCATTTCTTGGAGATATGGCCATTTTACTTTTAATTTAATATCATAAACACATTTTGAAATTTTTAAAATTATACCTTCTAAGGGGGACAATGTCTGTGCTTGAAGTGTTAGGCTATAAAACTCAAAGGAAACTAGTGCTCTGTGCTCAATCATGTCTGACTCTCTGCAACCCCATGGATTTTAGCTCACCAGGCTCCTGTATCCATGGAATTTTCTAAGCAAGAATACTGGGGCAGGTTGCCATTTCCTTCTCCAGGGGATCTTCCCTACCCAGGGACCGAAACCTTGTCTTGTGTCTCGTGCATAGGCAGGTGGATTCTTTACCACTGCACCACCTGGGAAGCCCCATGGAAGCTAGAAGTGATTGTAATTAAGAAAAGAGTGATATTAATCCAAAACTCATTCATTTAAGTTTAGGACTGAGAAAATAGAGCAAGGATTATAAAAATGGCCAGAAGACTATGCCCCCTTCTGATTGAAAAGAACTGATACAAAAGATGTACAGTTGTGAACATTTTTATCCCATTTTCTCTCACCCTAGAATAAGAGCATTCTGCATTGTTACTACAGATTTTTCATAAACAATTTTGATGGCTGGATAACATCCCATCAAAGGGATATGACAATTAAATTTAGACATTTGTGATTTGTTTCTACTGGATCTTAATGTGTGTCAAATTGAACTGAACAATTACAAGAAGAATTTAAGAAGGAAAGGGGAACTTCTCTCCAGCTTTTCAAAACATATTCTGTTTTACCTGGATCTTTTCCATGTCTCATTAAAATTTAACTAATTTGTTTTATAGCAGCTCTTGGAAACTCTAGCAGTGTGATAGACACATCCCTTTCACTCCTGATCACACAGACAAAGCTGTAGTACCACTCTAGCAGAGGCAGTGAGCCAGAGGTATGTGTTATTTTTGGAGTTTCCCTAGAGAAAGTATGAACTTTCAAAAGTCTGGATTTAACAGCTGTTTCTGTTACACCCTCACAAATGTTGGATATTGGGATTCTAGATGGCTTGTTTTCATTATTCAAAGAAAAATTTCTCTTTCCCAAGATATCTAAAATATCCAAGTCCAAGAATGAAGTCCAAGAATCATGGGAAGTTAGGAAGTTCAAAGATTATCTATACAGCATTTTTTAATATGTGACATATCTGCCATGTTTTTCCCATCCTAAACACATGGCAGACATTACTAATCAATCACTCTTTCCTGAGACAGCTTCAGACTCCTTCCCAGGATAGTACTACTATAGCAATCTATCATAAACAGTTCAGGAGAACAAAACCATCAAGAGCTCATTGAACCCCCTTATTTCATAGGTAAGGAAATGTGAAACATTTTATATTCTCTGCCACAAAAAATGTTTCTGCTTGATTTGTTAAGCATCCACGAAAGATTACGTTTTAAGAGGATTCTCAGATGATTTGAAAGCACATTAAAGTTTGAGAAGAACTGATCTAGAGCACTGGATTCAAACTGTCACAGGTGAGAACAGATTCAGAGAGAAGCTATCTGGCAGCCATATGGAGGACCCTAAGGGAATCAGTACCTTGGAGAGGGCATCACAAGTGATGAACTGGTCCTCCATTTCACAGGTCCAGAAGGTTAATTTGTCAGTTACATAGAGATGACCAGCCTACAGGAGACAAGTTCTTGTTAATGAAACCTACAAGGCTTTGGCATGCAAACCAGAATCCCTGTTTGTGGTATGAACAACATCTGTCAGAGTAATTCCATATAGTTATGCATTGTTTTAGAGGTCTTCCTCCCGATGAAGTACTTCCATGCAACTCAGAGGCCTAAATGTCACAGATGATAGCAAAGAGAGGAGGCATTTTTGAAGGATGGTTTCCTTGAGTTAGGGTTGTTTTTCCTTTAAGAGAACTTGATAAATATGAAGACATTTTCACCATTACATCACCTTTAAAAACTTTACACCAAAGCCATCCTTGGCCCTATGGTAGGTAGCTTTTAGTGAGTTTTCTATCAACTACATTTCAGCTACCTTTCTGGGGATATTTGCTGACCTCTTCAGTTTCAGGAATAATATAAGCTATTTCATAGGGGTGTCTGCTTCTACAGCTGTCTAAACTCCATATGCATTTATTCTTACTGGCTTCATTCTCTAAGGAGGCATTTTCCTAACTCAATAAATTCTAGGAGCTCCTTTTTTTAGCTCCCCAAAGCGACTATTTTAGTCAAATCTTGGATCCCCAGCTGATTTGGGGGCAAACTGCTTAGGCAATAAGTACTTAAGTTACCTTTTTGAAAAGCAGTGATGAGAACATTGGAAGGATTTATAAAATGGGTCAAAGCCTTAACTATAAATGAATGCACTTGGAGAGAGCAGAATCAAGATGGTCTTTAAAGCCAAGGCATTATTCTCTGCCAGATGGAAAAAGGCACAGTATTATGGTCATGAAGGGCTTTTCTAGATCTACATGGTTGTTAACTTCATCTAAAGCCAGACTCCTTGGTTTGCCAAAAGTAGCTACTATAGACCAAAATGCTAAAAGAGCACTTGGGGATACTATAAATTTGCTTGATATGCATCATTTCCAAACATTGCCTAGTCCTCGTGGGGGAGGGGCATTCTGCTTCTCCAACAAGTGGGAATGGGAGGACATATTCTTGGAGAGCTGCACCTATTACAGTACATTGATTTCTATAATCAAAAGACAGCCTTTACTATTTTATATTATTAGACAATAAATCACTCTTAATGCTCTGCAGTTCTTTACTTCTGGCTACATTTGGAACATAGTTACATACCTACTCATGACCTGAAGGAATTCATGATATGAGGCCTCTTATTTAGCTTTCAGAAGTCTCAAATCAGATCTGAAACTTAAGAAGGAAACCAATCAGTCAGTGATTATAATGTGAAAGTGAGTGTTAGTTGTTCAGTCATGTGTGACACTTTGCCACACCCCATGGACTGTAGCCTGCCAGGCTCATCTGTCTATGGAATTCTCCAGGCAATAATGCCAGAGTAGGTAGCCATTCCCTTCTCCAGGGGATCTTCCTGACCCAGGAATCAAACCTGGGTCTCCTGCATTGCAGGCAAATTTTTTGCAGTGATTATTTAATATTAGTCAAATGTCATTGCTGAATTAAGGCACAGTTTACATATCCTAGGAGCCCAATTCCATTAGCAGTGCTTTCTTATTCAACAGGGTAGAGGTGTGGATTATTTAGTTAGTGTTTTAGTACTATGAACACTGAATTGCAGACACAGCCCAGAACCAGAAGGGGAGCTTGCTTTATACCTGGTCACTAGCTGTGGTCACAAGTGAGACTCAAGTGAGACCACACAGTAAGAACTTTGCAAAGGTGGAAGTACTGAATAAATGCAAGAGAATTTGCAGCTAAATGAAATGTTTTCATACCTCCAGTTTCCACTTAGCTGCCTAAGAACCAGTGAATTCCTTTTCTCAGTCTCCTTTAGGAAATAAATATGTTGTCTGAAAACATTGCTCTTGATCACTGTATCCACAGTAGAGGTGTTTCCCCCACTGTACTCCACATTTGTTTTTTCATCTTTGAGGGAACAGTTTTAGAATCTGAAGCTGGACCTGTGCCTTTACTGTCTTCTTCAGTGTATTGATGCTCACTCAGCCTTTTCCTGGTAACTTCATCTGTTTGTATGAAACTCCTATCCACTTTATAATTTGAACTCAAGGTTAAGTTTCTCCTTGAAGTCCAATTTCTCCATTAAGTTCTTCTGAATTCCTGTAGTCCTTTCAGCACTTATCATTTGGTTTAAGAAGTTGAGCCTAGTTGCATGCCTTTCTTTTGCTTTTTAATGGTTTCATATGCTTAAGGCTCTTCCATAAAATTGTACATTAGTTAAAAGCAAGAGTTTCTGATCCATCTTCAATGTTCTCTTGTTGTTTCAACTGTGTTTTTGTTACAGTTATAAAAATCATATTTCATGAATAAGATATGAGACATGTATTGAACTCAATATTTGCCAATGGGGCAGAATAATTGAAATTTGGGTTATTCTCAGAAATCCAGTATATATGATTTCTATATTTATTCTGCCACTTGTACTTCCATTGTAGCCATATCTCTATCTGCCCTGTTAGACTTTGAGCAATTGACAATAATAAAATAATATTTATTTCTGTATTGCCATTGCCCACCATTGTTGCCAACATTGTCATCCATTATTCATTTTTTAAAAATTTAATTTATTTTATTTTGGGCTGTGCTAAGTCCTCATTGCTGCACAGGCTTTTCTCTAGTTGTGTCGAGTGGGGGCCACTCTCTAGTTGTGGTGCACAGGTTTTTCATTGCAGTGGTTTCTGTTGTCGCTCTAGGACACATGGGCTTCAGTAGTTGTGGCTCATGGACTCCAGAGCACAGGCTCAAAAGTTGTGGTGCACAGGCTTAGTTGCTCTGTGACATAATGGGATCTTTCCAGACCAGGGATTCAACTTGTGTCTCTTGAATTGGCAGATAGATTCTTTACCACTGAGCCACAAAGGAAGCCCCATTACTAGTTTTTATTTGGTGCTTCTGTGCCAGACACAGCTTATTCCTCACAAACCTAATTTTTAAGATGTAATGATGTTCACTTATCTCCATTTTGAGAATGAAACCTCACAAGGGCATAAAGAGTAGACACACAAATAACTTTGGAATAATGAATAAATCGATGATAAAATGACTGATGAACAAGACATCTACATGGAAATATTCTGCTTACACAATTAGAAAGATAATCTTGGAGACTCAGATCATTTCCTTTTTTGAGGTAGATTAGGGAATGTGAGGATATGAATGCTCATTGTCATTCTTTAATTACTTACACAGTGTGCTTCTTTCTTTGTGGTGTTTTCTTTTGAAATAGCATTTGGCTTGTTCATGTTCAGTGATCCTTCAGTGTTAGAAATGATCAGTTTCCCTGTATTAAATTAAGAGGTTTGTGAAGGGACTGTGTGGGAATAAATGGGAGAGGAGAGAAAGGACTAAGAAGAATCAAGTGGTTGTGGAAATATTTATGTTGTTGTATATGTTTAAACATACCTTTATCTATGGGATTCTGGATTCATTTAGTGAAATATAAGTGCCACAACTGATTGAAATTAAATCTTTGTATTAAAATTGAAATTTATTTTAAAGGAAAGGAAGAAAAAAGTTTAGAAAAAGTTGATTATTTCATGTCTTTCATGAGTGGAAATTATTTGATAGACTTGAGTATTTCAAGGATATAGAATTTGCAATAAAAGTTTAGTTTTATGGATATGATTGCCAATTGGTAATTTATTTTTCTGGAGAAAAGTAGACATATTCTAAGATTATAGAAGGCTTGGGATATATAATTCTTGTTAAAATAGCCTCTGAAATTACTAAATAGAGGGAGAAAGCAAATTTTGCAGCAGTGTAAAACTCTACTACATGTAGCATACCCTAAGTCTACACAAGCAAAAGTTTGAAAATTCTTATGACCTTGAGACAGCTGGTCAATTGAAATCTCCTATGTATCATGGTACAACCTGACATGTCACTATACATTAGTGACTATGATTAAATCTCCACTGTAGAAAAGCATGAGTTCAATTCAGTTCAGTCTCTCAGTCATGTTCGACTCTTTGTGACTCTGTGGACTGCAGCACGCCAGGCCTCCCTGTCCATCACCAGCTCCCAGAGATTACTCAAACTCACATCCATTGAGTTGGTGATGCCATCCAACCATTTCATCCTCTGTCGTCCCCTTCTCCCCCGGCCTTCAATCTTTCCCAGCATCAGGGTCTTTTCCAGTGAGTCAGTTCTTCGCATCAGGTGGCCAAACTCTTGGAGTTTCAGCTTCAACATCAGTCCTTCCAATGAACACCCGGGACTGATCTCCTTTAATATGGACTGCTTGGATCTCCTTGCAGTCCAAGGGACTCTCTAGAGTCTTCTCCAACACCACAGTTCAAAAGAATCAATTCTTCGGTGCTTAGCTTTCTTTATAGTCCAACTCTCACAACCATACATGACTACTGGAAAAACCATAGCCTTGACTAGACAGACCTTTGTTGACAAGGTAATGTCTCTGCTTTTTAATATGCTGTCTAGGTTGGTCATAGCTTTCCTTCCAAGGAGTAAGCGTCTTTTAATTTCATGGCTGCAGTCACCATCCGCAGTGATTTTGGAGCCCAAAAATACAAAGTCTGCCGCTCTTTCCCCTGTTTCCCCATCTATTTGCCATGAAGTGATGGGACCAGATGTCATGATCTTAGTTTTCTGAATGCTGAGCTTTAAGCCAACCTTTTCACTCTCCTCTTTCACTTTCATCAAGAGGCTCTTTAGTTCTTCGCTTTCTGCCATAAGGGTGGTTTCATCTGCATATCTGAGGTTATTGATATTTCTCCTGGCAATCTTGATTCCAACTTGTGCTTCATCCAGCCAAGTGTTTCTCATGATGTACTCTGCATATAAGTTAAATAAGCAGTGTGACAATATACAGCCTTGACGTACTCCTTTTCCTATTTGGAACCAGTCTGTTGTTCCATGTCTAGTTCTAACTATTGCTTCCTGACCTGCATACAGGTTTCTCAAGAGGCAGGTCAGGTGCTCTGGTATTCCCATCTCTTCCAGAATTTTCCACAGTTTATTGTGATCCACACAGTCAAAGGCTTTGGTATAGTAATAAAGCAGAATAGATGTTTCTCTGGAACTCTCTTGCTTTTTTGATGATCCAGCAGATGTTGGCAATTTGATCTCTGGTTCCTCTGCCTTTTATAAATCCAGCTTGAATATCTGGAAGTTCACAGTTCATGTACTGTTGAAGCCTGGCTTGGAGAATTTTGAGCATTACTTTACTAGCATGTGAGATGCGTGCAGTTGTGTGGTAGTTTAAGCATTCTTTGGCATTGCCTTTCTTTGGGATTTTAATGAAAACTGACCTTTTTCTGTCCTGTGGCCACTGCTGAGTTTTCCAAATTTGCTGGCATATTGAGTGCAGCACTTTCATAGCAGGAGAAAAGTATACAGCAAAGCAAAAGATGTTATTTTTTGCTTAATGAAATGGGGCTGGTCCTGAGGCATTGGAACACTTAATAACTACTGCAGAAAACTGAGGATAGAAAATTCAGTGGTTTTCTTGAGATGTGCTGTGCTCCAGTCTGCTCAGTCTGGCTTGATTTCTTTGTTTGGGGGTGTGGATTAATCATCTCAGTCTGGGTTCTCTGAAGAGAACTCAGGTTCATGTTCATCTTCCTCCAAAGTTCAAACTCCTTGCTAGGTTTGGGCTTATTCAGGTCTTCCTTCAGAGTTCTGGTGATTGAGCTGTGAAATTCAGTCCGTGGCTAGGTTGGTAAATGGTAAGAACAGATCTTCCTAAGATTCAGCTAGCACTGGCTTTGGACACATCATGAGCTGTTCAGCTGCTTGATAGACATTGAGATAACTCCAGCCACTTCTGCTTGGCTGGCATTGAAGTTGACTGTGACGTGTTAGTCTTCACTGAGTGTTGTTTTCTGAGGAGGATGCATGATATAAGAAAGTAAAGATTCTATTGATACGGATCTGAAGAAAGTATAGAGAATGAAAATGGAGGTGAGTGTAAGGTTTAGCTACTAAGAAAGTAGATAACATTTAAAAATTAATTAACTTATTTTAATTGGAGGATAATTGCTTTACAATATTGTGGTGGTTTTTGCCATACCTGGACATGAATCCAGAGAAGGCAATGGCACCCCACTCCAGTACTCTTGCCTGGAAAATCCCATGGAAGGAGGAACCTGGTAGGCTGCAGTCCATGGGGTCACGAAGAGTTGGACATGACTGAGTGACTTCACTTTCACTTTTCACTTTCATGCACTGGAGAAGGAAATGGCAGCCCACTCCAGTGTTCTTGCCTGGAGAATCCCAGGGACGGGAGCCTGGTGGGCTACTGTCTATGGGATCACACAGAGTTGTACACGACTGATGTGACTTAGCAGCAGCAGCAGCAGACATGAATCAGCCATGAGTGCACATATGTCCACCCATCCTGAATCCGCATCCCATCTCTCTCCCCACATCACCCCTCTGGGTTGTCCCAGAGCACCGGCTTTGAGTGCCCTGCTTCGTACATCAAACTTACACTGGTCATCTATTTTACATATGGTAATATGCATGTTTCAATGCTATTCTCTCAAATCATCTTGCCCTTTCCTTCTCCCATGTAGTCCAAAAGTCTGTTCTTTACATCTGTGTCTCTTTTGCTGCCTTGCATATAGTATACAGTATAGGTTTATGGTTATCTTCTTTCTAAATTCCATATATATATATATATATATATATATATGACTGTTTTAAGAGCTCATTTTAAAAGATTACTTACATTTAGTGGTATAATTGACTGAGATTATAGGATAACTGAGGATAATCCTTTCTTTGGCTGGAAATTTGTAGCATTAAACTCTGGAAAAGGGCAGGAAGGAGGAACATTGTGTCCAATAGGAAAACACTAGCTCTACTTTAAGAGTATTCTAGGATATCAGTATTTCTAGAATTATATAATGTATTGGTTAGGAGTGAGGTCTCTGGAAACAGACTGATTTGGTTTAATCCTGGCTTTGTCACTTGATAGTCCACTGAACTTGGGTAAGTTATTTACTTGTTCACCCCTCTGCTGAAGTTTTCTCACCTTTAAGAGAAATTAAATGTGATAGTGGATGCAACACCCAACATACAGTGATGACTCAGTTAAGTATTTTCCATTTTCTGGCAACCCACTCCAGTATTCTTGCCTGGAGAATCCCATGGACAGAGGAGCCTGGCGGGCTACAGGCCATGGGGTTACAAAGAGTTGGGACGACTTAGCAACTCAACCACCACCATTCTGTCCCCATAACTGGTTCATCAGTAGGTCCTGTCAATTCTGCCTCTAAAATTTTTGTTCAGCCACTTCTCTCTGTCTCTGTTGCCATCTACCTTTGGCAGTCATCCCCAGTTAGACTTCCTCTTCTTCCTGATGGTCTCTTCAGTACCCACAGTCAGAACCTCTGCTGAAATCCTTTTAAGACTTCCTTCCATTTTATGCATAAGAGAATTCAAGTTCCTTCTAAGGCCATCAGGACCCTAGGTAATCTGGCCCCTGCCTACATCCTTGCCATCATTTCATACCACGGTACTCCACTGCACAGGCCTCTTCCTCTTCTCGAACAGGCAACGTTTGTTCCTATCTCAGGTCTTCTGGATTTGCTGCTGTGTCTGCCTGAAATGCCTCATCCTCATCTCTTTGCATTGCTGGCTTTAGGTCTCAGCTCAAATGTCACCATCACAGAGAGGCCTTCCCAGACTACCCCAGCTTGTGGAGGATCTCCCTCCCCTACATGTTACCACTGTCACATCTTTCTCTGTAATTACGTCATAGGATGTATTACAACTTAACCTGCCTTCTCATTTCTCTACTCGGTTGTTTTTATTGTTTCCTCCACATTACAGTGTAAAAGCCAGATCTTCTTCACAGCTATATCCTCATTGCCCAGAATTGTTGATGTTCAGTCACTAAGTCATGTCTGACTCCTTGTGACCCCATGGACTGCAGCAGGCCAGGCTTCTCTGTCCTTCACTATCTCCCCTGGCATGTAAGAGGCATTCCATAAATCTTTGCTGAATGAATGATAGTTGTTAGTTGCTCTTATTTTTATAATTGCACATCATCCTTTGCATCATGTCCGAGTCATTCTCCTGTTGGCAATATGACTTGGGAGTGAAACACTTGGTAGAATTTAAATGTGCTCACCTAGACTCAGTCTTTACTTGGATAGGGAGGAAAGGGAAAACAAGTCTCAAGGACATATTTACATGGTATGACTGTTTTGGAAACTCTGTGAAGAACTGTGAAGGTCCATCCCATCCCCTGAGGGACCACAGTAAAAGCACATCAAGTTAGATTTTAGAATGTCTTGAAGGCAAAAAAAAAAAAGCAGCCTTCTTGAAGTAGGCTACTGGCCACTGTGTATAGTTTCTTGTGACTATATTATTATATAGCTATGTAGTTGGTTTGCCTAACAAATCTTCACAGCCAGGAACATGTCTTCGGATCTTCATCCTTAGTGCACCTAAGGATGCAATAAGAGTGAGTACTCAGAGTACTCATGGTCAGGATTTGGTAGTTTACCCAAACTGGTGTCCTTTTGATGACCCAGTTGATGGTTATTTCTTTGATTTCTTTCCTGTAAAGCTATAGTCCCCAAGAACCTGTGTATTTCAGCCATTTTTCTTCATGTCCCTCTCTGCTATGTCTGTGCGGTACAACAGTCTGTAGATTTTCAGATTCATTTTATTTCAAAATGCACTCTATGAAAATCTTGCCATTGAGTGGCCTTGGTGACAGTAACTCTGATTTGTGTGTCTGTTCAGAAGCTGGGTCTCTTGGTACAAGCATACCTTCACGTGTTGGACTGTGTGAGCTCTGCCATCCACATTCCTAGAAATCGGAGGAGTCTGCTGCTTCTGGATTACACAGAGGGCTGGCTTGTCTTGGCTTTCTCCATTTTTTCTTCCTGTAGCCTAAGTTTGAGGGAGAATTTTCAGGTTTTTCTTTCAGACTCAAGTTTTCACTCTTTCAAGTTTCTCTCTACTCTCCTTTGCCCATATTCAGTATTTGTACCAGAAGTCCTAGAAATTTTGATTGGCAGGTTTTTTTGACTTGATACATCAGTTCAGAGAGGGCTTTGTTCTTATATAGCTAAATTCAAAGTACAGTTACTGACTTGAGAAAGTAATTGAAATCACAATAGTCACCATGAAAATAAGGACTGGACCAAAATGACAGCAGGGGAAAGTCCCTGGTGTTCAGCTAAGTGACAAGAGAAATTAATAATAGATGTTTAAAAGGAGAGTAAATCTATCAGAGTGGCCACATCAATTGTTCTCAATATTCTTTAGGACCCCACAGTTTTATGGCCATTGCTTCTAAGTGTATGTATTCTCAGGGTACTGTTCAATGACTCAACAACTGGTGTAGCTCAGGCATGGATGGGTCAAGATGGGTCAAAGTGGATGCCTATTTTAATGCTGCAGCTGAATACTGGACTAGGTTGACTCCTTCATTATTGGATGGTGGGAGGATCCAGGGAGAGGTCCCAGGGGAATGGGGGTGCTGGGAATATGGGTGTACAGTGGAAAACTTGGGGGAGCAGCTACTTACCAAGAAATATATAAGTATTTCAATATTTTGACAACCATTATGACTGTGGGCTTCTCTGGTGGCTTAATCAGTAAAGAATCTGCCTGAGATACAGGAGATCTGGGTTCGATCCCTGGGTTGGAAAGATCCCCTGGAGGAGGGCATGGTAACACACTCCAATATTCTTGCCTGGAGAATCCCCATGGACAGAGGAGCCTAGTGGGCTACAGTCCATGGGGGTCACAAAGAGTCAGACACGACTGAGCGACTCAGCACAGCACATGACTGTACCAGCTGGACTTCAGTCCTACACATTCTTCTTAGTCTTGGAAACTGCATCTGTCCTGTTAGAGTTGACCTTCCAGCCAGGACTGGCACTAAGGGCTGTATTTTATCTCACCACATTACTCTTTGTCCTATTAAGATGGACATAAACTTTTACAAACATTTGAACCAAATAGATTTACTGTTGCAGAAGGAGGAGCTACTGGGAAAGAATGGGTTGGGGAGGGGTGGAAAGCTTTGGTTATCAATCACTCATCCCAGCAGAGATTTCAGCAGAAACTTAATAAGCCAGTCTCCGTAGTGATAGAAGAACTCTTAGGCATGGTTCAGACTAAATCAGAGTGTAGATGGAGGCCAGCTGCTTTTGATAAATGACTCGACATGGCTGAGTGTTCTACAAAAAGAAACCTTCAGTGCTGCAAATGTGCATGGATGATGTCATGAGTCCTTCAAATGGATGAAGGCTAATGGATCAGAAGTGAGCCTGATGCCAAAAAAGTGGCTTCACTGAGAGAGAACTCAGGTTTGGAGTTACACAAGGCATTCTGCAGAATTTCTCTTCCTCAATGCCTTGGTTCAGTGCAGTTTCAATTTGCTTAGCTTCAACTAGAAAACATTTAATATTCTTAGGCATTTTTAGCCTAATGGATTTGATACACACGTATTTCCTCAACCTAAATTTCCCAAGGTGGGTAATTGTTCTGGAGATTGTTAACATTATAATCAGAGATTAATGAGACTGGCTGGTGAATCCCAAACACTTGTAACCCATGGTGAACTTTTGTGATCCCTACCAATAACTCATTGTGTATGACTGGATCTGGGTGGAAGATTTGACTTGGTGGGTTTGACATTTAACCTTTAAAATGAATGGCATAATTTGCAGGTGCACTTGTTCCACAAGGTAGCTAATGAATGATGTATGTAATTGTCAACATAGATCTAAGCCTGGAGAGATTTGACGAATATAGTTTCTGCTGAAACACAATGAATGTTCCTAGACATCTGTGCAGTCTCCAGTTCTTAGGTTTTGTTGTAGGAGAAAAGATTCCAAGAGATGATTCAACTGAGAGTTGTGGTCATCTACACATTTTCGGAGATAGATCATACTAACTTCTAACTGGCTTAGTTTTCCTGGAGTTAGGGTAAGTTGAAATACTTAGTTAACAATAGCAGGCGAGTTAGCTAAAGGACTAAATGTAGGTGAAAGAAGGATGAACCAGATCTTAATAACAATTGCCTGAATAGTTGTGCAAATTGTAATCTGGATAAGATTTATTTAAAACAAACATAGCCAAACAGTTCACTGAAGTGCCTTCCTCAACCTATATCCAGCAACAGCATTTTAGCTTTTGGAAGACATGGTAAAATAGTAGCTTGGACTAGTGCCCAGACTGCTCCAAGATAAGGTAAAAGGAGAGTGTGTGTCTTGGATTGGAGCCATTTCCCTAGAAGATGCAAACCCAAGGCAGTCTTAGAAGAATCCTTTCTTATTATAATAGGAGCCCCTTCACATATGCCTTAGCAACCCTTGATTTCCAGGGGAAAAGTGGATTCTAAACTCTTCACCCTGAATAAAGTTGCTGCTCTAGGGCATGCACATTATGTAACTTCTTAGATTTTCATGACTGCTTTCTTTCTCTCTTGGTCGCTACTGCACCCTCACCTGGTTGCCCTGTCATTTTTAGACTTGAATGAAATACTACAGATGGGAGATCTGGAATCCTGAGGGAGACTTCTGAAGGGCTGGATTACGCAACCAAGAAGTGAATGGGGGTAAGCTTCCCCTGGGGGTGAACCTTAAACAGAAAGAAATGGAGTTGAAAGAGGGGCTGGAAAGATAAATTCTGACTCCATTCCATCTTCTAAGAACTGCTCTGGGGTACTCCTTATAGCCCTTCTGGAGAAATCCCATGTGCCATGTGAACATGGCTGCCAACGGACCTGCTGGATCTCTCCTTGGGTCATAATTGTGGGAGATGGGGTTGGCAAACTGCATCATACTGCAGTGCGTTGTTCCTTGAAACTCATTCTCTTCTCTCCCTTACTCTCCTGGGCTTCCATCTCCCAGATAAAGTGTTAGCACTTTCAGTGCGTTAGGAGGCTCTGCCTTCTAGGATATCGTGGCTTTAGATACTAGGCTAATCATTAAACATTTTACCAGCTCATTAACAGATTTGCCTAATCAATATATGACATTATCCTTCCTCAGATCAGACTGAAAACTGATTTAAGTCTTTTTAATATTCATAGTTTCAATTTGTGCAGTAACAGTCAATACCAGCCGTTCTCAACCATAGTTCAGCAGAATTAACCCTTAATTCCTAAGGCACCTGAAGTATGTACTGAATTAACTTCTCTTCTGTGCATCTAGAGTGTACCATTCTTGGAAGTAAGCAGTTACTTAAGTCACTTCCTGTAGGAATTAATTCTCTTGAGGAATCCTGGTTGTGAAGGTATTTTCTCAGGTATTTTCCTGAGATGGCTTTTATTCATTTTGTTACTAGACAAGATAAAAATGCGTTCAATTCATTTATGTTTTTCAATTTTAGTCCTGTTGACAACTAACTAACAAAGGAAGTGAATTACTTGATTCATATTTAATAAATATTTGAATATCTACTAAGAGCCAGGTTCTATGAAAACAAGGAAGAGCAAGGCTTGTTCTCTGTTTTACCAGAGCTTAGTTTACTGGGAATATAATATAGATAAATATCACACTGTGTGCATAACAGAAATACATAGAAAGTGACTTGAGGACAGAGGAGCTGAGATAATATTCTCTTTTCACATTGTATTTTGCTCTACTTTTGTACCATTCATAGCATTTATAACTTGTTGTGTCCTAGGGAACATAACTAAAATAAGCCATCTGTAAGAAAACTATGATGAAATCTTAACCATTTATATAACATTATTTTTTTTTCTGGGTACTTAAAAAAAAAATAGCTGAGTTCTCCATGGTATCAAAAGGAAAAGACGCTGAAATGTACCAAATCAACCAGTCTGGAGTCTTAACAGCTAGGTTACTCACAATGAAATTTTTGGGGCAGTATGTTATTTTTTTCTGATACTTCTTATGAAACAAAAGTAGACTATCAAAAGTTCTCTGCATTGTTTTTCAGAATCTGACTTTCAAAATAAAGTGATTATGCCAGTCACAAATACTGGGAGATCAGAAGTTTGGTGCCACATTGAAAGAGTGTCTGTCATTTGTATCTTTGGCCAAAGAAGTAGGTCTTTAAAATTTTTTGCTAAGATCCATTTAAAATCTGCTGGCATATTCATATCTGTAAAAATTACTTTGCTGGTTCTAAGGTAGAATAAGTTTATCACTGAAATTTGCAATTTTAGAAAATCTTGAAAGCATTTAAAATTATGCAAATAGCTCTGGCCAAATAACTTAAGGAGATATGGTCCAGAGTGTGGCCTTGAGCTATGTTAATTTATATGCCTCTAAGGAACGGTGGAGTTCATTGCAAAAACAGTGCTGTTCAAGAAAAATAAAGACTCATGTCTGACATATAATTTTTCAGATAACAAACTTACAAATCTCTGGCATTTATAAATTAAAGTTGTACTGCAAAGGTAAGGAGGATGAATATTCTTATTTCGAGTAATGATGAAAATTAAGAGAAGAAAATAAGGACAGGCTTTTTGGTATTGAAATGCAGTTTCATTCTCAGATCTTAAAGCAAAAGAAGATTCTCTCATGGGACAGTCAGTGTGGGAACTGACTTTAGGTAATAAGTCATACCTGGCCCTCGGATGGGTAGTGGGGAATGTATCGAAAGTCTTTTTGAAATCTGGCAGAAGCCCTTTTTTTTTTAACGCCCTAGAAGGAAGGATAGGAATTGAAACACATTAGTCAAAATAAACAGACCTTGTCCCTAAACACCCATGAACTTCCCTCCTTACTTTTCATTGTGCCCATTGTTCATTTTCATCTCTGTCAATGAATGCAAATATTTCACATTCTGGACCTAACTGGGGGTCGCAGTTGGAAAGATCACCTATCCTAATCAAATCCTTATTAGACATACAAATCTTCTTAGTAGTCACTTTTTTCTCTTAGACAAATATAGGAGAGGATCCACTGTTTGCTTCTAGAAACAATTCCATGAGAAAGGTAAGTAACAGAAAATCGTTTCAGTGGTGATTTTTTGGGATTTGATAATTATCCCAAATTTTGCTGATTGGCTTCCCTGGTGGCGCAGACAGCAAAGAATCTGCCTGCAATGCGGGAGACGGGGAAGATCTCCTGGAGAAGAAAATGGCTACCTACTCCTTTGTTCTTGCCTGGAGAATCCATGGACAGAGGAATCTGATGGGCAGTTAATGGGGTCACTAAGAGTCAGACACAACTAAGTGACTAAGCATGCATTTAATATCGAGGGAAAATGAGTTCTGGATTCTCCTTCCACCAAATGAAGTCTTCTTGTTTATCAGTCTCTCATCAGATTTTGAACACAGGGACACAAAGAGTACATACATAACAGGCAGTTTTTGTCTGACTGTTCTCTTCTCAGTAGCAACTCATTCTCCAGCCAGCAATCCAGGAGAAAGTCATCTGGAGTTATCCGGGTGAAAAAGTCAGAGCTTTTCTGTGAGGAATCAAAGCTTCTGTTCTTTGGGCTGCATGGTTAGCCTCTCTAGTTAGCCTTCTCCTTAAATCAGTGAAAAAGTTCACAGAATGAAATGTTTAGTGCTCTCTTGGTCATGAGCCAGGGATGGCTGTGCCTGCAAGCAAAACAAATTCTCAACAAGAATTTGTAAACAAGGATCAACTGACTAATGCCTGGTACAAAATGATGTCTGACATCTGTACTTCTAGTGGAAATTTGTGCAAAGGAGCAAAATTATTTTTTTTCTTGTTAACACTCTTTTCCATTAGATGACTGTTGTGCTTCCTGCATGGGTATCATTAATTTGGAATTTGGGTCTGAAATGGTGTTAGGCTGCTTTTGCCAAATAATTGTTTTTCCCTTGTGAGTTTTATCCTCTTTTGTTTGTTCCTGTTTGAGACCTTTTAGAAACTTTATTTTTGTTCAGAAAAAGACATGATATCACATAGACCTACTAATTGTTTTCTTTAACATGCGGCTTATTATCTCTGAAAAGCCTTACAGCACCTCTAGGTCCCCATGGGAAGTTAAGAACAAATGGCAGGAGACCAGGTACTCAGGAAGAAAACTTTTGGCTAAGCAATATCGACTCATTGATGTTTAATAATACTACCAATTGTCTTTTAATGAACATATACCATGCAATAGGCACTGTCAAAATTGCTTTAAAAAACAACTTAAATTTTATCAAGCCCTTAGTATGTGACAGGTGCTATTGTGATACCAGAACTGGTAGCTCAAAACAACAGAAATTATTCTCTCATAGTTTTGGAGGTTAGTAGTCTGCAACAAGGAGTCAGCAGGCCCACCTTCTTTCTGAAGATTCTACTATCGAATCTATTCCATGCCTTTCTTTTAGTTTCTGGTGTTCCTTGTATTCCTTGCAGCTCCTTGACTCCAATCTCTGCTTCCATTGTCACAGGGCCATCTCCCCTCAGTGTGTCTCTTTCTTCATAGAGCGTTCTCCTCTCTGCACATGTCTCTGCCCCTCTAAGCAGAGCGTCAGTCATATAGGATTAACCATGGTGGCTCAGATTGTAAAGAATCTTCCTGTAATGCAGGAGACCTGAGTTTGATTCCTGGCTTGGGAAGATCCCCTGCAGAAGGGAATGGCAACCCACTCCAGTATTCTTGCCTAGAGAATCCCAAGAACAGAGGAGCTTGGCGGGCCATAGTCCATGGGGTCTCAAAGAGTCAGACACGCATTAGCTACTAATACTTTCACTTTCATTAATGTATAGGAGGAATCTCTAATGACAACCTCATGTTGTTGCTGTTGTTCAGTCGCTAAGTCATGTCTGACTCTTTGTGACCCCATGGACTGCAGCATGCCAGGCTTCCCTGTCCCTCACTGTCTCCCAGAGTTTGCTCAAACTTATGTTCATTGAGTTAGTAACGCCATCCAACCATTTCATCCTCTGCCACCCCCTTCTCCTTCTGCCCTCAATCCTTCCTAGCATCAGAATCTTTTCCAAAGAATCTGCTCTTCACATCAGTTGACCAAAATATTGGAGCTTCAGCATCAGTCCTTCCAATGGATATTCAGAGTTGATTTCCTTTAGGATTGACTGGTTTGCAGTGCAAGGGACTCTCAAGAGTTCTCCAGCACCAGAGTTTGAAAGCATCAATTCTTCAGCACTCAGCCTTCTGTATGGTCTAACTCTCACATCCATACATGACTACTGGAAAAACCATAGCTTTGATTATCCAGGCATCTGTCTGCAAAGTGTTTTCTATGCTTTTTAATACACTGTTTAGGTTTGTCACAGTTTTCCTTCCAAGGAGCAAGTCTCTTTTAGTTTCAACTTGGTTCTCAGATGGGCTGACTCAAAAAGAGAGTGCAAGGGAAAAATGGACTTTAGCTTCTCTACAGTACATATAGAGGTGCTTTTGAAAGGTAGTAATGAAAGAATATGTCCCAGTGGGAAGAACTTGCCTGTGAATAGAGCAGTCATGGTGGTAAGGATGGAGGCTATGCATGGGCTCCAAATTAGGGACTCACACTTAGTAGACCTCGCTCCTGCCTCAGCATATGCCCAACTGCCAGAAACAGAGACTGTCTCTTGAAGAAATCAACCAGTCTCTTGGTAGCAAGTTGACTACACTGGACCCTTTTCACTCTGAAGGCATAGGATTTATTTAGGTAAATATCTGTATTTATACCAGGTTCGAGTTTATCTTATGTGCCTTCAGGGATTCAGCGAGCACATTCTCTTGAGATTTCTTTGAGATACTTAAAGCAACACATGGCTGAGCAGGAGTAAGAACAGTGGAAAATGTCTCCTTCTTGACTTGCGTGTGTGCCCTCAGGATTTGTTGTTCTCCCAAGGGGATACAATTATCTGTCTGATACTTTTAATCTTGGGTTGAGATGTTTATAAAGAAATACCATGGGCCAAAAGTTGTGCTTAAATTAACAACCAGTCCCTGGGGTTAGGAAGGACGGTGTGATGTGGAAGGCATGCAAAACCCACTGAATGTGACCTCTGCTAATTAGTCTACTTGTTACATTCAGCCTTGATCAACTCTTGAGCTAATATCCCTATATTAAAAAGATCCTTGAGATCCAGAATAGAACAATGGAAATGACTAAAAGTAGAGAAATGAGGTTAAAAAAAGAAAAATTAAAGTTAGAGCTGTTTTAGCATGCCCATCTTTACCTGTAGAAGCTAATTGTAGATGGTAGAAGAGAGGAGGGGCTTTACATAATTTAAGAATTATAGCTTAGGCTGTGCTGAATGAGAGTGATTATAGACTCTGGCAGTCATTGTTCAACTAAACGTGAAAATGAAGAAGGGTGGGCAGAAAGACCTCTTTCAGAAGAAAGAGATCTTCCAAAATTTGTACTCTTCTCCATGGCAAAGCTGCAGGAGCAAATAGGGAACTGTGGGAAAGGTGGATTCCAGTGGGAAACTCGGGACTGGAGAAAACAGGAAACAGCAGAGTCTGAGCTGTGAAGCCAGTTTCTTGGGAATCTCTGTATTCAGTTTTCTGAACAGGGATCCTGATCTTTGAATTCAAAAGTCTGGACATGAACTAACAAAGGAGTGTGAAATAAAGGCGTGAGCATGATGTCAGGGAAGATGTGGTGTATGAAATGTGGGTTTCCTAGGGAGAACTTCAATTTGTTGAAGTTTTTGTGATTTAAAAATAGACAGAAAGCTACTGGTCTTTAAAAAAAAAATGATCAGGATCATTCATAATTTGTTTTAAATTTGACTTTCCAGCATTTACCATTCCATGCCATTGTCTTCTGATGATAATGACCTATGCATCATCTGTCCACTGTTTTCCCCTCATCATGCACAGCCACTCCCTCTGTCAGGAATACCTTTCTCTCCCAGTCCTTGTGGATACCATCACCTCACCTTTCAGGGAACCAGATGAACTATTTTTTTCTTCCATGCTATGCTCCATGTTTTCCACACCCATACAGAGTTGGCTGATCCTCCTTTGTATCTACCTCTGTTATATCTTTGATAGTATGGCATTAGGTTGATTTGTTGTATGTCTGTTCCTTCACTAGATTGTGAGTTCATGAGGCCAGGGACTGTCTTATTTTCATTCTGTGTCAAGTATTTGGCATGTAGCAAGTGACACAGTAAGTGCTTCCTGAAAGTGCATTTAGAATTGAGTAACTCTGAAGGAGGCTTACCAGGTGTCCTCCAACTTAAGTCACCAAATAAGGAAAGCATTTTTACAAGCAAAGTAGAAGCATGAGTTTTCACAGGGAAGATGTTTATTAAGAATGTGTAAAATAAATATTATGTAACAGTACAGAAAATACCTTCCTGGGAATCTAAGACCAAGATAGAAACCCATTTATCTCTGCTAACAGAGACGTAGTCTGGCTTTCATTTTCTTTTCTGTGATTCTGTGATTTAGGATCACAAACTCCACACAGTGAACAACTGATCAACTAGACAAATACTGGAATATAGTTAATGAGAAGAAGCATTTTCTTTATCTTGCCTTCTTTCCATCATGTTAGTTACTTAACTATTTCTGAGATCATGCGTTAGTCATATTCAAGGAAAATGGAGAAAAATGGGTTGTATGTTTTGATGGGGGGAGCATTTTGTTTTTTTAAATCTCATATATATGGTTAAGCAATAGTATTTGTGTTAGCTCATTAATCTCAATATTTTCATAGAATCAAATATTGCTCATTTAGACAACTAAGTTAAACTACTATATAAGTGAAATACTGTAGCAAATGAAAGCAAATTCAGCCAGCACTTTTTGTGCATCATTAAAGGAAACAGAATACAATAAAACATTAATGGAGAAATCTAGTTAGCATGTTTTAGTAAATATATGACTTGCTTTTAAAGAGCCTAAATCTTTTTATGTGTAAATAACCACTATAAAAAGTATTTAAAAATGTAGTTCTCACAAGGAGGATTAATGTGTTCTCCTTTAATTTTAGTAATATATTTATTTGTATATACTATGTATCAACATTAACAGCTTCTTTTGTCCTAGATGTTCAAGATATCAACTTCAGCTCAATTCTTGTCTAGTTACTAAGAACATCAACAAAAAAAGAAGGCTATCTGAATGGATTTTTTTAGTAGTGCTTGTGTTTAATCTGACTACACCGTGTGCTGTTCCTCCACTATTGACTCGTATCAAGAAAACAGCGAGTGTGTTGAATTATTTGGAAGGTTCAGAGAAGAATTTGACCAGCAGGCTGTCATACAGTGTAAACAGCATGAGGGCCTGTTGGTTTCATGAAGGGGATATCTGCTTTCTCAACAGGTTCTGGAGGTGGAGAACAGAAGGAGCTGAAGGGCTCTTACCGGCGGTGCAAGCAGATAATGACACTTCAGCTGCTTCTCTACAAAGGCAGGAGGTCTGACTTAGCAATTTGGTTAGAGAGTTCTCATTTCCTAATATCTATATCATTAGTTGACAGATGGCTTTCTGTCTGAAATCTTATTTTGAGAGGCTACCTCCTGCTAGATAATCTCCTTAAACTGTAATTCACTAGTGGAATGAATTTCAATTCCTTAAATTCTGGATGAATATACTAAAAGTTATCCCCTGCTGCAATTTGTGGAGCACATTGTTTTAATAAATATTTATTGGGCATTTACTATGCGTCAAACCTTTTGCTAGGAACTAGGATATGACAGAAAATAAGAAAGATACTGTCCTTATTTTTCAATGACAGTCAATAAACTAGGATGTGGGTATAAATACTCTTATTTTTCAAGAAGATTGTGACTGAAGCTCTGTCCTTGCTCTTCATCTTTTTGGGTGAAAAAAGAGGCATTTTATAAGTTGTAAGAACTTTTTTCTTCCTATGAAAAGTGTAGTCACTTTTTTCTCTATAAAAAGTGTAGTCAACCTCTCTAGTTAGCTTTTTCAGACCATAGCTTCTCAACTTGGGAATAGTCACAAGGGAGGTCAGAGAGAACTTGCCTTGGAGTTTTGAAGGCCAGTTATTACAGATGTGTCTAATAAACCACAGTCCAGCTTCTCAGTCCAGCCTTTCGGCCTTCACTGCTGATGATGGGAGAATCTCTTTTATGTTGTTTTTTGCCACTTGTCAATGATATTGGGATAGGAAGTTCTGCCTAAAAATTCAATCTGGCTCAAGATAGATGAACATGGCATGGGCAGAGCATCCCAGAGGTGTTCTGGGGCTCCTTGGGATACTAGGTAATAGATGAGGTATGTGCCAAACCTTGCTTCCTCTCCCCCTTTGGAAAGCCAGATCTAGGGCCTGGGGCAGCCTCTTACCATAAACTGCCCCAGTCCATTTATCCTACGGTACCATAGGAGCTTATCATATCACGAGTTTATTATGTACCACAATCAAAGTTGGGAAGGACTGTCTTAGATTATGACTCAGGGGCAAGGAATTCTGCTGTTAGGAAAGGCGTTAGAACATGTGCCAATGCCTAGGCCTAGTTAGGCTCCCAGGAGTTGTTAGGAATAGGGAGATGATGAAAAGGGAAACTAAAATGACTGTGCATAAGATCATAAAGTAATGTTTCTGTTGTGGGCAGGGAAAAGCTTGGCAGATTGTTTGTTTGAAGAAAATATTTTTCTTTGTTCACATAGATTTGAACTGTACTGCTTTGGGGAATTATTTTTGTTCTTGGGATGTGTATCTCTGCATCATGCATGTTTTGTTTGGAAGTTACGGATACATTCTAGAAGACAAAAGGAAGAATCTGGCGGCATGTTAACTTCAGATCATATCTGTAGAGAGATCTCCATGGGGGACTGTATTTAAAATACCAAATCCCAATCTGGATTATTAGCCAAAGCACATTCTTGATAAATAATCCCAGGATTGGAAAGGTATTGCCAGGAACTGTGGAGGCCCACAAATGTCCTAGGTGGGGTATCAAATTGGTACTAGAGAGGAAACAGAGATTCACTCTGGTAAGTATTGAAGAAGAAGTTCTTTCTCCAAGGGGTAAGGGAAAGATGGACTTTAATACAGGGGATTGAAATGTGGAATTGGGTTGTATCCTAAGGAGAGTCCCTAAGAAGGGTTTACCTTGGTAAATTTCCTTAAGCATTGAACAGTGCTGCTTAACGTAAGTGTTACTTTTATTCCTGTGTTGCAGTATCCTCTATCTGGCCCCATACTCACAGCAATCTAATGCATCCATACCACCTGGTGTGTTAGGTAAGAAACTAAGGAAAGGAGCAAGGAAGCGTTCTTTTCCTGGCCCTCTCTCTCCAGGCCAGCCTGGTGGAGGCAGTCATGTCAAATATGGTTCTCCTTATTCCTAGCCCTCAGGGGTTCCCAGGAGCAGCACAAGTGGAGGCCCAAGGTAGCCTGGAAATCAATGAAAGACAGTGATGAATAGACAGGGATATGAATCAAATCTCCCTTCACCTTCGGTGTATTATAGGAAGGTCAGTCTGGAAAGAGGGAGGGGGTGACGGGAGGTAGATAGCAGCTTGCTTACTCAAGCTTTGTGCACACACATCTTTCCAGGGCCCATTCTGAAGGATACCAGCTATCTTCATGTCCTGAGTGATGTTGTACGTGAGTGTGAGGCAGGAGGTGTCAGCCTTTCTCAGCCAGATATGTGGAATGCTGAGAACACTTAAAATAGAAAATTTTATATCCTGCCATTATATTTCAGGAGAAAGTAATGTGATGGTTAATTTTCCCAATTGGCTACACTATGGTGTCCAGTTGTTTGGTCAGACATAACTCTGGATGTTCATAGAGGGATGAAATACCCTCTATGAGGGAATTTTTTATGATATGGTGAACATTTACAATGAGTTGACTTTGAGTAAAACATTCTCCATAATGTGGGTAGGTCCCATCTAATCAGTTGATTTTGCTTTAAGACTACACCGTAGACACCCTACAAATCCCCTGTCTGCCAGTCTGCCCTGCAGATTTCATACCCAAGCCTGAAATATCAACTCTTAGCTGAATTTCCAGCCTGCTGTCCTGTCTGTCCTACAGATGAGACTTTCCAGCTCTCACAATTTCCTCAGGCAGTTTCTTAAATCCCCACCCCCCGCAATCTTTCTCTGTATATGCATGCATGCTCAGATGCTCAGTCATGTCCGACTCTTTGCGACCCCATAGACTGTAACCACCAGTCTCCTCTGTCAATGGGATTTTACTGGGAGGAATACTGGAGTGGGTTACCATTTCCTCCTCTAGGGAATTTTCCCAATCCAGGGATCAAACCAGCGTCTTGCTGTGTCTCCTGAATTGGCAGGCAGATTCTTTACCACTGAGCCACCTGGGAAGCCCCTCTCTGTATATAGGTATACTCTATCTTTATCTCTCTATATATATATCTATCCATCCCTGTAACTACACATGTAAATATTTTTCCATCTATTTATCCTATTGATTCTGTTTCTCTGGAGAACCCTGACTAAAACAAGAGATATGAAAGGGAATGAAATTGTAGTGTGTTGCAGTGGAAGTAACTCAACATCCTAATAGATTCAGTATATTTTTCTGAATTCCCCCTAGAATTTGTAAGGACATGCTGCCAAAACCTTTTGTCTGCTTCGGAAAGCGTATAGAACTCTGTCCTCCATCCAGGGCTTCTGGTTAAATATCTCCTGAAAGCATTGTCTGCTTGTCTCCGTCTCCTAGATGCCTATTCACAGACTAGAAGAAGGCACTGCTCAGACCCTCATGTCATCCCCTGTTGTCTTTGTCCCATTAGCAGCCGCGTGTGGCTGTCTGTGGTGAGTAATTGGACGATCGCTCAGGGAAGTGCATGTGCTAATGGTGTGTGGCAGCTTTACAAACACTGTCTGTTTGAGTTAGACCTGAATTGTCCTCTGAGTTAAAGATTCTTCTGTGACAATCAGAGCCTTGGGGGTGATGTTGGCCAGAAAGAATGTGCATGGCCATTATTGAGCCAATTTTATAATTCATCTTTTAATAATCTGTGACTGAAGAGCTGAGTGAAATTCATCAAACCCTGCCTTGTTTCTCACTGGGGAGCTTTCTGTGTTTTGTTGCCGAGCCAAAGCTGTATGCAGCTGTTGGAGCTGTCCCCGGTATTCTGGTTCACCCAAATATTGATAATGATTACTCTGGCTCCACATGGAAAGCATTTATTCAAATATCTATAATGGAAAGACTGTTATTATTGATATTACAGCTTTACAGTGAGTCTATCAGAATGTGGATATGACATTCATAAACTATATTTGGTAAAAGCTGTATGTTTCTCCTACATAGTACACAGGACCCTAGGCTGTATTGTTGATCATCTGTTCTTCATAAATATAAGGAGAAGTTCTTACCAGATAATAATAATTAAACCTGTAGAAATGTCCAAATGCTGGCAGGCTACAGCCATCCTCAGTATCCCACAACAGCCTGTTAGGATAAGCAAAATCAAACAGCCAAGGCTTTGAGTCTGAGGGGGGTAAGTAGCATAATGAATTTTCCTCACCCTGTCATTATTCCTCTCTTGGCTTTCTTGGGTTACAGTCACAAGCTAGTCACATCACATTTATGCATCTTTGTGTAGAGTGCTTTGGAGTGGAGCCTGGGACCGGTCCAACTGGGAATAACCAGCTTATCATTGCAGAAATGAAAAGCTGCTTTGACCCTTATCAGCCACATCCCCGGGAAGCCATGTGCTTGCCCAAACCCACGGCTTTATGTTACCTTCTTACATGTTCCCTTTTCTGTTCTTCTTGTCTTTCCTTATTTGCTTGCCCTGGGTGGCCTTCTGTCTGTTGTATCAAACTCTTTGTTCTTCATGATGTTGGACATGTTAGTTGCTCTGATCAAGATGATTTTCTTTTGACATTAGTGTCTGACCACCTCCAAGGGAGTGACTAGGTTCCAAGCCTTGACTAGGTGGGTTCTGAGTAGCAAGGAACTCAGGGGGAACTTAGCCTCATGCTCAGCAGGTGGGGTGACTTGATGCTCACTTTTTTGCAGAGGACTAAGGAAATCCTATGAGGAAGCTCTTGGGGTAGGTAGGATTTTATGTCAAAGACTTAGTTATAAGAGAGCAGGAGGGAGACTGAGTCCAGCTCTGGAGCTAGAATGAGTCTCGAATCACAGCCTAACCGCTGTAGCACTTCTGGGCTTAGAGGAGAGAGACTGCTGCTGCTGCTAAGTCGCTTCAGTTGTGTCCAACTCTGTGCGACCCCATAGACGGCAGTTCACCAGGCTCCTCTGTCTCTGGGATTCTCCAGGCAAGATTTCTGGAGTGGGTTGCCATTTCCTTCTGCAATGCATGCATGCATGCTAAGTCACTTCAGTCATGTCTGACTCTGTCTGACCCCATAGATGGCAGCCCACTAGGCTCCTCTGTCCACAGGATTCTCTAGGCAAGAATACTGGAGTGGATTGTCATTTCCTTCTCCAAGGGGAGAGACAGCTGTAAGTAAAAACCATGCCATGACAGTCTGTGACACATTGGAGCTCAGTGATCTATGGCATAGGGACCAGTGTAACAGAGTATAGCACAAAGGAAGGTACCCTCTAGTCCTCCACGGGAAGGCTGCAGGGCCTGGGGCAGCTGTGAGCAGTAGCAGTCCCCAGGCTGCCTGATGTGCCAGGCAGGCAGTGTGGGTGCTATGGGAACCAGCACACATGAGTCACCCTTGGGGGCTGCTCCTAGAAATACATGGATGGGGAGCAGTCCTCAGGTAGCTGGAGGTTTCTTATTAGCACAGAGGACTGGAGTCAGCAGAACTGGAAGGTGCATGCTAATGTGTTGGACCATAGTTGTCCAACAGTGTGGTGATCTCTGTGGGGGGAGTCTGAGTTCATTAGACTGTTCTTGAGTGACTGGACAATACACCTTTGCCCTTCCCTTCACTTGGGTTAGGTGGTTTATCTTGGGTGGTCAGATCCTTAGGCCATGTATCCTGAGTCCTTTGCCAGAAAGGCTGAGCTGAATTCCTTAAGAGAAGCTTCTGGATTTCCTAAGTGAACCCTGCATCTTGATCTTGGCTAAAAGCAAGAATAAAAATAATTTCTGTCTTAAAATAAAGCTGAAGCCTAAAATTTGACCAGATTTCCAATAGCCTATTGACTAATAAAGACATTTGTTTTCAAGAAAGAGCTTTTGTGACTTAAGTGTATTTACTGCAAAGAAAAACTGGACAAAGTTTAGGAGATGCATTGAATAATATCTTTAAGACAGAAAAACACTGGGTAAAAAAGAAAGTGATGAAGAGTGTTGTGCTTGGCCAAGTCAGCCATTTAATGACAAACCTCCTCTTGTTTAAACTGGGAACTGTCTATTTTGACCAATTAAAGTAGTCTCTAAGAATATTCTTAATTCTGAAGGCTTTGTTATAAGAAAGCCAAAATAATCAGAGTTTACTGATCCATTTCAGAGCACTTCTGTTTTCGGATGGACTGCCTTGAGGTTCAGAAAGATGCATGGTGTAATTTCATAGGAATCCCTTATAATGCAGTATGGAATTATGCTCACATGCTCTGAAGTGTTTCTAAACAGCTCTGGCCACATGTTGGATATTCATTGTCTGAGAATGTATCATTTATGAAATTGTAATGAGATGGTAGAATTTTGCTCTGAAGGATTCTCAGGGAGTTGATCTACATTCACTTGTAGTGTCAGCTCTTTTCTAAGATAGCTCCTGTTCTACCTTCCCCTCCGAAACCACAATTTTCAGAGCTTTTAAAGTGGGAGTTCTTCCAACTTGGGGTGGTGGTCTGTCATACTGTAAAGAAGTTGTTGACCCATGGAACTTTTTCCTTTTCTTTGATGTCATGAGGTTGGGGTCTGCCTTCTATTTTTGTTCTCAGCTGGCTGTCAGTTCCTTGCTAAATTTCTAAGTGATTGTTAAGAGCTTAGCTTAAGGCAGGGGGTACTGACCTATCCCTCAAAAAAATTAGGTGAGGAACTTCCCTGACAGTCCAGTGGTTAAGACTCCATGTTCCCAATGCAAGGGGTGTGGGTTTGACTCCTGCTTGAGGAACTAAGATCCTGCATGCTGCATGGTGCAACCTAAAAAAAGGAAGTTAGGTGAAATTTGGTGTATCTCTAGTAGGTGAGCATATTTCTGAAATTTTAAATCATAGTCTTTAAGAATCTTTTTTAAAAAAAACTTAAAAACCTAGGACTTAAGAAACTGTTTTTGTTGATGTATCTTGGGAACTCTAGGCAATATGACTGATATTTGAGAGGGCCTGGGAATATTGAACAACACCCCCCTTTTTGAGGTCAGCAGTTAATTCAGGCCTATGATGCCCTCATGGACCCAGGTTTCTTCTAGTTTTCTGCACTTTCATGCTTTGTATGTGGCCTTCATCCTTGTGATGTAAATCATTATGCCACCTATAGCATCATGTCTGCGTTCTGATAGTGGCTTGACAGCAATCCAGTCCTTTAACCATTTTTCAATTTTTCTGTCACCCTGTGAGGTTGGGCAAGCCGTGGTGTCTTTAACTGCTATTGACCACCTCTCGAACAACAACCTTTAAATTCCACCATTCACAAGACTGGCTTTGCTTGTGTGTTCTTCCAGGAGCTAACAATTTTTTCTTAGTCCTTTATATGAATCAGTGTTTTGGCCTTCTTGATTCATGTTTTGCTTCTAGGTGTACTTGAGCTGTTCCAATCCAGAGAAGTAGGATACAAATGAATATATGATAAATTGAATACTGTTTTAAGATTTAACAGTAGCAAATTGGTAAAGAATTTTTTTTTTTTGGCAAAGCCTTTGTATGGTAAAAAAACAACCAGATAATTCATTTACTTGGGGAACCCGAGTTTTTCATGTATTAACTCCACCTTAAAATGGGGAGATCTTTTATACTACAGTCTGCTCTGAACCAGAACTTTTATCTGGAAAGTCATTTGAGGCATCAGATTTCCTGCCCTCTCCCATACTGCTGCTGCTTCTGAGTATAATCATCCTTTTCTACTTGGACATTGATTAAAGAACTCAGAGGAGCATGACCATAGATTTGATCTGTGAGGAATATATAGCCTGTTCAAAAAGGGAACTCTTGGAAAATTAGGATTACTAGATTTTATTTTTTTGATGGAAAGCATAAAAATGCCTATAATTGGAAAAAATAGCTTCCTAGTGGCAGTGTAATTTTAATATTTCATATATCTTTATGGAAGGCATGAAAATTTGGAAATAAACATATCATAATCTTCAGTATTTTCCTTAATTTTGAAGTCAATTTTTAAAAAATAGGCATTTGCATTTTTGGATTACATTTGTATATATGAATCTTTACAGTTTCCTGTTCCATTTTTCTTTTGTTACTATGGTTCATCCCAGAGAGCATTTGAAGGCACCCACCTTCAGACAGACTGACTGAGGCAAGGGTAGGGTCAGGCTAGGGAGGAGAGTGAGGAACTGGGATGCACAGCCCATCCTGTGCTGGAGGTTATGGCTAGAAGGTGGATGGGGGATGGAGAGTGGGAGGAACCTCAAAGTAGTAAGTACCCCAGGGAGGGGGACCATTGTGGTAAGAAAATTGAGAAAGGCTTAGAAGAGCTCAATTAAAAAAATAAAAAGGGGCAAAAAGATGAGAGAGAACTGGAAAGTATAAAGGAAGGAAGGAAGGAGTGGATGTTATAGGGGAGAGGGTGGGAATGGAGAGTCAGAGAGAGCTTCTAGGAACTTCCCTCATGGTCTAGTGGCTAAGACTCTGTCCTCCCAATGCAGGGAGCCTGGGTTTGATCCCTGGCCAGGGAACTAGATCCCATATGCTGCAACTAAAAGATTCCACGTGCCACAACTGAGACCTGATGCATTCAAATAAATTAAGTAATTTATTTTTTAAATGAAAGAGCCCCCCACTTACTCTTCCATGGTCACTTCTAGTTCATCATCAGAGCAGGTGGGGTGAGATATAGTGGGGCTCAGGAATAGACTTAGGGTGAGAAACACAGAGAATAAGTGAAGGATGTATAAAGTATATAAGAGCAAAAGTAGGGTGTGAAGTGATGAGCTGGCCCTCTGTGGCATTAAAAGTAGCAAGTGATCAATAGAAAACTGGAAAGAGAGAGTTGGTTTCAAAAGGCAAGGAAGTAGTTTTCTAGAGTGTTCTGCTTTCTTTTTTCTCTCTCTTTCTTCCACTAAGAACAGGGATGAGAGGGCCTTCAGGAGACCCTCCTGCAGGGGACAGGTGAGGCTGAGGTAGGACAACCCTGCTGGTGGCAGAGACAGTCTGCCAGAGAGATCCTGTGGGAACCAAAAAGATTATAACCCTACTATTCCTGCCTTTGTGACCTCGGATAAGTGGTCTAACTTCTCTGAGCCTCAACCTTTTCATCTGTAAAACAGAGATGAGAATGTCTACCTCCTGGGCTTGCTTCCATAAATGAGATATTGTGCAATATGCTTGAGTTGCCCATGAGCGTTTGGAGTTAGTTATTGCTGTGTTGAAATACCCAGGATAGCCACTGAGGAGCACATGTCTCCTTGGGGAATGGAGTGGCCTGGTCCCAGTTCCCTGGTATCTAAAGATGATAGGACTTGAGAATGTCACTTGTCTGCAAGTGGCCTGCACTGTACTGATGCTCCTGCCCACCCTTCATAGTGAGCACCTTGAAGTGAGCACACTTGGCTAACCTGCTTAATTGCTTTACAATCCAAGCGTATGCAAAGTCATACAAAGTCTGTTGACTTCTAACTCCTAATTTTGACAGTAATAAACACATACAGTTGGCTCTCTGTATCTATAGGATTTGCATCCATGGATTCAATCAACCATGGATCAGAAACATTTTTAAAATAATTCCAAAAAGTTCCAAAAAGCAAAACTTGAATTTGCTGCATACTGGCAGCTGTTTACATAGCATTTGCATTGTGTTAGGTATGATAGGTAAACCAGAGATAATTTAAAGTATATAGAAGAATATGTTTTATGGAAATATTGCACCATTTTTTATATAAGGAATGGAGCATCTACAAATTTTGCTATCTGGAGATTTAGAACCACTTCCCCACAGATAAAATAGAATGACTATACTTTCTCTGAAATATTCTCCTTAATATTTTAGACCTTCTTGCTATGGAATCGATGATAAATAATAGTAGAATAAATAGTAATGGGATTGATATTTTGAGGCCCAGAAAATTTAAACACTACCTTTCAAATTCTATAAGGCTGGCTTGACTATGTTGTTTTTGTTTTTTAAAGAAACTCACAGTTTTTCTCTTTTATGTGAATCAGTGATTTTGGTGTCTCGAGCTGACTTTTACCTTCAGGCATTCTTTTCTTAAAGCTCTGAGTGGAGATGTAATTTATTTCCCTCTGCAACTGTACCCTCCTTATTCATGCTCTTTCTTTTTTCTTCTTCTTCAACTCTTAGTTGTTGAAGTTTGGCTGCTGTTCATCCAGTCTGTCTGAGATTCTGTAAAATGGAGTTACTATTACCTCTTTTGCCAAGCTATTGTGAAGATTCAGTGCAACTATATAATTACAAACCATACAACATATATAGAAGGCTGTCAGTAAGTAATAGTCATGAATGAGTATAGTACAGACAGATGCTACATAAGTTTAAGTTATTAATTTGCAGATATTGGGATGAGAGACAAAACAGAAAAGGCAACTCAACCAAGAGTGAGGTGTTTTAAATTCTGGATTCACATAGAATACTTTGTCCCATATCCATTTTCTGGGAATTTTCTCCCAACCACATTACTGCAGTGAAAGTGGTCATATTACAATGTGACCACGTACCTGGGCTGTGGATGACTGGTCGGGGGCTGGGCATCTGAGTTTGCCTGGATTAATGGGTTTATTCCCTGGAATTTTTGATCTTCACCTGCAGAAGTAAGGAAGCAGGTTGAAAGAGAAATAGAGAAAAGCACAATGGGGAAGCAGGAGTAGACGAAAGAGGAACTGAGGCTGCAGACGGGACCTGAATCCCTGGTTCTACCTGGTTTTGTGCTGTCAGTATTTCTGCCCTTAGGCTTCTAGAGGCATTCCTGTCATATCCCTATAGTAATTATTCTTTCTCACTTGAACTTGTCTGTGATGAAATTCTGTTGCTTGAAACTAAGGAGCCTAAAACAATGAGTAACTAGACATAGTATCTTTGTTCCGCAGTTTTCTCATCTGTAAAATGAGCAGTATAAGTTGATCTATGAGATGCCTTTGATTTCTGTAACTTTAAGTGTGTGTGTGTGTGTGTATGTGTTTGTGAAAGAATGTAGGAGGTGACAGCAGTGTCTGGGCAGTCATGCGATTCTGTCTGCTGCCAAATAAATGCTGAATGAACCACAAATGATAAATGGAATTAGCAACTGTAAATTTTGGACAGTAAACACTTGGAGGAAGTTGCCAACTCTGTATATGACATGGTTACATAAGCATTAGAAATACAGCTTTTAATAACTTCCATCAAGTCACTTATTGAACTTTGGGTGTGATGAGGATAAGTGTAAATGTAGCAAAGAAGGATTTCTAAATATGTCATTTCAGGAAAATAAGGAAAAACAATAAAAAGTTGGTAGGTATGATGTTCCAAAATGAAGTAATTTCAGTACCATATGATTGTCCCTGACCCCTGATCTGGGACAACTCTTTTCAAATAATTTCTGAGAGATGAGTGGTGCCCTGTCTTGGAAGTGGGAAGGATGGGTGCACTGCAGCTGTCCCTTCAGAAGGGAAAAAGCCAGGTGCAATATGGCATTCTGGCCTCTTGATGATGATTTATGAGCTTTGGGCTTCAATTACCATGTGCTTGATGGAGATTTAATTTGTTATTGTTTTAGGAATGTAGTTCCAAATATTTGAAAAATAAAACTCAGCTCTACCTTAGTAATGGTTTATTTTTAAGGGATCTTAGTGCTAATCACTTTTGATGGATGACTTTTGTTACCTTATATCTGGGCTGAAAAAGCTGTTGCTATCTCCATTTTTTAACTGGAGTTAATGTTCATCCATTCTAAACTCAAGTTTGTTCGTTACCATACACATTAAAAAGCCATTAATTTACCAATTATGCAAGGATAGACACAATAAAGGACAGAAATGGTATGGACCTCACAGAAGCAGAAGATATTAAGAAGAGGTGGCAAGAATACTCAGGAGAATGACACAAAAAAGATCTTCATGACCCAGTAACAACAATGGTGTGATCACTCACCTAGAGCCAGGCATCCTGGAATGGGAAGTCAAGTGGGCCTTAGGAAGCACCACTACGAACAAAACTAGTGGAGGTGATGGAATTCCAATAGAGCTATTTCAAATCCTAAAAGATGATGCTGTGAAAGGGCTGCACTCAATATGCCAGCAAATTTGGAAAATTCAACAGTGGCCACAGGACTGGAAAAGGTCAGTTTTCATTCCAATCCCAAAGAAAGGTAATGCCAAAGAATGTTCAAGTGTAAGTGTTAGTCGTTCAGTCGTGCCCAACTCTTTGTGACCCCATGGATTGCAGCCCACAATTGCATTCATCTCACACACTGGCAAAGTAATGCTCAAAATTCTCCAAGCCAGGCTTCAACAGTACGTGAACTGTGAACTTCCAGATGTTCAAGCTGGATTTAGAAAAGGCAGAGGAACCAGAGATCAAATTGCCAACATCCGCTGGATCATTGAAAAAGCAAGAGAGTTCCAGAAAAACATCTACTTCTGCTTTATTGGCTACACCAAAGCCTTCGACTGTGTGGATCACAACAAACTGGTAAATTCTTCAAGAGATGGGAATACCAGACCACCTGACCTGCCTCCTGAGCAATCTGTATGCAGGTCAAGAAGCAACAGTTAGAACTGGACATGGAGCAATAGACTGGTTCCAAATCAGGAAAGGAATACGTCAAGGCTGTATATTGTCACTCTGCTTATTTAACTTATATGCAGAGTACATCATGAGAAACGCTGGGCTGGAAGAAGCACAAGCTGGAATCAAGATTGCCAGGAGAAATATCAATAACCTCAGATATGCAGATGCTACCACCCTTATGGCAGAAAGTGAAGAACTAAAGAGCCTCTCGATGAAAGTGAAAGAGGAGAATGAAAAAGTTGACTTAAAGCTCAACATTCAGAAAACTAAGATCATGGCATCTGGTCCCATCACTTCATGGCAAATAGATGGGGAAACAATGGAAGCAGTGAGAAACTTTATTTTGGGGGGCTCCAAAAATCACTGCAGATGGTGACTGCAGTTATGAAATTAAAAGACACTTGCTCCTTGGAAGGAAAGTTATGGCCAACCTAGACAGCATATTAAAAAGCAGAGACATTACCTTGCCAACAAAGGTCCATCTAGTCAAAGCTATGGTTTTTCCAGTAGTCAAATATGGATGTGAAAGTTGGATTATAAAGAAAGCTGAGCGCCAAAGAATTGATGCTTTTGAACTGTGGTGTTGAAGACTCTTGAGAATCCCCTGGACTGCCAGGAGATCCAACCAGTCCATCCTAAAAGGAAATCAGCCCTGAATATTCATTGGAAGGACTGATGCTGAAGCTGAAACTCCAGTACTTTGGCCACCTGATGCGAAGAACTGACTCCTTTGAAAAGACCCTGATTTTGGGAAAGATTGAAGGCAGGAGGAGAAGGGGATGACAGAGGATGAGATGGTTGGATGACATCAGCGACTTGATGGATATGAGTTTAAGTAAGCTCTGGGAGTTGGTGATGGGCAGGGAAGCATGGTGTGCTGCAGTCCGTGGGTTCGCAAAGAGTTGGACATGATTGAGCAACTGAACTGAACTGAACTAATTTACCAATAAGCTCTACTTGAGTTCAACCTATAGGGTGTCACCGTCTCTCTTAACCCCCACACTGTCTTATTAGTGGCCAAGAGCCCAGATTCTGCTGTTGGACTACCTGGGTTCAAATCCTAGCTCTGCCATTTATTATTTGGGTGACCTTGGAGTTAATAATATCTCTGTACCTCAGATTCCTCATTATAATATGAGGATAATAACCTCGATTGAATGTGTAGCTATATGCCAAGCCCTTAGAACAGTGCCTGGTACCTGGCAAATGCTATGCTATTCTTAATTGGAGACAGTGACTTACTTCTTCTTGAGGAGAATGGGCTTAAAACTCAAGTTTCCCCCTCACCCAACCTCACCCAAGCAAAAGATTGCCTTGAGCCACACTAAGGTAAAATTTATTGAATGCTTTTCCAAGAATGACTACTGATGGGAAGGACTGGGAAATCTAATGATGAAAGCAGATTTCTGAAAAAGAACCATAGTCCGTCTCTATCTCACCATCTTCCAGTTCTAAGGATGGCGCTGCAGGGCAGGTTGAGAGATCTATCTCTTCTTGCAAGCTCCTGCTGCCATCCCCAGGGAGCCATGCAAGCCGGGGGTTCCCCATGTAGGACTGTAACACTATGTTCCTCCGAAAACAATGGTGCAATTGTAGAGTGGGTTGAAATAAGCCGTCCTCTGACTTTTCACAATGTGTCGGTAGAGAACAGGGTTTAAGAGAAAGAAATTACCCATCATTTTTCATTATCGTGGGTATCACTCACCCACTACAAAGAACACAATCAAGGCAGCTGTGAGGATGCAGAGCATCAGCCCCCAAACCAGCTGGCAGATGAGAACGGGTGTTTTCTGGCTCAGCGAAGCTGACGTTAAGTAAATTGTTAGTGCTGACTCCTGCAGTGATGAGTAGAGCTTTAGGCAACAGGAACTCAGGGTGGGGAAATGAAGCTTGATGTATAGGTTTCACAATCATAAAGAGATTTCTCTAAGTGACTTTTTCTTTTCTAACAAGGATGACTCAAGAAGTGTTTATTTACATTGTCTTGTTGCATCTTTGGGCAACAATTCTCCACGGGTCTCACATTTCTGTATGTCTTGTGAGCAGACATGCTGGTTGTCCTTTGTTCTGGACAACCTTTCCAAGACTATTGGTGATAAACCTGAAAGGCAGTGCTTCCCACTCGAGCAAAGTGCAGGCTTGCTTCTTGCCCAGTATAATAATGATTATGTCTGCCTCAGGAGAAAAGAGCAGGCACTCTCTCTACCTGTTATAAAAGATTCCTTCAGCTCAGAATTCCTCTCTTGTAATTCAGTGTGCTGTATGTGCAGGTGTTATCAGTCCCTCTTCACAGGGTCTTAGAATTGGGAATTGGGGCTTGAGGAACTGGCACAAATGAATGCTAGTTCTCTGGCGACTGCTTTCGCTGTGAATAATTAGCTGTCCTTCATCTCTGATCCAGGAGTCTTGCGTCTTCCACCAACAGCCGTGAAACTGTAGTCAACTAACTTGTTAGCTCACAAGTAGAGTAAAATCTCCAATCCTTTATAATTTTTGACATGTATTCTTTCTAGGCTTGTTGGGTTTGTGGAGCATGTCTTAGAATATCAACAATTCAAACAACTGAATGTGATTCTCAATGGCGCACATTAACTGTGTGAATCAATAGTCTCTTTTCCCTGCCAGTTTTCTGGTCTTTGGGGGGAACTTTTTAGTCTTGTTTAAAAGTTGAATATCTTTGCTAGGATTAAAATTTATTACTATAATTTTACATTATCATGACTTTCTTGAAGAAAATCTACTTCCCCTCCCCAAGATCCACCCTGGCTTTACTCTTCTAACCTATCTAGTAAAGAATCCAACCTTTCCAAGAGTCTCTTCCTGGAATACAGTTCCATAAATAGTAATTGAATGAGGCTTTGTACATCCTGTCCAAAGTTTTTCTTAATCCAAAACTCATGTGCTTCTGCTGTATCATTCTTCTTTTACATAATAAGAAGAGCAACCACAAATATTTATTGAAGAGTTATTCTGGCCAGGCACTGAAATAAGGGCTTCACATATATTCTCTTCCTTAATCTTTATAATAACTCCATGAGGTAGATTCTTTTATCATCACTTTAACACAGATGGAAAAACAAAGGCTTAGAAAGTTAATGTGTATAATATAACAGCTAGTAAATGGTGAAAACACAGTGGGAACCCAAGTCTGTCTTTAACCACCAGAACACACTGTCTCTCAGGGAGTTGCTGCCTAATTGGTCTCCAAATAACATAGTAAATAAATGAGGTTTTATTGGAATAAATTATGCCACCCACAAAATATTCATCTTAGGTTTTAAAGGTGACCTAAAGTTAATTGCAATGAAGTGAAGATTACATGGTCTTGATTCTGTATTGTAAAGAATCAAGATGAATCAGTAATGCTCCCTGTTACATTTTTCAAATTTTTTTATTCTGGCATTTGATACTGTTTTAAAATCAGTCTAGAAGTGTTTATCCTCACCAGTGATGAATACTGAGTAACTCATCTCAGCTTGGTCAAATTTGGACTGTCTTGCTTATATAGTGATGATAATGTAGTACACGAGTTATTTAACCATAATATAACCAGGAATCTCTTTTCTATTCATTTATATCCGTGCCAGGTATAAATGACTATCAGATGGTCCACCAGCTAAGAATTATTTTTGTGTCTTTGTTTGCTTACTTGCACAAGCTTTGTCTTGTACAGTATTCTTTTATTTCCTTTGTTAGATTTCTTAAGTTCTGTTCAGTAAATGATGCATCATTTGAGTTTTTTCTTTGTATGTCATAATATTTATGAGCCATTATTCCAGATAAAAAGAAAGAAAGCCTTATTGAGACACTTGAGATATTTCATGGTATTAAAGCCACAGCAGAGTCAAAAAACAGAAAACAATAAAGTAGGTCAAGTATGGGTCAAAGCTCAGCTCCCCCATTTACCATTGGAGTAATTTTGGTAAGTTTATAAATCTTTATAAGCCTCGGGGGTTTTTTGTTGTTGTTAAGTGTGATAATATTGTCTGACACACAGCGTTTTTGCAAAGATGAGAAATAATGTATTTAAGGTAATTGAACAAACTAGTTACTCAAGAAGTGATCATCGTTGTTTTTAAGGTAATTATTATTGTTATTATTAATGTGTGTCATTGCTAAGTGGCTAATATGTGCAAGATATTGTTCAGAACACTGTACATGGATTTTAATTCATTTTTTCTTAATAACCCAGTGAGAAAAGTAATTATTGTTTCCCCAGATCACACAATATGTGTCAGTGCTGGAATGTGAGTTCGTTTCCTTCTGACTCCATAGTCTATACTCCTGATAACCACAACAGTAAGAAAATTTCATCTATAATAAAATAGCCCAGTTATTGATATTTAATGAAACACCAAGAAATATAATGCAATTATGGTGTTGTGTATGAAAATACATGGACCCATCTACTCACTCTGTGTAAACTATATCTCTAATGAAAAAACTTCTCACTACCCACCTCTTAGATTACCTTGTAAATGTTCCACTAATGTAAATGAATTACAAGTTTGGTTAACTCAAGTTTGATATTAAAATACTAGATTCTATGGTAAAGAGTGAATTTGAATGTATTCCAATATATGAGGAGAATGCTGTCAAGGCCTGAATCTTCCTTTCATATGTCAGTGACACTCATAGGGCAGTGGTGTGTGTGTTTCTCTCCTAGGTATCTCTATAGGCATATTTAGATATACAGCTGTAGAATCTCACCAACTAAATAATCATCATGAAATATTTCCTTTCTTTCCCAAGCAAATATGAATATTTCTCTCCCTTTTTACCTTCATGAAACTTCAATGAAGATTCTCTGGGTACAAAAAAAAAAATAGATATTTTATACCAAACATTTAATTAATACAATTTCAAGCTTTAAAAATGAACATATTTCACCACAAATCTTTGTTAATTTGAATTTGGGGCTTCAGGATACCGTTTCTTGCCCCTGCCTCCCCACCATCTGAGGTGCCTGGCTTCCTGTGTGGCATAGTGACTACTGTATTTCTATGGCAACTGTCTTAGCGTTTTACAAGACTCCCAAGAACCCATTCCCACATATTAAAAGCACCAAATAACAACTGACATTTAATATTAATCCCATTATTACCTTCACTGTTTTCCCTCTATTCAAACATTTTCCTTTGATTAATGCTTTACTAATTTCTGAAAACATAATATTTTCTTGCTTCATTTTGTTTCCTTTGCTTAGAATGTCCTTTTTTTTCTTTTGTCCTATTGCAATTGCATCTACCTTTCCAGGGAGAGCCACAGAGTCCATTTTTCTGGAGACTAATCCCAGTATTAATCAAGCTGAAAGGTTTTCCTACCTTTATAACATTAAAGTTTTCCTGATCATAAGGAATAAGGCATGTTACCTGAGTATCTTCAGGTTGGTGAATCCTTTGTGCATTTTGATTCTCCAGAGAGAAATTGTTACCTGCACAGCTTGATCACTGTTTGGTGCTCAAGAGAGTCCTTCACAGTCAACAGCAGTTATCTGAATTAGGTTTCTTTAAAGAATAACTAAATAAACAAGTGATTTGTTTGAAAACAGACAGACATTGTCTGGTACAGCAGGAAAACTACCAAAGACTGGGCTGGAGACACAGCCCTGTTGCCTGTTATGTGTATGACATGGGAAAATAATTTAACCTTTCTAAACTCAGGTTCTTCACCTGTAGAGATATAAGTGATCCTGCTTCTGTCCTTGCCCTGCCTACTTAATGGGATTGTTGTGAGAACCAAACAAAGAAATGTGTGCACATACTGAAGTACACCATACATGCTGACCTAAGTGATTAGATTCCTGGACAGCTGGACAGCCCAGCTGACACTTTAATAGGAAATCTACACACCATTGTCTCACTCCATCCAAGAATATGTTATCAAACTCTTTTGATGTTATGTAATAAAAATAGTTCACTTAGTCCTTCATCTGTTTTCCTATTCATTCATTCTGTAAATATTTATAAAGCACCTACTATATACCAGGCACCATGGTAGGCATTGGGGGTAATAAACCTGTAAAGACAGATATAGTTCCCTACTCTTAGGGTCCTTGCATTCTTCTGGAGGAGACCCAAAATAAGCCTGCAAATCGATGAGGAAAACATCAGATAGGATAAGAGGCAGTAAGCATGTAAAGCAAGGACCTTCTAGCGGGTAAGTGGGGGTAAGCATCATTAGCACTGTCAGGCCTCTCTGGGTGACCCGAAGGCAGATAAGGTACAAGCTCTACACAGGTTTGGGGACAGCAGGTACAAACCTGCTTGGAGTGTTCAGAAAGCAGAAAGAAGGCCATGGGCTGAAGCAAAGTGAGCTGCTGTAGTGTGGAGGTAATGGATTGTGGACAGGACATCTCTTTCCCTAGTTCAGTCGAGAAAAAAGCAATACATTTTCTTTGCCAATAAGGATCAAAGAACTTAAGACTGGCTTCAGTTCAGTTCAGTCTCTCAGTCATATCCAACTCCATGAACCGCAGCACGCCTGGCCTCCCTGTCCATCACCAACTCCTGGAGTCCACCCAAACCCATGTCCATTGAGTCAGCAATGCCATCCAACCATCTCATCTTCTATCATCCCCTTCTCCTCCTGCCCTCAATCTTTCCCAGCATCAGGGTCTTTTCAGATGAGTCAGCTCTTTGCATCAGGTGGCCAGAGTATTGGAGGTTCAGCTTCAACATCAGTCCTTCCAATGAACACCCAGGACTGATCTCCTTTAGGATGGACTGGTTGGATCTCCTTGTAGTCCAAGGGATTCTCAAGAGTTTTCTCCAACACCACATTTCAAAAGCATCAATTCTTCGGCACTCAGCTTTCTTTATAGTCCAACTCCCACACCCATACATGACCACTGGAAAAACTATAGCCAGGATTAGACGGACCTTTGTTGGCAAAGTAATGTCTCTGCTTTTTAAAATGCTGTCTAGGTTGGTCATAACTTTCCTTCCAAGGAGTAAGTGTCTTTTAATTTCATGGCTGCAATCACCATCTGCAGTGATTTTGGAACCCAGAAAAATAAAGTCAGTCACCGTTTCCACTATTCCACTATTTCCCATCTATTTGCCATGAAGTGATCGAACTGGATGCTATGATCATAGTTTTCTGAATGTTGAGCTTTAAGCCAACTTTTTCACTCTCCTCTTTCACTTTCATCAAGAGGCTCTTTAGTTCTTCTTCCCTTTCTGCCATAAGGGTGGTGTCATCTGCATATCTGAAGTTATTGATATTTCTCCTGGCAATCTTGATTCTAGCTTGTGCTTCCTCCAGCCCAGTATTTCTCATGATGTACTCTGCATATAAGTTAAAATTCGGGTGAAAACTTAGCTCATTGGATTATACTAAAAGGTGTTCATATAACCATGCTATTAGAGACTTTTGAGCTTTATTTTCTTGTATTATTTCACCATTCTTAAAAGCAAAAGGATCTTAACATTGTCCATGTTTATCATTATTTTACCAGAATAATTTTTTCCTCTCAGTAAGTTATCATTTTGGTGATTTGCACACCCCTTAGTGTAATTTCATTATAACCAATATTTAGTGGAAAATCTGAATTAATATATTTAAAAGATATTTAATTTTATTGCATTCATAGTATTTTTTCCGTAGGAAGTGCCAGGTTCTCTGTAGGTACTAGCTGAGGGGAAAATATACAATCCCTTGTGGAATCCTCTTGGAATATAAACATGCACAGACACACAAAATTAAATTCTTAAGTGATAGGCACTGTGATAAGTGTTGAAGAAAAGAGGTTATATGGTCAAATGAAAATTCTTAACAGTAGGAATTGACCACGTCAGAAAGGTCAGGGAAGGGATAAGCTACTTGAGTATTATACACTAGTTGTTGTTTAGTCACCAAGTTGTGTTCGACTCTTGGTATATACTAGGATATATACTCATAGTCCTATTTTAATGAGTGGATTAGAATGATCTAAATGTTTCTGTTCCCACTGCAGCCTTCCCTTTCCTTAGATGTAAACTGCTTGCACATAAATACATACTGAAGTGACTTGAATCAATTTGGTCCCTTAGGTATGTAAGTTTTCTTTTGTCATCTGCCTCTACTTTTAATTTGCCCAGCAAATCAATGTCCTCTCCCCTCAACTTTTTCACCTTCACAAAAGAGAAGCCCTGGTGCGCACACATTGCCACTAATTAAAGATCACTGATATTGGTTTTTGGAGAGATTTATCCTGCACCGGTCAAGTCGTCTTCTTCCCTCCTGTACATGCTGCCCTAGACATTTGGGACCCAGTTGCCAGAAGCTCCCAGATGCTCTGATATCACCTTTCTCCCTCATCACCTTTCCCACACACTGTTCCTCTGGTCACCTAGGTGCCCCAACCTGCCACAGTCTTCGCAACTTTCTGATGCTGAGACCACACAAGCAGATGGCCCAGCTCCCTCCAGGCAGCAATTCCGTGCCAGGCATCAGACTTCCAGCCTCATAATGTGGGCTCTATCAGGCTGAGCACATAAATGCTCCAACCCATTCTTAGCTGATAGAAAGCATATAAAAAAGGACTTTATAAACCAAGGCATGAATAAGTAATTTCATGAGCAAAGCTGCAGTGTGGCAGTCCTCCGTTTAAAGCTGAAAGCCTTTCTAATGTGTTGCCAGAGGATTAAATGCTATCACCATGTTTCAGGCAGTAATTTTCATTGCATGCTTCATTCAGGATTTGGCATTGGAAAAGAAAGAATTCTGCACACGTCAAATTGAAATTAGAAGGCAGTGCACTGCTATTTGAAGCTTGGATGCTGTTGTTTTGAGGGCATTATTTTCTTTTCAGGTGTTTCCCTCTCTTCTTTCTCTGTCTCTCCATCTCTCTCTCTCTCTGTGTTTCTCCCTCTTTCAACAGATAGTTACCACCTTTCTAGTTCCTGATAAACCCTTGCCGTAATGCCTAGTACTTTTCAAAACTACTCTTCATGTTGATATTTGCAGTATTAGGAGAGCAACATCTTGTGTCGAACTGCATAGAAAATCAGAGATTAAAATAGGCAAAGGAAAAGGCCTGAAACTCTTGTCTCTCACCTAAAAAAAAGTTTTAAAAAAATGTCTACAGCACAAGCCTTTGGGCATAAAGCCATGGCTTTGGATTGGTCGCTTTGAGTCAGGGAGAAACCTGACTGTCTGCATCTCACTTAAAGTCCTTTTAGGCCCTGGTTGATCAGGCCCACTGAGTCCCGTCCACCTTGAGTTTACTTCAAGGAATGGTGACCAGAAGTTCCCCAGCTTCCTACAGTCAACTTCCCTTTCCTCTGTAATGTTTGCTGTCCTCATTTCTTTCCTCCAGTAAGGGAAATAGAATTGTTTAGTCTTAATGGCTGACACCCAAATTCCTCTTCATGAAATATCTTTTTCTTTCTTTCCTGCTTTCTTTTTTCTTTTATTTTCTGCTGCACTGCACAGCTGACGGGATCTGAGTTCTGTGACCAGGGATTGAACCTGGGAACTTCAGCAGAGAAAATGCAGAGTCCTAACTACTGGGCAGCCAGGGAATCCCCCATGAAGTAACTTTCTTTGTCAAGAAAAGGTGCCATCATTTTTGTAACTGTTACAGGCAGAAGATAAGGTGCAAGGAGCAGGCTGGTGCCAATCAAGGAAGGCATGAGAAATGGTGCCTGATAGGTGAGGAAGACAGCACCAGGGCCTGCAGACTGAGAGTGTGGGGTGAAGGGCCTTGGGCCCCAAAGGTGGAGGGGCTGCAGCACTATTCAGAACTGTAATGCCAGTGTTTCCATTGGAATTTCTGAGATGGAAATGCTCCCTCCATCCCCCTCCCAATACCTTCAGTAAAGAAAGTGATGAAGGGGCCAAAGGAGGGCCTGGTGTTCAAGTACAGGTAGAACAGCACAAAGCTAGCCTGCAGCAGCCGGAGGCCAGGAGGCTGTCACAAGAGGTGGGCCCTTAAGGGGCTTTGTGGAAACACTGGGAGTGGAATCTGAACTGCCCTTGGCCACAGAATCGGGAGGTTCAAGCCAATTTTCCTGGATTTCCAAAGGACAAGAGAACCTGCTATAGACTTTGGGTTATACTAGATTTTCAAGGGGCCTACAAAACAGTACTTTGTAACAAGCACTATGAAAATGAATGCTAGTAAGGTAGTTTGCAAAGATCCTGGCTTGCCTCCAGGCAAAATGAGGGCAAAAATATGCTTAATGCAAATAGGCAGCTAAGAGATTTTTTTGTTTTGTTTTTGTGTTTTAATTATCTGGACTGGTTCATCATTGAATAAAATGATATTCCATTCTGTTTATATAAACATTTTTCTATTGGCATATATTAGAATCCATGGAAAATCAGTCGGAGAAAATCCACTTATAACTCTTCATGGGTTCATGCTTGAAGGAGCATTCTTAGGAATAATAACTTTCAGAAAGAAATGTGCTGTATTTCTTACTCCACATACTTTCAGGGAACATTCTCCTGCAGATGGCTTCTTTTCTGAGTTTCATCCTGGTGCTCTTGTTCCCCTCCATCTCTCCTCTTTCAGTCACAAACTCACGGGTAGCATCACCTTACCTGTGGACAGCCACCTCATAGTGGTGGCCTCTCTTCCAGAGATTGCATGGGATGTTCACTCTCTCCATGACCTGCCTCACAGTCCTGGCCTCATCTTCTCCCAGAGATACTCTCATCCAGCTTCTCCACGTCGGTGGAGACCTACATGAAGAAAAGTTCAGAATAACCCGAGGAAGCTTTCTTTTCTCCCAGTGCATAGATAATAGAATCCCAGAATGGGAAACTCTTTGAATGGATTTTCTTCTATATTTGGGGGGAAAAGTATCTTTTGTTAGCATAGAGGGTGGCTTTGCCATTCTCTTTAGATCTGGGTGAAAAAGAATGTAAGGCGTGTGGTTGTGTGTGAATGTATTTGAGTCAGTGTATGTGTGTGTTTGTGTAGGAAGATGATAGAAAAAGAGGGGAAGTTTAATGACTTATCTCAGGAATGAGCGAGGATTTTTCCTGCAAGACAATTATTGGAGCTGATTTAAAACCAATTATCTTCTGTATCAGTACACATAATATCCACAACAGCATTTCAAGCATTGTTTTTTTTCCCCACTATCTTCTCACTAAAGGGTTTCATTTTAAGGGTGTCAAATATCAAAAGACATAAACGGTACAAACTGGAGAACTGGGCTGTTATCCTGTGGCTTTCTACAACGTTCACTTTAAAGCTGGTGGAACTGAGAGGAGAGATTTGAGGAATTTGGTAGTGAGGATGTGACTTGGTGCCGATGTTCAGTCACAGATCAGGCAGTGATCCTTCAGGATTTGGGAAGCCAGAGGACAGAGCTATCACTCGAGAGAGTGGTCTGACAAGAATGGATTTTAAATACTCTGTGAACACCCGCCTTTACTTTTCAATCCACAATCCATAATGCCATTTAGGCTTCTTGGTTGCGAGCAATAGACACCAGCTCTATTTATTTTAAACCAAAAGGGAATTTGTGAGAAGGATCTTGGGGCTCACAAAATCATTGGGAAGCTGAAGAACAAGCTTGAGGCATGGGAATCACCAGCCTCCTCAAGACAGGCAACAGAGCTTCAGCATCTCAGGTCCCCTGCAAAACAGGCCACTCTGCATACCGCCTGCCCAGTTGTTGGAAGTGTGACCCCAACCATCCTAGCCTTTCCTTACAGCCTTGGGATTCAGAGTTCTGGGCACAAACATTCACTTGTCTCAGCCTAACTCAAGGGGACCCTCCCTCCCTGAGAAGGCTGCACAGGACTGGGGGAGAGGAGAGCCAGCCTCTTTAACATCCAGGGTGTTCATTAATATCCATGATGACAGAGATATCCCTTCTCACCACTATCATACAAAATAAAGCTTCTCCCAAAAGGTGATCGAAGTGCAAACAGGAAGACACTAGGAAGTTGAAGGCTGTCAGACTAAAAAGTGATTCAAGTCAACCACATGTCTCATTACTCAGCCACGAGGGCCTGGGATACTGTAGCACATCCTTATAGCTTCTTCCTGGTTGGGGTCTCTTCTCCCCTCTGCTCCAGACCTAGTCTGTAATGCCATATTTCTGGATGCAGCTGTCCAGGTAGGCTCGCAGCAATGGAAGGCTGACTTCTGTTCACTCACCAGTAGAATGAAGATGACTATCTCAGTGTGTTATTGTGAGAATCAGAAGAGTTATTTGTAAATTGCCTGGCATTCAGCAGTGTTCATTAGATGTTCTGTCATTTTCCTCATTGTATTATCTCCCAAAAGGCAGTGTGCTTGTAGGTGTGTACCTGTTGTCATTTTATTTATTCAATGAGTATTTATTGAGTGCCATTTTTCTTATTTTTCTTAGTTTGTCAAGGACTGATGAAGACTCTGTCCAGGAGTGTTACCACATAGTATCAATACGTGTGCAACTATGGGCAAGTTATTTAACCTCTGAGATCCAAAGGGATTCTCTGTAAAGAGGAGATAATAATTACACCTATGTTGAAGAATTCTTCTAAGCATTAAGTGAGTTAATCTACATAAAGTACTTAGTACAGTGTCTAGCAATGAGAAACACTCGATTTGTGTTAACTATGAGTAAGAACTCAAAGGCTTACATTTTTTTTCTTGAATCTGGTTATGTATTCAGCCTCTTCTATCAGAGTAATATATTCTACAAATTTGCTACAGGCTCTTTGTTCTATATACAGCTTATTTTCTAAAGACCAAAGTATCCCCCTTGTAGATTTAGTGTGGGAAAGACCTTAGGAGTGTTACAGTTCAACCACTTCATTGTGTGAAGCAGGAAGTGCAGGCTGCTCAGTGCAAGATTTGCTGACTCTCAGCCTGGTGCTCCATCTAGCCCATCTCATTTCATTATTATCAGCAGCAACAAAAATTCATTTCTGTTTCTATGGACTCTCAATTAAAACAAGAAAATCAGAAGGTGGTGTGAGGTAGTGTTCAGCATCCATGGGCTTATGCTATATATTTCACCACTTCTCTTTCCACTGTTTGTGATGGTAGTGGTCTGGCTATATACTAGGTAATGCCTATCACACTCACCTTATCTAGTCCTTGCCATCTACCTATAGCAGACTGCCCCAAGTAGAGACAGATGGGGCACTTAGAGAACTTTGGCCAGCTTTTATTTCCTATCATTCTTTAAGTGGTTACTTATTATTCTCTTATTCCCTGTAGTCTCTGACATTACCAATTCCCATGCTTTCTCATGGAGTTAAATTAGCTTCAAATTCTTTTTCTCATGGTATGGTAGCTTGCATTTTTCTATGTTGACTGTAGCTTATCATTTTCTGGCTTTGTAGCCAATTCCTTCAGATTGTGCATTTGAGCACAATCTTTCCCTACTCAAAACAAAACGTCTATTAATATCAATAACCTAATGCTCATTCTCTATTCCAAGTCATTAATAAAATTTTTATTGAGACCAGAAAGAATAGATTTTCTGCCAACTATCTTGTCTCAATCGGATACCGGGCCATTTATCAATTTCCTTTGTTTAAAATAGTTTGGCCAATACTTAATTTATTTGGAAATGTTTATTTCTAAGCTAATTTAAATTTGCTTCAGATAACATTTTATTAAATGCTATATCAGAATTATATTAATGCCCTCCCCCATATAATTCTGTATTATTTCCTAAACAAACTTTATAAATATGCCAAGAGCAGCTATATTATTTTATCTGGAACAGTTTGTTTTAATAAATGCCCAAATTGCTTTGCTATTGCTTGATTACTTTTCGTCAGAATAATTGTTTTAAATTAACAGTTGCATTTGGAATAATATTTTGAAGGTTATAGTTTTCATTTTTCTTATCTTTTAAAAAATATGTGAGTCACACAGTTCCCTTTAATCAAGAATTTGCAATTTACAAGTATCAACATATATCTATACCAAATTTAAAAATTAGATAATTCTTTGCAAATTGATGCCTATGTAGAGACAACAGATTCTTTCCAGTGATTTTTTTTTGACCTTTAGAAATTGAGGATTTTCTGCACTTCTTACTCATAATAAATCTCAAATTAACCCTCAATTTTATTTTTAAAGGCACATTTTTAAATGACTGAGTCTAGTATATAAGCTTTTAAAATATGTTGTCACTCATTTTATACATGTTGTGTATATTCTCTGCAATTCCCATTTTCTAATATTCTTACTAAAAGTTAGAATTTCTTAGATAGTTTTCTTCAATGTGAGGCTTAATGTAATCACCAAGTACAGATTTTCTTTGGGCTTATTTTCATGCTCACTGGCTCAAAATTGCTCTTCATGTAATTTGAGACTTTTTGATGCCAAATGATGGGTTGTGAATAGTTTAATGTGTTCATTCATGTAGCATCATGAGACTCCATCTATATTGTCAGTCTCATTTCTCTCTATCCCTGGAGGTTTAAAAATCAGAATCAACTGCAGTTTCTTTTTCATGTGTTCAACTACATACTATTTTATTGAACTAGAGTTTTTTCCAATTTATCCAAATAGACTCCAGACACTGTGCAAAATCACAGTCCTTATATATCTAATAATTTAGCATTAAAAATGCTTCCTCTATATGCTATGCTATCTTTCAACTTACTTTCTGTTACTTTAAATTCAATATTCATTAATTGACATCATGTTATGAGGAACACTTAATATTTAATGTGAGGTGATTAGGTCATATTTTCAACTTTAACTCCATATTTAGCTTAAGTGTCTCACATCTCTTGTGTATGAGAATGTAATGACCTGGTGGTTTTCTTTTTCACAGAATTTAAGACTCTTGATTAAGCTTATATTCTTACATAGCACTGAATAATTATAGTTGAGGTTTTGGAATTAAGTGTACATATGATCTTGTTTCTTGCCCCTTACTTAAATGTATGTGTAAGTTCCCTTCCCTCACTTGGCATTCATTTTATTAAATGTCTAGCATTTTATTAAAATTAAGCTCTTCTCTGAATAATCCCTCACTCTCTCTCCACTCTCCCTCCCTTCCTTCCTACCCTCCTTGTTTTCTTCTTTCCTTTCTTTTTAAAAACAGTGTTGTAGTTAAAAAAAAAAAAAAAATCAGGGGTACGTGAAGTTTAGTCAGATACTCACCACCAAGGAGTAACCATATGTAGAATGGTCTTCTGCTAGGAAAAAGACCAGGATGAAATATAAAATTAACCCCTTCCCTGTGTTGCCTAGTCCAGCTTCACAAGGTGGTACTACTAGTGTCTTGGGCATCAGGGGAGGTCTGTTGAGGGTTGACACTTTGCTGTGACACTGAATGATCACTTTTTGGGAATCTGTGTTTCCTTGAAATCCAGCTTCAATTTAAAAGTCACTGATTATCATCACAGCTGAAAATGCCACACATTTTTTGTTGTGGTAAAATATATGTAACATGAAATTTACCTTTTTAAACCATTTTTAGAAGTGCAATTCAATGGCTTTAAGTGCTTTCATTGTTAGGCAGCTATCACACCATCCATCTCTAGATCTCTTTTCATCTTGCATCAGTGAAGCTCCATGCCTAGGAAACAACAGTCCGCATTCACCCCTTCCGCGAGCCTTTGGCTACCTCCATTCTACTTTCTGTCTCTATGAATTTGACTTCTCTAGGTTTTCTGCATACCTCATATAAGTGGAATCATATAAAGTTTGTCATTTTGAGACTGACTTACCTTGTTCATCATAACTCCTTAAGGTTCATCTATGTGTAATGTGTGTCAGAATTTCCTTGTAAAAGCTGAATAATATGCCAATATAAGTATATACCACATTTTGTTTATCTATTCATCTGTCAGTGGATATCTGACTTGTTACCACCTTTTGACTTTTGAAGAATACTGCTAAGAACCTTGGTATGGTTCAATATCTGCTTGAGTCCCTGCTTTCAGGTTTTTGCGGGGGATATATACTCAGAAGTAAAATTGCTAGACCATGTGGTAATGCTGTGTTTGGTTTTCTTGAGGAATCCCTAGATTTGTTTCTACCTGTAAGATGATTATTCCTATCATATTCCATGGTTAGAAAAATTTTGCTCTTTTGACTTCTGAATTAGTTTTTTTTTAACAAGTGCAAAATCCCTAGTTAAATAAAGGGCCAGATTTTATGACTTTCTCGGTTTAGTACGTTTTTTAAAAGAGCATAAAATTAATCTTTAGGAATAATAAGCTATAACCTCCCTGCCATAGCAGTTTAACAGGGGAAAGTCTTTAACCTTTCAAAATTATAATTAAAAAAATAATTTTATACATGATTATCCTTTTATAATGTTCAATATTTAAAGTTTTCAAAGTATTTTTTGCTATTCATAGGGCATTACATTATAAGAAAGCATGTAGATGTGTGATGTCTTCATGAGTCAAAATTACAGAGTTGTCCTTTTAAATATAATACATTGCTAAAAATAATTCATTGCTGAAGGTCTGAACTTAAAAGTCCACTCAAAGATGATTATCTGCATGGTAAAAAATGCTTGGAATGATCACGATTTCTTTTAATGAGTGCCTGATTGCATTTTTTAAAAGGATTTGATTTGTTAATAATTTTCTAACATCATAGAGACATTATGGTAAAATTGTGTTGATTTGTAGTTGAGTAATTAGAATTTGTGATGTTTGTACAAAGGTCATGAAGTTGGATTTTTTGCAAAAGTTGTTTGGGGGAAAATAAAAGCCTGTTAACAAGACTATAAACAAAATTCCAAAGGAAAATGATTGCATATTGAAGAGAGTTAAAGTGTTTTCAAGCATTTAAGAAATAGTAACTTAGAGAGAAACTGCCATTTTAGTGTCCTGTAGAGGCTAACAATGCTTCTGCCGAAACTATAACATGCTAGCTTCAAGCCATTCTTCTTGATTAATGCTTTAATAGGCTTTTTGCTAGGCAACATTTGGTTGGCCCAGTTATTACACATCTTTATATAAAGCTGCATTTATTAAATATCCAGTTTTAGGGGGATAAAAGGGAAAATTACACTTTTGTTGAGTTGGCTCTGGCACTATGTTTAGGTTAGTGCATTATAGATGCTTGAAATTAAAGCTTTCCTTTTGAATTGTCATAGTATTTTTCACTTTATTTTCTGAATATAGTCTATGATCATAACTACTGACAAACAATGGGATCTGGCTAATGCAAATTTGAAAGAAGGAAGAAAAAGCTGGTTGGATTCCCTGTAGATCAGGATTGTTGGATTTGAGATAGACATTTACCAACCTCTGTTTCAAAAGGAAAATAGAAGCCCACCCTAGAAGTCTGAGGGTCATCAGGAAATAGACAAACATCAGGATATTATATTAAAGTACATCTGTCTCCACTTTGGCATGGAAAGCCTATATTTAGATATTAAGGGCTGTGTTTAAAAATGCTGATAAAGTAGATTCCATGCTCATTTTTTGGTGAACTGTGTTATTTTTCTTTTTTACAAATGTGTGCACTTGGTACCATACTCAGTATATGTTCTACCAAGACCAAATTTAAAACACAGAAGTGTGGAATTTCTCTCTTTTTTACAGCCTGGCTTATAAACTTCAGAACATACCTTGAATAGTTTATGTATCCTTGGTGGGAAGTCTTCTCACTCTTATTTTTCCTGGTGCTATTTTCCATGTATATTTTGCTGTCTTTGCCCAGGGCCTCCTCTGTTTGTGCGCTGTAGCCCCAGTCTTATGAAGCCTTGGTGTTACTCTGGAGTATTGGTTCCTGTTTGAATTAAGCCTTGTAGCTACCTTCCGCAGACCTAATTCTTTTATCTGTGAATTGTCATAGGAAAATACTGTTAAACCTGAGATCTAGGTCAGCTCTTATTAGCTGCCCAGGGTTCTGGATATAGATTTGGGCTGGTGGAGGTAGGTGACCACTGTGCATGTTGAAGCCAGATTTTGGCAAAGTTCGGGGAGTAATAAAAAGCAACATTCATTCCACAGTTCCAGACTTGAACAATCTATTATGGGTTGGGGTTACAGTTAACATATTATAGTATAATTTTTTATTATTCCTTGTAAAATTTATTTGTATTTTTCCTCATCTCCTCATAGGCACTGGTTTGCTCTGTCTTTTTGAGGAAAATTAAGGTGATTCCCTGCCCTGCCATCAAAATTTATCCCTGGAAGCCTGATGAACCAGTTAGGAGCATCTGGAGTTTCTCTGTAAGTTTTTTTTTAATGTATTTTTTATTGGAGTATAGTGGAATTACAGTGTTGTGTTAATTATTGCTGTACAGTTGTGCATATATTTTATATATTCTTCTTCATATTCTTTCCCATTATGATTTATCATAGGATATTGAATATGGTTCTTTGTGCTATACAGTAAGACTGTGTTTATCCATTCTGTAGATATCAGTTTCCATCTGCTAATCCCAAACTCCAAACCCAACCCTCTCCAATCCCCTCCCCCTTGGCAACCACCAGTCTATTCTCTGTGTCCCTGATGGGTTCATTGGTATCATCATTTAGATTCTACATATAAGTTATAGCACATGGTAGTTGTCTTTCTCTTTCTGACTTACCTCACTTAGTATAGTAATCTCTAGTTGCATCCATGTTGCTGCAAATGGCATTGTGTGCACGCATTCATACCAAATCTCTCCCGTTTGTCTGACTCTTTGCAATCCTATGGACCGCAGCCCACCAGACTCCTCTGTCCATGGAATTCTCCAGGCAAGGATAGTGAAGTGGGTTGTTGTGCCCTCCTCCAGGGGATCTTCCTGACCCAGGGATTGAACCTGCATCTCTTACGCCTCCTGCATTGGCAGGCAGATTCTTCACCACTAACACCACCTGGAAAGTTCACAAATGGCTTTATTTTGTTCTTTTTGTGACTGAATAGTATTCCACTGTATATATGTACCACATCTTCTTTATCCATTCGCTTGTCAATGGACATTTAGTTTGTTTCCTTGTCTTGGATATCGTGAATGGTGCTGCTCTGAACTTAATGAGTTCTCTATAAGTTTGGAAGGAACAATGAAAGAAGTACTATTTGTTTTCTGAAAGAAAATATTGCTGCTATTATTTCTTAAGAAAAGGAGAACATCTCAATCTAGTGCTAATATGTCTTTAATATATTTTTAAAACTTTCTTTAAAAAGAGAGAGAGCAGACCTCAGGCTCTGAGTCTTAAGAAGGCAATCGTTTCCAGTGAGAATTAAATAGCATGATCATGTTTTTATTGCTTTTATTTCTTTATGATTTGCTTCTGTTTATAGTAAATAGCACAGTTTAAAAATTTTTCTTTAAATCTTGTTGGACCACGAGTTGTTTGATTTAACCCTTACAAGAATTCAATGTGTTTGATGCTATTTTAAACTATCTTTTACAAATGAAAACACTAATGCTTAGGAAGCTTAGGTAACTTGCCCAAGGCTGCACAAACTGTGGAAGTCTAGAATTCAGATTCAGTTCTGTCTGAATCCAGAGACTAAACTCTGACCCACTCTTTTACATACATCTTAAACATTGTACTCTGAATTGTCCTCACCAAGACACCAAGACCTCCATGAAAGGGGGAAAAGATGCAGCTTCAAGTTTCGTCCACTGATATTCTGCTGTTGTTCTGTGGGAAGCACAAAGATTTATGGAGGCTCAGTTCCTCCTGGCTCCTTATTAGTTGTTTAACAATGTCATGCACTTAAAATCAAGGCAGTAACATTCTCGTGATGTCTTTTCCTTTTTAGAAGTGGGACTAAGTTAAAATAAAACTATTTTTTCCCACCAATGGTATGTTTTCATATGGAGAGATAAAAGGAGTTGAGGGGGAGATTAAAAATACTCAGTCTAATTTATGGTTACTCAAGAAGAGCTGAATATACCGAGAAAAACCTTAGACTGTGAACCAGGGAGGAGGTCTGGTTCCTCAACCAGCACAGCCTCAGTCCTTTGTGGGCAGATCTGAAAACTGCAGGCCTCTTCTGTCGCTTCACAGACCCAAACTGTGGTTAAATTAAAACAGGAAGTTTCACATAGCTTTTCAAAAAACAAATCCATCATATATTTCTTAATCTCATGTAAACACATGAATAAGTGGAGCTGTTCTGATTTCTAAATTAAGGAGGGAGGATAGTTTAGGAGTCCGTCCACTGAGGTTTAATTCCAGGTTCCCCCATTTCCTATCTGTGAAATCTTAGGCAGGTTCTTAATTTTTCCAAGTCTCGGTTTCCTTGTCTATAAAATGGGGATAATAATATTCACCTCATAGAGTGGTTATGAAGATAAGCATAAAGAGCTTCAGACAGCACGGGCCGTTTGTTCTACCTTGTGATTTTACTTTTATTGGAAGCGGAGGGAAAGATTTAAAAAGTCACTGTTTAAGAACCATTTGTCTGAGTGATCACTAAAGTCTCAGAATTGTATGTATACTTTTATGTTAGATTTTTCTAGGGTGTAACTCAGAAAGCCCAATGTAACAAGAATCATTAAAATAGTGCACTCAGGAGAGTTTTGTGCTTGTGTGCTAACTGTGCTCTAAGTTCTAAGAAACGTTGATAACTCTGTGCCTATCACTGCTGGACTCTTTTCCTCAATGAGATCTTCTCTGACAGGCTGAAATCAAAATATTTTGGAAGTGATAGCAAAAAAAAAAAAAAATAAGTCTAGACTTTGTTGATTATCTTTATTTGTGGTGTAAATGTCCAACAACCAGAGAATTGCACTTGGTGTCACCCATTGTGTTTATCAATTCTGTCTTGAAAACAATAGTGTGTACATCACTGAACATATTGCTCAAGTGTTTAATTAGCTGAAGTCCCTTGATTTCATCAGTATCTCTGAGTCCTCGACCCCTGACCTTTTTGGCTCCAGAAAGACTGCAGGTACAGGTCTATTTGCTGTCAAGAAGCTGGTATTCAGTCTCCTTTTTGTCCCACTCCTGCCCCCTCTTCAGTAAACAATGCATCTTAATATAAAATAGATGGGATGATAGCTTATCAGGGAAACTTCCAAGATCCCAGAATCTCTGTCTCCTTGGAAAATTACTAAACCACATTTAATACTGTAGTAATCAACTTCCTGAATTCCCAAATGAGCCTGCCCTTTTGACATTAAGCAGCACAGCTGATATAATCTATGCTAAAGACAGAAGAGAAATGAGGACCTCTAGCCTACTGTCTTAAAATAAACACAGGCAAATCTGTTGGAGGAATTCATTATATTTTAAAAATCAAAAGGATGTGAAAATAAGTACAAATAGATAATTGTGGCTGGAGAAAAGATATATGCCTTTGGCAGATATTCTTCATTAGATAGGAATTAGAAAAGATGCTAAGAAGAATCAAGATGTTATATATGCCCTATTTCCAGAAGTTAATTATAATTTTAAAATAATTCAGTGGAGTGGCTAAGATTATAGGCTTTTGAGGCAGGTTGCTTGAATTGGAGTCTCAGCTGCACTATTAATTAGATCCGTGATTCAGAACAAGTTACTTTGCTTAATATGATTTTGCTTTTATACCAAGAAAACAGAGTTCTAGTTATCTATTACTATATAACAACACGAAGATCTTTTGATTAAATCTTGTGATTTCATGAGTCAGAAATTTAGCAGGACACTACCAGCACTTCTGCTCCAAGTGGCATGGACAGGGTCATTTGGTGGTGTTCAGCAGGTGCTGCTCTGATCTAGAGAGTCCAAGAAGAATTCCCTGGGAGCCTGGTTCCTCCCTGGGGATGGTTGGAAGGTCGGACTCAGCTGTACCCCTTTCCTGCTCCAGATAGGCTCAGAACTTCTCCAGGAGGTGTCTCCTGCAGCGCCGTTGTGCTGATGACAGTGGGGGCCTCAGGCTCTGACAGTGACTGTACCCCAGATGGGAAAGAGCAGCTCTCATGATTTGGGCCTGTAAACTGGCACTGCTTCACTCCTTTCCACGTACTACTGGCCAAAGCAGTCACAGTGCTTGACCAGATTTAAAGAAGGGGGCTGCAATCTCCTCAATGGAAAGAGGATTAAAGAATTTGTGGCCCCTTTTAATCAATTACAAACTCTAAGAGCACTAATCTAATAAAGTAATTGCAAGACTATATAAAGCGCTCAACGGCATTCATGTAGACTAAATGTTCGGTAAGTATTAGATGTTATAACATCTGTCCATATGTAGTATTACTACATATAATATACATACTTATAATTATATTGATGCAATTTATAAAATACATATTTGTATACTATCTGTCCTGTACACAGAATGTTATATTTTTATATGTTATATATTTAAAATATGTTATATGTTTAATTTCATTTATGTAATTCCCAAAGTGGTGGTTGATGTAAATACTAACAGTTGTTAAGTTATTTCTGTATCAAATTTCTTAGTATTTGTATGGAGAATCACTTCCCTAACTACAGGAAATAAAATAGTCCCTGAAGAAAAAGTTCTTTTATTTAGTTGGTCTCTTTTAAATACAATTACACATAACTAAACACAGGAGCAATTGACCTGCTCCCATGCCTTGATTCCTGAGTAGCTGCGGGCAGAGGCACCCAGCCCATTAGCCTTTGGGAGAAGAGCTAGAATATCAGGCAGAATGTTTCACAGGGAACAGAGAATAGTTGGAAAATTATTTTATTTTAGAAATTATTTTACACTTTTGTGCTTTTGAGTATCAACTTTAAGGAGACACAGTGTAATTAATAATTGGAGCATAAGCTTTCACACTGCAAGAAGGGGTTGGTCTCCTAAGAAGAAAAATTTCCAAATACAATATGAACGTATTGTATGAAAAGGTTTTTGTGACAAATGTGCCATAGTGTTATATGAAGGTCAAGGATCTAGAAAAGAAATGGAAAACCCTGTGTATAGAATTATCAGAGAGAACCTGTACTTATTAAAAGAAAGAAGTGATAGAACAGAGAATAGGGACATTCAGAGAACCTTAAGAATTTTAAGAAGGAATTACTGAGTAATGAGTCATGAAATCAAAAGACACTTACTCCTTGGAAGGAAAGTTATGACCAACCTAGCCAGCATATTGAAAAGCAGAGACATTACTTTGTCAACAAAGGTCTGTCTAGTCAAGGCTATGGTTTTTCCAGTAGTCATGTATGGATGTGAGAGTTGGACTATAAAGAAAGCTGAGCACCGAAGAATTTATGCTTTTGAACTGTGGTGTTGGAGAAGACTCTTGAGAGTCCCTTGAACTGCAAGGAGATTCAACCAGTCCACCCTAAAGGAAATCAGTCCTGAATATTCATTGGAAGGACTGATGCTGAAGCTGAAACTCCAATACTTTGGCCAGCTGATGCAAAGAGCTGACTCATTTGAAAAGACCCTGATGCTGGGGAAGATTGAGGGCAGGAGGAGGAAGGGGACAACAGAGGATGAGATGGTTGGATGGCATCACTGACTCAATGAACATGGGTTTGGGTGAACTCTGGAAGTTGGTGATGGACAGGGATGCCTGGCGTGCTGCAGTTCATGGGGTCACAAAGAGTCAGACACGACTGAGCGACTGAACTGAACTGACTGAGCTTCAGTAGAGATGTTGTTCAGAATACATTGCATTATAAGGCTAGGCAGGTAGCATTTCTGCATGTGAGATGGAGTTTTTGTCAACAGAAGGGTATGAGAAAGAAGAAAATCAGGTTTAGGGAACAACTAAACCAGGATAAAATTATTTTAAAAGTTGAAACTTAAAAGCCCTAACTAAAGAGTAATTCCTAACAGTTAAGTAATTCTCCATTTTTCATACCCAACATATCCAGATGGATTTGACTTACTATACCATGCTGATGTGAAAGTCATTCAAAATTATCATCTAGAAAAGAAAGCCCAGAAAAGTCACTGGTTACAGCCTGTGAACTTGCATGGTTCCTGAGCAGTCTATGGTCTGTGTCCTGCTGGGTAACATGGTGGTCCTCCCATCCTCTCTGTCCTCCCTGAGGCCTGCCTGATCATTGTGACTTTTGCTCCTGCATTTACTTCTGATGTTTATTAGATAGTAGAACTTCATTTCTACCAACTGTGCTCACGATCTGATTGCCTTCATTAATTTTTGCTTTTCAATTGGTTTGTCAGATTTTTTTCCTAAATGATTTATATGAACTCTTTGGCAAACTGGCCCTTTTTATGTTCCTAGTTTATTGTCATTTGGCTTTATTTTTTATATATTTTTATCCAAACAGATGTTTGGATAAATTAGACCACACAAACACTTTAATTTCCTTTATGGTGTCTAGGTTTTATATATATTACTTAGAAAGCATTTCTTATTCTAGGATTATGAATAAATTGATCTATATTTTCTTCTGTTCCTATCATAGGCTTATTATTTTTAAGTCACTGATTAATCTGGCTTTTTGGTATCAGTTAATAAATCTCTGATTAAGCTGGATTTATTTGGAGTGAAGACTGAGGAACGCATTTATCTTCTTCTTAATGGTTAGCTAGTTTTCCTGTTATAACTTACAGATTAATTTATTTTTCCTATTTTGATTTTAATATGCTAAATTCTCATGTGGATTAGTCTATTTCTAGATTCCTTTGATGTTCCCATTTCCTCTTCAGCATCAAACTGTTCATAATTATTATAGTTCTATAATATATTTTATTATATGGTAGGGCCGTCCCCTTCATTGCTTTCCTATGTATAAATAAGATCAAGTAAGAGAATATAATGGAAGAAAAGATTTCACTTACAAAACGGGTTAAAAAAAGAAATGTACAGACTCATATAAAGGATAAATTTAAATTATACTGAGAACATATGAAGAAACTTAAAAAGATGCCTTGATCTTAGATATGAAGGCTCAGCATGAAGCTGTCTGCTCTTCCTCAGTACATCCATAAATTTAGTACAGTGCCAATTAAAACATTCACAGGATTTTGAGGAAAACTTAGCAAAATTATGCTGAAGTTCTCCTAGAGGAACAAACATTTTATCCTAAGTGAAATAAATTAGATAAAGACAAATGATCTCACATATGCAGAATCTAAAAACAAGTGAACTAGCAAATCAAAATGAAAACATTCTCACAGATACAGAGAACAATTGAATGGTTGCCAAAGGGGAGGGATGTGGAGGTTGGGCAAAATAAGTGAAGGAGATTAAGAGGCACAAAACTTCAGTTATAAATAAATCACAGGGATGTAGTATACTGCATTGGGCATATATTCAATATTATAATAACTTTCTATGGGGACAGGTGGTTACAGATTTATTATAGTGATCATCTCATAATGTATATAAAGGTTGAATCACTATGTTGTATACCTGAAACTAACACAATATTGTATATCAACTATATTAAATTAAAATAAAGAATGGCCAGAAAATCCCTGTTCATTTTATATAATCTTATTAACTTTTAAAATTCTCCCCATTTAGGATTTTAAAAACTTAACAAGTGACTCATGCTTGTGGCAAAGTGATTGCAAACATTACAGAGTCATAACAATGACCCTAACCTTTGAAAGCGATGGAGAGTTCTAGGTGCTAGGTCTTGTTCTGTGTGTTATTTAGAGGAAATGTTCATGATTTCATTTCATCCCTATGACAGTCTTATCAGGCAGGCATCCTCACTCTATTTATTTTTACTGACATGTAGTTGATTTACAGTATTATATTAGTTTTAGGCATACATCATAGTAAGAGTATTTTTACAGCTTATGCTTCATTAAGTTATTATAAGATTATGGCTCTGTTTCCCTGTGCTATATAATGTATCCTCATGGCTTATATTTTATACACAGTAACTTGCATCTTTTAATCCCATAACCCTAACATGCCCCTAACCCGTTCCCTCTCTCCTCTGGTAAGCACCAGTTTGTTTTCTCTATCTGTGAGTGTTTTTCTGTTTTGATACCTACATTTGTTTGTTTTCTTTTTTAGATTCCAAAAGAAGTAATATCATATAGTATTTATCTTTCTCTAACTTATTTCACTAAGCATCATATTCTCTAGGTCCATCTATATTACTGCAGATGGCAGAATTCCATTCTGTTTTATGGCTGAATAATATTTCATTCTTCTGATCTCTTAATTGGTTGATGGGAAAATGGTTTTCTTCCTTATCTTGGCTATTGTAAATAGTGGAATTATGAATATTGGAGTGCATGTGTCTTTTCAAACTAATGTTTTAGTTTTATTTCTGGGTATACACCCAAGAGTGGAATTGCTGGGTTATATAGTGGGTCTGAGAGAATGTGGTCCACTGGAGAAGGGAATGGCAAACCACTTCAGTATTCTTGCCTTGAGAACCCCATGAACAGTGTGAAAAATCAAAATGATAGGATACTGAAAGAGGAACTCCTCAGGTCAGTAGGTGCCCAATATGCAACTGGAGATCAGTGGAGAAATAACTCCAGAAAGAATGAAGGGATGGAGCCAAAGCAAAACAATACCCAGTTGTGGGTGTTACTGGTGATAGAGGCAAGGTCCGATGCTGTAAAGAGCAATATTGCATAGGAACCTGGAATGTTAGGTCCATAAATCAAGGCAAATTGGAAGTGGTCAAACAGGAGATGGCAAGAGTGAATGTCAACATTCTAGGAATCAGCGAACTAAAATGGACTGGAATGGGTGAATTTAACTCAGATGACCATTATATCTACTACTACTTCTAAGAATCTCTTAGAAGAAATGGAGTAGCCATCATGGTCAACAGAAGAGTCTGAAATGCAGTACTTGGATGCAATCTCAAAAATGACGGAATGATCTCTGTTCGCTACCAAGGCAAACCATTCAATATCACGGTAATCCAAGCCTATGCCCCAACCAGTAACGCTGAAGAAGCTGAAGTTGAATGGTTCTATGAAGACCTACAAGACCTTTTAGAACTAACACCCAAAAAAGATGTCCTTTTCATTATAGGGGACTGGAATGCAAAAGTAGGAAGTCAAGAAATACCTGGAATAACAGGCAAATTTGGCCTTGGGGTACAAAATGAAGCAGGGCAAAGGCTAATAGAGTTTTGCCAATAGAATGCATTGGTCATAGCAAACACCCTCTTCCAACAACTCAAGAGAGGACTCTACACATGGACATCACCAGATGGTCAACACCGAAATCAGATTGATTATATTCTTTGCAGCCAAAAATAGAGAAACTCTATACAGTCAGCAAAAACAAGATCGGGAGCTGACTGTGGCTTAGATCATGTACTCCTTTAATCAAATTCAGACTTTAACTGAAGAAAGTAGGGAAAACCACTAGACCATTCAGGTATGACCTAAATCAAATCTCTTATGACTATACAGTGGAAGTGAGAAATAGATTTAAGGGACTAGATCTGATAGACAGAGTGCATGATGAACTAAGGACGGAGGTTCGTGACATTGTATAGGAAACAGGGATCAAGATCATCCCCATGGAAAAGAAATGCAAAAAGGCAAAATGGTTGTCTGAGGAGGCCTTACAGATATCTGTGAAAAGAAGAGAAGCAAAAAGCAAAGGAGAAAAGGAAAGATATTCCCATCTGAAAGCAGAGTTCCAAAGAATAGCCAGGAGAGGTAAGAAAGCCTTCCTTCAGTGATCAATGCAAAGAAATAGAGGAGAACAACAGAATGGGAAAGACTAGAAATCTCTTCAACAAAATTAGAGATATCAATTTTGTGAACATTTCACACAAAGATGGGTTTGATTAAGGACAGAAATGATATGGACCTAATAGAAGCAAAATATATCAAGAAGAGGTGGCAAGAATACACAGAATGACTATACAAAAAAGATCTTCATGACCCAGATAATCACAATGGTGTGATCACTCATCTAGAGCCAGACATCCTGGAATGTGAAGTCAAGTGGGCCTTAGAAAGCATCACTACAAACAAAGCTAGTGGATGTGATGGAATTCCAGTTGAGCTATTTCAAATCCTGAAAGATGATGCTGTGAAAGTGCTGAACTCAATATGTCAGCAAATTTGGAAAACTCATCACTGGCCACAGGACTGGAAAAGGTCAGTTTTCATTCCAATCCCTAAGCAAGGCAATCCCAAAGAATGCTCAAACTACCGCACAATTGTACTCATCTCACACACTGGTAAAGTAATGCTAAAAATTCTCCAAGCCAGGCTTCGCAATACGTGAACCATGAACTTCCAGATATTCAAGCTGGTTTTAGAAAAGGCAGAGGAACCAGAGATCAAATTGCCAACATCTGCTGGATCATTGAAAAAGCAAGAGAGTTCTAGAAAAACATCTTGTTTCTGTTTTATTGACTATGCCAAAGCCTTTGTGTGAATCACAATAAACTGGAAAATTCTGAAAGAGATGGGAATACCAGACCACCTGACCTGCCTCTTGAGAAACCTCTATGCAGGTCAGGAAGCAACAGTTAGAACTGGACATGGAACAACAGACTGGTTCCAAATAGGAAAAGGAGTACATCAAGGCTGTATATTGTCACCCTGCTTATTTAACTTATATGCAGAGTACATCATGAGAAACCCTGGGCTGGAAGAAGCACAAGCTGCAATCAAGATTGCCGGGAGAAATATCAATAACCTCAGGTATGCAGATGACACCACCCTTATGGCAGAAAGTGAAGAGGAACTAAAAATCCTCTTGATGAAAGTGAAAGAGGAGATTGAAAAAGTTGGCTTAAAGCTTAGCATTCAGAAAATTAAGATCTTGGCATCTGGTCCCATCACCTCATGGGAAATAGATGGGGAGACAGCGTAAACAGTGTCAGACTTTATTGTTTGGGGCTCCAAAATCACTGCAGATGGTGACTGCAGCCATGAAATTAAAAGACGTTTACTCCTTAGAAGGACAGTTATGACCAACCTAGATAGCATATTAAAAAGCAGAGACATTACTTTGCCAACAAAGGTCCATCTGGTCAAGGCTATGGTTTTTCCAGTGGTCATGTATGGATGTGAGAGTTGGACTGTGAAGAAAGCTGAGCGCCGAAGAATTGATGCTTTTGAACTGTGGTGTTGGAGAAGACTCTTGAGAGTCCCTTGGACTGCAAGGAGATCCAACCAGTCCATCCTAAAGGAGATCAGTCCTGGGTGTTGATTGGAAGGACTGATGATGAAGCTGAAACTCCAGTACTTTGGCCACCTCATGTGAAGAGTTGACTCCTTTGAAAAGACCCTGATGCTGGGAAGGATTGGGGGCAGGAGGAGAAGGGGACAGCAGAGGATGAGATTGTTGGATGGCATCACCGACTCAATAGACATGGATTTGAGTAAACTCCGGTAGCTGCTGATGGACAGGGAGGCCTGGCATGCTGCAATTCATGGGGTTGCAAAGAGTCGGACATGACTGAGTGACTGAACTGAACTGAACTGATAATAACTCTATATTTAGCTTTTTGAGAAACCTCTGTGCTGTTTTCCATAGTGGCTACACCTTGGAAGGGTTCCCTTTTCTCTACACCCTTTAAAGTATTTATTATTTGTAGACATTTGCTGATGGCTGTTCGGAAAGATGTGAGGTGATGTCTCGTTGTTTTAATTTGCATTTCTCTAATAATTACTCATGTTGAACATCTTTTCTTGTACATATTATCCATCTTGTGTGTTTCTGAAAAATGTCTGTTTAGGTCTTCTGCCCATTTTTTGATTGGATTTTTTCTTTTTTTGATAGAATTAAATGAGCAGTTTACATGTTTTGGATATTAGACCCTTGTTGGTCATATCATTTGCAAGTATTTTCTCCCATTCTGTAGGTTTTTTCATTTTGTCAGTGATTTCCTTTACTATGTAAAAGCTCTTAAGTTTAATTATGTTGAGATATGTTCCCTCTATATCAATTTTGATGAGAATTTTTATCATAAATGGAAGTTGAATTTTGTCAGTTGTTTTTTTATGCATTTATTGAGATGATCATGCAATTTTTATTCTTCCTTTTGTTAATGTGTATCACATTGATTGATTTGTGAATGTAGAATCATCCTTGTTTTGCTGGAAAAAGTCCACTTGATCATGATGTTATGACCCTTTTGATATATTATTGGATTTAGTTTGCTCAAATTTTGTTGAGGATTTTTGCATATATGTTCATCAAACATATTGGCCTGTAATTTTCCTTTTTGGTAGTGCCTTTTTCTTGTTTTGGTAACAGGGTAATGGTGACTTTGTAGAATGAATTTGGGAGTGTCACATCCTCTTGAATTTTTTGGAGCATTTTGAGAAGGATAAATTTTGTGTTTTTTTTTAATGCATTTGGTAGAATTCCCCTGTGAAGTTGTCTGGTCCTGGACTTTGTTTACTGGGAACTTTTTTTTCTTACAAATTCAATTTCACCACTAATGAGTCACCTGTTCATATGGTCCGTTTTTTCTTGATTCAATCTTGGCAGATAGTGTGTTTCTAGAAATTTGTTCATTTCTTCTAGATTGTCCAACTTGTTGGCATATAGCTGTTCATAGTGTTTTCTTATGATTTTTTGTTTCTTTGTGGTATTGGTTCTTATTTCTCTTGTTTCATTTCTTTTGTTCATTTGGGTCCTGTCTTCATGGTGAGACTGGCTAAAGGTTTATCAATCTTGTTTATCTTTTTAAAAAATCCACTATTGATTTCATTGACCTTTTCTGTTGCTTTTTTGTCTCTATTTTATTTATTTCCTCTCAAATCTTTACTATTTCCTTCCTTCTTCTGACTCTGGGCTTGGGTGTTTTTTTTTTTTTTTTTTTTTTTTATTAAGTCCTTTAGGTGGTAGATTGGGTTGTTTGAGATTTTTCTTGTTTCCTGATAGACTTCCCAGTAGGTTAGTGGTAAAAAAAAAAAAAATCCTCCTGCCAATCCAGGAGATGTAAGAGATGCAGGTTGGATTCCTGTGTTGGGAAGATCCCTTGGAGTAGGAAATGGCAACCCACTCCGGTATTCTTACCTGGAGAATTCCACAGAGGAACATAGTGAGCTACAGTCAGTGGGTTTACAAAGAATCAGCCACAACTGAGGGACTGAGCACACATGCACGCTTGTTTCTTGAGGAAGGCCTCTAGTGCTATAGACTTCTCTCTTTGAACTGCTTTTGCTGTATCCCATAAATGCTGCAAAGTTGTATTTCCATTTTCATTTGTCTTGTATTTTCTAACTTCTTCTTTGATTTCTTCATTGACCGATTGGTTTTTTTTAGGAGCATATTGTTTAATTTCTCTACGTTTCTTCTTTTCCCATTTTTCTTTCTGTGATAGATTTCTAGATTCATATCATTGCAGTTGGGAAAATGCTTGATACAATTTCTATCCTCTTAAATTTGTTGAGACTTGTTTTGTTTTGTGACCTAACCATCCATTGATCTATCTTGGAGAATGTTCCATGTTCACTTGAAAAAAAAAGTTCATTATGCTGTTTATGGATGTAATGTCCTATAGGAATCTGTTAAGTCCAACTGATCTACTTACTGCTTCATTTAAATTCACTTTTATCTGAATGATCTGTCCATAGATGTAAGTGGGATATTAAAGTCCCCTACTATTATTGTATTGTTATCAATTTCCCCTTTATGTCTTTTATTATTTACTTTACATATTTAAGTGCTCCTATATTGGATGCATCTATATTAACAAGTGTACTACTTCTTGTACTGACCCCCTTTATCATTGTATAATGTCGTTCTTTGTCTTTTATTAGAGACTTTGTTTTAAAGTCTATTTTGTCTAACATGAATATTGCTACCTCCATGTTCTTGTTGTTTCTATTTGCTTGAAATAGCTCTATTTCCTCACTTTCAATCTGTCTTTAGTGATCAAGTGAATCTTGTAAGCAGAATATTGAAGTCTTGGTTTTTGTCCAGTCAGTTACCTCATGTCTTTTGACTGAAGCATTTAGTCCATTTACACTTAATTATTGATAGGAATGTACTTATTACCATTTTAATGCTTGTTTCTAATTGTTTTTGTAGTTCTTCTCTCTTCATTTCTTCTATTTGTTTCTTCCCTTGTGGTTTAATGATTTTCTTTAGTAGTATGTGTTCCTTTCTTTTTAGTCTTTGTGTATCTATTATAGGTTTTTGATTTGTGTTTGCCATGTGGTTGGTATACGTTGACCTATAACTATATACTTGTTTTAAACTGGTAGTCGTTTAAGTCTAAGCACATTCTGAAAGATCTACATTTTTTTACTCTCATCCTCAACATTTTGTGTTTTTATGTCTTATATTATTTGTTGTTGTTCAGTCGTTCAGTTGCGTCCAACTCTTTGAGATCCTATGGACTGCAACACGCTGGACTTCCCTGTCCATCACCAACTCCCAGAGCTTGCTCAAACTCATGTCCGTTGAGTCGGTGATGCCATCCAACCGTCTCGTCCTATGTTGTCCCCTTCTCCTCCCACCTTTAATCTTTCCCAGCATCAGGGTCTTTTCCAATGAGTTGGCTTTTAGCATCAGGTGGCCAAAGTATTGGAGCTTCAGCCTCAGCATCAGTCCCTCCAATGAATATTCAGGATATTCATTTTATTTTATACCTTTGTGCTTATCCTTTAACTGTTTATTGTATTTATAGTTGCTTTTATAACTTTTTGTCTTTTAATCCTTGTACCAGCTTATTTAAGTGGTTCATCCTTAGTCCTTAGTATATATTTGCCTTTCCTAGTGGAATTCTCTCTTTCCTATAGATTACTTCTTTTCCACTTAGAGAAGATGTTTCTTATAGGATAAGTTTATATTTAATGATCTCTTTAGTGTTTGTTGTCTGAGAAGTTTTTTGTCTCTTCTTCTATTCTGAATTTTAATCTTGCTGGGTATAGTACCCTAGGTTGCAGGTTTTTCCCTTTCAGCACTTTGAATATATTCTATTACACACTTATGGCCTGTGAAGTTTCTACAGAAAAATCAGCTTGATAGCCTTTATGGGGGTTCTCATGTATTTGACTTTTTATTTTCTCTTATTACCTTTAGGATTCTCTCTTAAAGTTTTGCTGTTTTAATTACGACATGTTTTGGTGTGAGTCTGTTTGGGTTCATCTTGTTCACTCTGTGCTTCTTGTCCCTGGACATCCATTTCTTTCTTCAGGTTTGGGAAGTTTTCGGCCGTAATTTCCTCAAATACATTTTCAGTCTCCTTATCTCACTCTCCTCCCTCTGGGACCCCTATAATGTAGATGTTGGTATACTTAATGTTATCACAGAGATCTCTTAAATTGTTCTCATTTTTAAAATTTGTTTTTCATTTTGCTGTTCTGATTGGGTAATTTCCATTATTCTGACTTCCAGATCACTTCTGCATTCTTCTGTATCACTTAGTCATCAGGGATGCCCTTGTATGAGAGTGTCCCTGTACAGACTGCAGGTGCCCAATGTCTGTTGTGGAAGAGCTGTGTTTGATGTGAACACACATACCCTTTTTCCTCAGGGTGCGCTGGCAGTTTTCGCCTTGACAAGAGATGGAGCTGGAAATGCAGGGGCCAGAGCGGGCACTAGGTGTGAGGCAGGACCTCCCCTCTGCTCAGTGGCCAGTGTTGCCTTTTCAGGGGTGGGGTCTGATCCCAAGTTGCTGGAGCAGAAGCCCTGAGGGTTGAGCCTGAGCTAACTCTGTTCCCTTTAAATGTGTGCTTTCCCCCACTTCCCAGAGTACTGGGACCATTGCTCCAGAGACAGGAGATGCTGAAGCAAGTGGGGCCCATGTGGGCTCTTGGCTTGTGTTGGCCGCAGTCAGAGCTCTGATGCACTGCCCGTGAAGGCCAGTGCTCCACTCAGATGCAGCCTCAAAGTGCACGTTCTCTTTGTCCCTCTTAGCTGGTCACTGCCCTCAGCCTCGGCTGCCCTCCCTTTATGGAGTTGCTCCTCAGGGCAGGGGATCACAGGAAACCTGGGAGTCATAGAGAGGACCTCTCTATACCCTGCCTCGTGGGCAAGCCTGCATGCATGTGCTTCCCACAAGGACAGTCCAGGCTTCCCACAGCCCTTTGGTTAATCCCAGCAGTCCTCCAACTAGCCAAGGCGACTCATCTCCCCTGCACAGGACTCTAGTACTGGAGTGTCCAACATGTGGCTTGAACCATCACTCCCCAGGGCAGATGTCACCCGTGGAGTCTCTCTTTTCCTCTGAATCCACTGGTTCTAACCCAATTGCTTTTATTTCCTTTCTGATTATTTGTATGTCTTTCTTATAGCCTTGGTTGTACAGGAGTCCTTTTGCCAGTTGATAGTTTTCAGTGAGAATTATTCCACACGTAGATGTATTTTTGATGTGTTTTTGGAGGAGATGAGTGCACATCCTCATTCCACCATCTTGATCCAACCACCTAACATTCTCATTTTATAGATGAGTTAGACTGGGCATGGCGGAGGAAGAAATGGCAACCCATTCCAATATTTTTTCCAGGAGAACCCCATGGAAAGAAGGGCCTGAAGGGCTACAGTCCATGGGGTCGCAGAGTCATACACATACACGGGTCGCAAAGAGTCATACGCAACTTAGCAACTGAACAAAGGGTTAAGTAACTTGCCCAAGGTTACTTAATTGCTAGACCCGCAGATCCTGGGTTTTAAACCAGTACACCCTTTTGCCTTCCACTGAGTAAATAATAATAAAGGAAAAGTTTCTCCTACACTGCAGCCTCATTTACCAGATTCCTTGTTGTGTACCTGGTTCATTTATGTATGTATAATCATAAAAAGCATTCTTGTAAAATAGGGTAACTTAATATGTATGATGCCCTGACTTTCTCACTATACACCATATAAAGGATTTCTCCAAGTCATCACAGACAGAACCATTACATTCTTTATAGTGGTTGCTCAGGATATTGACATTCCATAATTTATTTAGCAGTCCTTTATTGACGGGCATTTAGGATGTGACCTGAAATTGTTCATGTGTTTCCTCTTTCCTCTAAGAGCTATTGTTAGTTCTCATTATTTCCTTGTGACCCTCGTTTTAGTCTTCTCTGATTTTTCATTAAAGGCAGGATCCTGGACATTCTCAGTTGTCTTATGAGAACCTGGCAGTGAGTCTGTTAGACCCAGGCCTTCTTTCCCTTCAAAAACAAGGCAGCTGAGTTTTGCAGTTGTATTTGTTAAATAAATTATTTGAGGGCTGTCCTTTCTTTTATTCATTCTCAAACATTAGCCTACACTCCTATGTGCATTTTTGTTTTGCCTTTAAAATAGTCCCTCAGAGATATTCTGTGTTCTGGCTGCATTTTCTGTTCCAGTGCTATTCGGTGGGTTTTTTTTTTTTTTTTATTGTTTGAAGTTATCATAAATAATTAATCCTCATCATGGAGATTTATTGACTCTTCCTGATGAGCAGGCTTATGTTAAAAGCTTCATATTCATCATCTCATTTCATTCCTCATAACAGCCCAGGCTAGAGATGTAACATAAGGATAAAAATCTCCCTTTCTTCCAGTTTACACATAAAGAAAAACTGAGGCACAGAGAGATTAGGAAAGTTCCATAAAAAAGAAAGGAAAAGCAATTTGGCTTAAGATGTGGGGTTGGGACGAAAACCCCACGGGACTAACTTTTAAACCTAGCCTCCTAACTTTGGTGACGTGTCTCTCTTTTAAGCCAACCCTGCTTTCTCTGCTTTTTGAACACTGAAATGTTCATTAGAAGAAATGTCACTCTTTCTTGATCTCCTTTTCTCTCATTACCTTGACTATTTCTCAAACATTTCTCATTTGTTCATTTATTTGTTTTTGGCTTCAATTTGCATCCCTTTTCCCTTTTTCCATGTCTTTCATTAGCCATTACCACAGCTGGGAGCATTTATTTGTTTTTTAGAAAGACTTTGGCTTTCTTCCTTCCTTTGAGTTTTCTTTGTATCATTTTTAAAACATGTCCCACCATTCTCTTATCCTTTCCAAAGCCAGAAGATCTTTCATCAGCTTGACCATTCCTATTACATATTTATTTCTTCTTGTTTGAAGAAAATTTGATCTCCTGCCATCTACCTCTGTAAAGTATCCCTCATTTTGATAAATTATTTTCAGTTATTTCCTTATCATTAATAAAGTAGCTCTATTTCTTTCATAGCTCTTAAGCTTTCCTGGCCCAGTGCCTTTAGGGGAAACTATTAGTGTGTGTGCTAAACAAGTGACTTTTAAGATTTTGTCTTTTTATTGAGGTATTCTAAATGTCTGTATTTTTGAGTCACTTTAATTTACTTCTGATACTATCACCTTTTCCAAAGTCTCATCTGAAATTACTTCTTCCTGCTGCTGCTCTTAAAGTTACTTGTAGGAAATGGAAGTCAGTACTCTTCATTCTCCTGCTTTCCAGTTCATCCTTATGATCACACAATTTTCTCACACAAGCCTTATCTTTTAAGCTTCCAGACTGTATGTTTAAAAAGAGAAAAAAAAGAAAGAAAGAAACCTAACCTCCAGTCTCATTTTATGTTGACCAGAATAGTAAAGCTCTTTTTTTTAGGCCTTTCATTTACAATACACTTTCTTATTTATATTTAGCCCTGCTTTCTCATCCTAACATTTATGTGACTGGGAGGCTGTGTGATACACTGGAAAAGATCAAAGCTTTGGAGAAAGACAGAAACAGTTTTGAACCTGGCTCTGCCATTTACTATCCTATGTGACCCTTAATAAAATACTTAATGTTAGCTTATTTTTTTTTTCATATTAGTGGGAAGAAAATGTACGCTGTGGTCTTTGTAAGGATGAGCGGAAATGAAATAAAAAATGCAAAGCACAATACATGGCTTTGGCAGATACTCCATAAATGGGAACTGCTGTTATTAGTGTTGTCATGATTATATGTTATTAATGGCCTTCTGGATTTACATTCTGTAACTCGGATTTAATTTGGTCCTTTAGCTTGTTCTTTGCATTTTCTTTGTCCTTTCCCTCTTCTTTGATTCTTTGCATCTTGCCTTCCGCTTGTCAGGTTTTATTTTACTTTAAAATATTCACTTTATTGAGGTATTATTAGCATACAAAAGCCTGTGCATATTTAGTGTATATGGCTTGATAAGGTTGGAGATTAGTATGCACTCATGAAACCATCCCCACAATCTATGCTATAAACATATCCATTACCTCCAGGTTTCCTACCCCTTTGTGAATAATTATTATTCTACAACAAGAACGCTTACCACGAGACCTACACTCTTAGCCAATTTTCTATTTTACTTCTTTCTTTCTATGATCATATGATTTTTCTTCCTGCATTTGTCCTTTTATAACTTTTGGGGAATGCTTTTTTCTTCCTTGCCTATTTCTTCCTTTGTGAACATGTTCTTTTTACCATCGGGGAGCGGCAGTTCTGTAGTCCTATGCATGAACGTAGAAGCAGAGCCTTGTTTTGACTGAAGCTCTGAACACCTTCCTTATAGCTTATTTATTTATTTATTTACATCAGAGTATTCTTTAATTTCCCTTTTGATTTCTTATTTTAGATTAAGAAGTCCAGTTTTTATGGATTATTTGAAGTTCAGTTTTTATTTCCAAACATGTATTTCTTTTTTTGTGGTAATCAAAAAATTTTATCTGATTATCTTTTTTTTTTTTGGTTTGATTTCTGTCATACATCCACATGAATTAACCATGGGTGTACATATGTCCCCTCTGTCTTGAATCTCCATCCCACCTCCCGCCCATTCCCACTCCTCTAGGTTATTATAGAGCCCCAGTTTGAGTTTGCTGAATGATACAGAAAATTCCCTTTGACTGTGTATTTACATATGTTAGGGTGTATGCTTCCATGCTACTTTCTCCCTTCATTTCACCCTCTCCCTCTTCTTCCCCATGCCTGTTCTCTATGTCTGTGTCTCCATTGTTGCTCTGTGAACAGGTTCATCAGTACCATCCTTCTAGATTCCATATAAATGCACTAATATATGATATTTGTTTTTCTCTTTCTGACTTACTTCACTCTGTATAATAGGCCCTTGGTTCATCCACCTTGTTAGAACTGACTCAAACGTGTTCCTTTTTATGACTGAGTAGTATTCCATTGTGTATATGTGCCACAGCTTTTTTATCCATTCATCTATCAGTGGATATCTAGGTTTCTTTCATGTCCTAGTTATTGTAAATAGTACCTCAATGAACATTGGGGTATATGTGTCTTCAGTTTTGGTTTCTTCAGGGTATATGCCTAAAAGTGATATTGCTGGGTCATATGGTGGTTTTATTCCTAGCTATTTAAGGAAGCTCCATACTGTCTTCCATAGTGACTGTATCAATTTATAGTTCTACCAGCCGTGTAAGAGGGTTTCCTTTTCTCCACACCCTTTCTAGCACTTGCTGTTTGTGGATTTTTTGATTATGGCCATTCTGACCCACATGAGTTGATATTTGATTTGCATTTCTCTAATAATGAGTGATGTTGAGCATCTCTTCATGTGTTTATTAGCCATCTGTATGTCTTCTTTGGAGAAATATCTGTTTAGGTCTTTTGTCTACTTTTTGATTGGGTTGTTTGTTTTTCTGACATTGAGTTGTATGAACTACTTGTATATTTTAGAAATTAATCCTTTGTCAGTTGTTTTATTTGCTATTATTTTAGAGGTCCTGAGACAGAGCACCTAGCTAAGCTGCACTCTAATTCCTGACACATGGAAACTGTGAAATAATACATGTTGTTTTAAGCTACTCGGTTTGGGGGTAGTTTGTTATGCAGCAATGTGTAGCTGATACATCAGAAGAGAGAAATGGAATATATATCAGGATAAATATAAAATACTGTTCCTCTTATTTTTTTACACAACTTTACAAGAAAATTGAGTGTGTAAGGCAAGCATAGCAAGAGTGGATTGTGATTTTATAACAAATAAAAAAATGAAATGTATGGAAGTTTTGTATTTTTGGTGGTCTGGGGACAGGGCTGGGTGTGAAGAAGGGTGGGCTTACAGAAGAGTATGAGGAAAGTTTGAGAGTGATGGGTATGTTCATTATCATGATTTGTTGTGATGGTTTCAGAGGAGTATGCTAATGTCAAATCTCATCAGTTTTTTATACTCTAGACATCAACAACCTCAGATATGAGGATGATACACTCTAATGGCAGAGAGCAAAGAGGAACTAAAGAGCCACTTAATGAGGGTGAAGGAGGAGAGTAAAAGAGCTGACTTAAAACTAAATATTAAAAAAAACTAAGATCCTGGCATCTGACCCCATTACTTCATGCAAATAAAAGGGGAAAAGGCAGAAGTAGTGACAGATTTCCTCTTCTTGGGCTTTAAAAATCACGGTGGATGCTGACTGCAGCCATGAAATCAGAAGACAATTGCTTCTTGTCAGGAAAGTGATGACAAACCTAGACAGTATGTTGAAAAGAGAGACATTACTCTGCTGACAAAGGTCCGTATGGTCAAGGCTATAGTCTTCCCAGTGGTCACATGCGGTTGTGACAGCTGGACCACAGAGAAGGAAGAGTGTCAAAGAATTGATGCCTTTGAACTATGGTGCTGAAGACTCCTGAGAATCCGTTGGACAGTAAGGAGATCAAATTAGTCAATCTTAAGAGAAATCAACCCTGAATACTCGTTGGAAGGACTGATGCTGAAACCAGTATTTTGGTCATCTGTTGTGAACAGCCGACTCATTGGGAAAATTCCTGATGCTGGGAAAGATTCAGGGCAGAAGGAGATAGGGCATCAGAGGATGAGAGGGCTGGATGGCATCAACGATGCAGTGGACATGAACTTAGGTGAACTTCTGGAGATGGTGAGGGACAGAGAGGCCTGGCATGCTGCAGTTCATGGGGTCACAATGAGTTGGACATGACTGGGCAACTGAGCAACAACAACAGCATTGGAATGACCCCAGTGTGATTTATTCAAAACCCACCAACTTTTTAAGAGAATTGTTCTAGTAAAATCACTAGCTTGACTTAAAGAGTCAGAAACAGAGACTTCCCTGGTTGCCCAGTGGCTGAGACACTGTGTTCCAAGTGCAGGATGCCTGAGAAGTTCCAGCATGGCACAACTAAAAGATCCCATGTGCTGCAAGAAGGATTGAAGATCTCTCGTGCTGAAGCTAAGACCCATTGCAGTCAGATAAATAAATAAATGTTCATATAAAAAGAAAGAGATAGAAATGGTACCAAAAAAGAGGCTTTATGTTAATGGAGATCTTGCGAGGGTGAATGTATTTTGCATATGAGAGGAATGTAGTAAATAATTTGTGGCCAGAGAGCAGAAATTCTTAAGGTTTAAAAAATGACCCAGCGGTTCTTTGATATATTCTCCACTGAGAGGTGCGTGCGGCCCTTTGCCCCCTCCTTTTGAATCTGTGGACTCTGGCTGTTGGACCAGTAAAATATGACATGTGCCAGTCTTTGGGCACAAGCCTTAAGAAATGGGCAGCTCTTACTTGCTGTCCATAGAGGTTCTCGCTCTTGGTATCCAGCCACCACAGTTTGAAGAAGTCTCCAAAGCCTATGGAAGGGCCCACCCACCTCAGCCCCAGGACTTGTGGTGCTAGCTGAGCCCCAGATGGTAGTCAGTATTAATTTGTCATCATGTAAATGCATCCACCAGCCCCACATTGAGCCACCCCAGCTAATGTCACGTGGAACATCTCTGAGCTGTCCCTTCCAAGTCCTGCCAAATGCCAGATTCAAAATTAAAGGTAGAAAAAGGCATGTGTTAAGTTACTAAATTTTGGAGTGATTTGTTACGTAGGAGTAGATAACTGGAATGTCCCATTTGTAGATGAGAAAATTGAGAAACTGAGAGATTAAATCACATGCCCGAGGCCACATAGCCAGCAAGTAACAAACCCTTATGCTGTTGTCTAGGTTTTTATTCCATATATTCCAGAGCTTCTCTTGTGTCAATGCCCTCTTCACCAAGTGGCCTCCAGTTGTTATTTTTTCCCCTGTCTGGAGTCAGCCTGTGGAGAAGAGTGTACATATGTGTATGTGTACACCAACATTCTGATTTATAGATCTCTGGGACACTGGACCCCGTCCCAGGACTTTTGAACCTGCAAAGCTGAAGACCAGACCCTACAGCTGGCTGGATCAGCACGTGCAAAGCTTGCACACTGAGGCTGGTGGCCAGTGCCTTCCCTGGTACACACGATGGCAGGTCTTCAGTCAACTGGTCAGTTCAGTTCAGTTGCTCAGTCGTGTCTGACTCTTTGTGACCCCATGGACTGCAGCATGTCAGGCTTCCCTGTCCATCACCAACTCCCAGAGCTTACTCAAACTCATGTCCATTGTGTCGGTGAAGCCATCCAACCATCTCATCCTCTGTCATCCCCTTCTTCTCCCACCTTCAATCTTTCCCAGCATCACAGTCTTTTCAAATGAGTCAGTTCTTTGCATCAAGTGGCCAAAGTTTTAGAGTTTCAGCTTCAGCATCAAACAGTCCTTCCAATGAATATTCAGGACTGATTTCCTTAAGGATGGACTTGTTGGATCTTTTGGCAGTCCAGGGGACTCTCAAGAGTCTTATCCAACACCACAGTTCAAAAACATCAATTCTTTGGCATTCAGCTTTCTTTATAGTCCAAATCTCACATCCATACATGACTACTGGAAAAACCATAGCCTTGACTAGATGGACCTTTGTTGGCAGAGTAATGTCTCTGCTTTTTAAAATGCTGTCTAGGTTGGTCATAACTTTTCTTCCAAGGAGTAAGCGTCTTTTAATTTCATAGCTGCAATCACCATCTGCAGTGATTTTGGAGCCCCCCAAAATAAAGTCTGTCACTGTTTCCATTGTTTCCCCACCTATTTCCCATGAGGTGATGGGACTAGATGCCATGACCTTAGTTTTCTGAATGTTGAGTTTTCACTCAACTTTTTCACTCTCCTCTTTCACTTTCATCTAGAGGCTCTTTAGTTCTTCTTCCCCTTTCTGCCATAAGGGTAGTGTCAACTGCACATCTGAGGTTATTGATATTTCTCCTGGCAATCTAATTCCAGCTTGTGCTTCATCCAACCTGGCATTTCTCATGATGTACTCTGCATATAAGTTAAATAAGCAGGATGACAATGTATAGCCTTGACGTACTCCTTTCCTGATTTGGAACCAGTCTGTTGTTTCATGTTTGGTTCTAACTGTTGCTTCTTGACCTGCATACAGATTTCTCAGGAGGCAGATCAGGTGGTCTGGTATTCCCATCTCTTGAAGGATTTTTCACAGTTTGTTGTGATCCACACAGTCAAAGGCTTTGGTATAGTCAATAAGACAGAAGTAGATATTTATCCAGAACTCTCTTGCTTTTCGATGATCCAGTGAATGTTGGCAATTTGATCTCTGGTTCCGCTGCCTTTTCTAAATCCAGCTTGAACATCTGGAAGTTCATAGTTTACATACTGTTGAAGCCTTGCTTGGAGAATTTTGAGCATTACTTTGCTAGTGTGTGAGATGAGTACAACTGTGTGGTAGTTTGAACATTCTTTGGCATTGCCTTTCTTTGGGATTGGAATGAAAAATGGCCTTTTCCAGCCCAGTGACACTGCTGAGTTTTCCAAATTTTCTGGCATATTGAGTGCAGCACTTTAACAGCATCGTCTTTTAGGATTTGAAATAGCTCAACTGTAATTCCATTACCTACACTCGCTTTGTTCATAGCAATGCTTCCTAAGGCCCATTTGACTTTGCATTCCAGGATGTCTGGTTCTAGGTGAGTGATCACACCATCATGGTTATCTGAGTCATGAAGATCTTTTTTGTATAGTTCTGCTGTGTATTCTTGCCCCCTCTTCTTAATATCTTCTGCTTCTGTGAGGTCCATACCACTTCTGTCCTTTATTGTGCCCATCTTTACATGAAAATTTCCCTTGGTATCTCTAATTTTCTTGGAGATATCTCTGATTTTTTCCATTCTATTGTTTCCCTGTATTTCTTTGCATTGATCACTGAAGAATGCTTTCTTATCTCCTCTTGCTATTCTTTGGAACTCTGCATTCAAATGGGTATATCTTTCCTTTTCTCCTTTGCCTTTCACTTCTTTTCATAGATATTTGTAAGGCCACCTCAGACAACCATTTTGCCTTTTTTCATTTGTTTTTCTTGGGGGTGGTCTTGATCATTGCCTCCTGTACAATGTCATGAACCTCCATCCATAGTTCTTCGGGCACTCTATCAGATCTAATCCCTTGAGTAAATTTGTCACTTCCACTGTATAATCATAAGGGATTTGATTTAGTCAACTGTACTCCATTATAAAATAACAATTAAAAAAATCCTCGCTTCTACAATTCATATTCATACATCTCCTTTTTGTTTCCTGAACTCTGTAATTCCTGCAGTTTTCCCCCTTGCTTTTATTAGTTTCTTGTTATTCCACCTGTTCCACTCTCTGATCCCTCTACTCTTCACTTCTAAATGCTAAATTCACATTCTCTGCTTTTCTCATATTCTCCAGAAGCCTCTTCTCTGCCTTCTTTTACAACCTCTGAAGCCTTCTTTAAATTCATCTTGGCAGATGTTGCTGGCTCAGTTGTTCATTTATGTTAAGTGGCCCAGCTGTGTAGGCCTCATCTCATTTTGTTGTGAATTGGACCGTTTGCATAAATATGTTTTAGTTTTGTCCTTGCAAAGATTTATAACATTCTATTTTTAAAAGATGCAAAACTAGGACTTATTCTCTTAAAATACCTAACTAGATTTTTCTGTACATTGCCCTATCTTTTGGTTTTATCCATTAATCAGTTGACCTACTTACCCATCCATTAATCCATCCATCTTCCATTCTTTCTTCTATCATTTCTTTAACTGTCTCATCATACCCTTCCCATTTCTAATTGAAAAGTTCATCATGGGGATTTAATCCCACCCCTCTTGCAATACTTTTTTTTCCTGTGTATTCTCCACAGACACATTTCAAATGTGTTGTTACTTTCCCCACAACTGTTAAAACTTCGCAATGTCCTTTTACCTGAGAACAGATTACTTGTTTTCATAATCATCTTTGAAGAACTAGATCTTCAGTCTTGGCCTGCTAAACAGAATTGCTGCAAAAATTATTTTTGTAAACTCAATCTTTTTCTCTGAAATAGGCTTAAAGTAATCTAGTTATGTTGATGACTTGGAGCTCTTCTACTTCCTGGAATTTACATAATTACAGATGACACCCCTTGAGTCCATCCTGATTCTATTAATAACCAGAGTTCCTACCTCACTCTGTCTTTCTGGGGAACTACTCTCATCAATGTTGAGTGAATTTACTGCAAATCTCCCCTCAAAAGCCTTCCTCCTGTCCTCCCTTTTCTGATGTGGGTTGCCTTTTCTTATCTTCTACTGGGAGACAAAATTGACCAACAGCCTATTCTGCTTGGCTTCTTCCTGGGCCACTCTGCCCTTCTTCTTTTTATTTTATATATATTAAAAAAAAAAAATATATATATATATATATATACACACACACACACATATACATTTGATGTGGACCATTTTTAAAGTGTTCATTGAATTTGTTACAGTATTGCTTCTATTTATGTTTTTTGTTTTTTTATCCCTGAGGCACATGGGAAATAAGCTTTCTAATCGGGGGTTGAATTTGTACCTGCATCAAAAGGCCCTGCTGTTACCAAGGTAGGAGGCCAGTTCATGCTGGCTCAGTTAGGAACTTTATTATACATGTAACAACCCATATAAAAAACTTAACCAATACACCATTATCTGTTTCTAATTCTTTCCAGTGCACTGACCTGTTTAGGGGCAGTCAAAACTATTCAGGCTCTATTAGCATTGCCTTGAGATAAATGCAATCAACTTATTATATTATTAAGTACAACTAGTTTTTCTCTTTCAGAGTCATTAAAATATTTTTTAAAAGATAAAAGTAGAATATTTTGAAGTTATGAGTGACTCCATGTCAAAAATCTTTGAATAGCATTTCCATCTGAATAAGCATATTTTGATTCTGTGTGATGATTGGATAAAAGAGGATGAATAACTTTTGTGAATTTTAACTTGCAGAAGATAATATTTTATTTTTTCATTCATGTAAATTTTTAAGGGAAAAGGGAGAATCTTTTTCTTTCCAGTGAAAGCTATATGGCTTTTTTATGCATAATATAATTTTATATTGACTAGCCCATTGAAACAGTGGACGTTCTCTTAGAAAGAATGTATGAAATTCTTTCACAAAAGAAAGGGAATATTGCCATAAATGACATCACTGAGAAAGAGACACCTGGAGAGCAGTTCATCCTTTGTGATCCCTGGAGACTGGGCATATGCTTAAGTGTAGAATTGGGAGGCCTGAGAGCACTTATTTCCTGGAAGCCGAGAAGTAGCTTCAGTCTACTGTGCTGACAACAAAGCCAGAATCAATAGGCTCTTTTATTAATTTATTGTAGGTTGAGTTGCTTTTGCCTCTGGGCATTCCTGTGTTCAACTGGAGCTTTTGCCAAAAAAGCCAGAACTCCCTTAATCTCTTCTTTCCTCATTAAACTCACAGCTTTGGTTAGTCACAGATCTTGCAGATTTTGGCTGTGTCTCTTCTCCCCAGTTTTGTCTCAGCACCATATGGCTTTTGACAAAGTCAGGTCACAGGTCCAACCTAAACAGTTTAGGATTATCAAAAGCCCAGGTCACGGAGGAAATAACCCTGGTGTGTCCCTGCAGGTCTGACAGCTGGGAGTGGAAATAGGGCATGGCAGGCAGTACAGTGAGGGATGCAGGCCCTGTGAAACCGGGAAGGAATATTTGTAGATGTGGGGGCCGAGGGGGGATTCAAAGACAAGATGTATCTGATTCTGAGCAATATTTTCCAGGTCTGTGAAAAACACTTTGCTCACATTCATTTCTTTCTAAGGATAAGGAACTTTCACCTGGATTTAGAAGAAATGGGGATTCAAAGTCTGGTTTCAATTAGCATGTTTTAAAATACACAGGGAGTGTTTTCCATATTGTTTCCATAGCTAACATTTGATGTTCAGGACATCACTGTATCATATATGTGCGGACATGGGAATGTGAATGTAGAAATCCTCAGGGTTGGGCTCGAGGTGGTTGCTGTTTGCCTGCACTGGGGTTCTGTGTTCCAGAATTCAGCCAAATGTGCGCTATTTGGGGCTTGCAATTTCTTTCCAGGCAAGATTTAGGAATGTCTAACATAAGGAGAAGTGGGGAGAGGAGTAAAGTGGAAGGAGCCAAATATCTTCCTACCCTGCACATCAAATGTCACTTGACTCCATAAGACTTAGAAAACCAGGGCAGGCTGCCAACTTTCCCACCAAGATCCACAACAAATTGTGAATCCTAAGCCAAGATGAATCTAATGTCGGATGGAAACCAAAAAGGCCAGATGCATCTTTTTTTGGTCTTCTTGTTGAAGAGACCAATGATGTATCCATCCAGGGTGTGATTTCATGATCTAGCAGAAGATGTGGCCTTAATTTTATATCAATATGTGATTCATAAAAGCCAGAGGCAGACAAAACCAGCAAAGAAAAGCAATTTTGTTTTTTAAATCCACTGATGAATTTGAAGTTGAGAAAGGAAAATCTGCTTTAAGTGTTATTGTTTTGGGTCACTGTTAGTTTTCAGTAAAGTTATGATAATTAACCAGACTACTTTCCTAACAAGTTGATGAGTGAATCTCAATTATATATGCTCTTCTTTTAAAAGTATGGAAACTGATGAGTAAAGGGGTTGGCTTTCCCAAGGTTACCTTTAAAGGTCAAGCCTCAAGCAAATCATTCAGCTCAGGCTAGTCTCTGCTTAGAAACCTGCAGGGGCTCACTTCTCTCCTGGACTGCTCTAGCCTGAGAACATCTGGCTCTAAGCCACTTTTCTAATTGGATTTTCCACTTTTAACTCTTCCTTTTCTCTCCAAGTTCTGTGTATCTAAGTCATGTTGGTTTATTCATTCTTCTCTCAGGTACTAAGAATTCTTTGGACCAGGGATTCTGCTCATGTTTTCCTTCTGGAATTGGAATGTCCTACAGAGGATAAGATGGTTAGAAGGCATCACCAGCTCAATGGACATGAGTCTAATCAAATTCCAGAGGATAGTGAAAGATAGGGAAGCCTGCCCAAATAGTCAGACATGACTTGGTGACTGAACAGCAACCTTCCTGTTAGGAACCAGATCAAATGTCCTGACTTCCACAGAGCTTTCCCTCACTGGCCCATCCAGTCTAAATTTCTAGCCCGATGGGTTAGAGCATGGACTTGGACTAGACAGGCCCAGATTCAAGTTCTTTCTCCCTTACCAACTATATGACCCGAGTTTCTCTGTCCCTCATCTCTAAAAAGGATAACATATTTAGAACCAACAAATAATATTAATAATCTTGGGATGAACTCAACAAGTATCAGTTTTATGAATTTAAATTCTAGGAATAGAAAGGAACTTCAAATTATCAAAGTAGCTAGATATATTTCTTTTTAGCCTGTTCCAGAGAAAAAAGATATTAGGCCTATGAAAGGCCCATTAGGCCTATTAAAATAATTTGTAGCAATTTCATTTAATTTCATTTGTTCACTGACTTACTAACAATTTATTGAATAGCTGGTGTATGCCAGGTATAGTACTAGGAATCTGTATGTAGCAATGAATAACATATATAGCTGAGTCTTTCATGGGGTTTGTAGTTTAGTTAGGAGGCCAGACATTGAATAAAGTATCAAATATTATGCAAGCAAAATGTAGAATATTGGAAAATAGCAAAAAGAGAAGCTGAATATCTTGGGTTCAAGTTATGAAAATAGCCTCCTTATTGGCCTTTCTGTCTCTGTTGTTACTACCGCTTCTTTAGAGATACACTGGAGCCAGAGTGATCCTTCTCAAGATAAATCTATAATACTTATAACTCTTCCCTTTTTCAAATCCTTCCATAGTTTCCTCGTACTTGTGCAAAGCTGTATTTAAATGAGACATGGCACCAGTTTCATCTGCTTGTCTCAGACAAATTGTCTTTTCCCATTTTTCATCTGGTGGACCTGACTGGCAGAAGAGAATAATAGCCTGTCCTTGGGGGCTTTAGGGTACCATCTAAAGCTTTCCATGATATGTTCTAAATTGCATTGAAAACCCCTCAATAGTTAGGCAAATTTTACAGTCCATGCCACAGTATCTGAGTGTTTTTTTTTTAAATAAGAAAATAGTGTCATGGGTTGTCGTACCCGTTGTTCAGAAAACTATGCTTCTGAGGCTGGAAGTGTTGTTGTTCCCTCACTTCGTCATGTCCAACTCTTTGCGACCCCATGGACTGTAACATGCCAGGCTCCTCTGTCCACGTCTTCCAGAGTTTGCTCAAATTCATGTCTATTGAGTTGGAGATGCTACCCAACCACCTCATCCTCTGTCGCCCCATTCTCATTTGATGGCTTCCATCTTGCCGAGCATCAGGATCTTTTCCAGTGAGTCAGCTCTTCACATCAAGTTGGAAGTACTCCTCAGCATATCCTCCTAGGGCTTGAGATTGAGAGACAGGGAAGCTTTACAGGATAAAGTTGGAACTCATAGCATGAAAGATGGTGGACTTCATGGATTGATCTCTACTGTTGTTTCCCTACCTCTGCTCCCCTGACTCTCATGACGAACCAGCCTGCCTGACTTCATGATGTTCTCCCCTGTAATGCTCTTCTCCGTGAGTTCACCTGTACAGTCTGCTGCCTCCAACGCCCCCTCTCCTTTTCTACTTGACAAATTCCAACTTACCCTGGAGACTCAGACTCCCAGAAAAATGAACATCTAAGCTTTCTCCAGCATTCTCAGGTCGAGTAAAATGCTTTGGTCTTCATGATGCTATTGTACCTTCTTCACATCTACAGTATCAGACTCAGCTTGCTGCCTTAATGATTTAGTTATACATTCTCCTTCTCCATTGATGAGGAGCCTTTGGAAGCCAAGGGATGTGCATCTTTGTGTCTCCAGCTTCTAACCACTACATAGAAGTAATGCTAATAGCTGGCATTTAGGTCCCAGATATCATTTCACACAAGTAAATTTAAAAAATATATCACTTAATTGTCATGGAAATCCTGTAGCGTATTATCTCCATTTTATATGTGAGAAAACTGAGGTACAAAAGAAAAAATAACTTGTGTAAGATTACACAGTCCTGCATTGGCAGGTAGGTTCTTTACCACTGAGCCACCACGGAAGCCCTTCATTGTGGTTACTGATGTTAATAGAGCAAAACAATGATGTAAACTGCAAACAAACATTTATATTTGACTCTGGGATATTGATTTAACAAAGGAAAGATATTTTGAATCTCTGTCAGTAAAAGGGTAAATTTGTTTAAATTTTCTGGAAAGGATTTTGAAAATATGTATCTGAAGCCTTACAAATTTATATACCCTTGGATCTGGCAATTCCACTTGTAGGAATTTATCTCAAGTAAATAATAAGCATGTGGGCATTTAGATTCAAGAATCTTCAATAAAGTATTTATAGAGCAACTCAGAGTCTAACAACAGAGAATTTGTTTAAACACATTATGATTTAATCATATAAGATGGACCATACAACTACTAAATAACAACAAAGGTGGATATTATGGGCAATATATTAGATTTATAAAAATGGTAGATTTAATATAATTCATTTTTCTTAAAAAATATAAAAAATCTGGAAAATCATATACTAATTGCTATCTTTGTGGAGTAGAATTACAAAGGTTTTAAATTTTCTTTCAGTTTATCTGTATTTTCAAATTTTCTACATAAGCCAAGTATAATTTTTGTTTATGATATCTTAAATTTCAAGACTAAAAAAAAACCCCAAATTGACATCAGTTGGCTCTGTCCTATGTAGTCAGTGATCACTTGGCCTTGGCACTGCTTGCTCTGCCGTTGTTTGGTACGTTGGGATGTTTGTAATTAGCAGAGAGATTAACTCGGCAGCCCTGGGCAGGAAGGCTTTCATGAGATGGTGAATAGGCACTTACTCTGCTCTCCAGGGTGTGAAATGAGGTGGGGAAAGTCTGTAGTAGTTACTCAAAGCCTTGCTAACAAAGGGTTGGAACCTTGCCACATGTATCTGCATCATACAGTTTTCCTTTTTGAATACTATGGTTTTATTTAAAAAGCAAATTATTCTTCTAAAACTGTTCAGGGCTGGTCCATATTGGTTTAAAGAGTTGGACAACATGCATGTTGGTTCTTCAGTGTCATCATTTACAAAAGAAATGCTCAGAATTGTCAGTCCAGTAAAGGAAAATAAGCACAAATGTGTGGTGTCATAAAAAGAGACAAGAGCTCAAACAAAAGAACTGTGTAGGATGACATGTTCCAAAGACCCCTGAAATAGCCTATGTCAATGGTACAATCATCTTTAAAAAGTGAAACCTTTCTCAATCTGTAATCAAAAGTTTTTTTTCCAATCAGCAAAAACTTCTCAAGCACCAACCTTGTGCCAAACACCGTGACGAGTAACAGAGCAAATAGATTATGACTGTTACCTTAACCCAGGGAGAGGGATGAGTGAATTTACTAGTGTGCTTGAGGGCATCTGAAAAGTAACAAATACGTTGGGATTAGATAAAGGTGATGTTAGGCTTTGGCTTTAGTAAGACCAGGGTTTTTCTGCCTCTGTGTCATATGATTTTGAAAAATTCCTAAACTTCTCTAAACCTCAGAATGATGACAATAATGACATTTACTTAACTGGTATAGTGTTGGGGAAGACCAGCGGAGACCATGTGTGCAAACTGTATTTTGGTATGTGCTCAACAAATATTAGCTTTTATTAAAATTATTTTACTATATTTTTTGTAGGTATGGTCCACCCTTTTTCCCATGAGAGCTCTGCATCAATAAAGTGACAAATTTCAGGTAAGACCCTCCCTAGCTGATAGCTACTAGCCCAGAGGGACCTATTTCTGCTGCTGCTTGCTCTTTCTTCCGCTTAACAAGTTTCCTAAGAAGCCAGTGAATGCTTCCCTCACAGATGGGCAAAGATGAGGGCATGTTTTTGTTTGGGGCACAAAAGTGATGAGAGATAACTGTAGTGAGGTCCCAGGAAAGTCATGTTCTACTAGAGAGAGACAGGATGTGACCACCTGGGAATGGAAGAGGTGTCAGTGGACATTTGAGGACTGTATAATTTTGAAAATGTATTGCCTTTTCATTCTTCTATGTAAGCCTACCAAAGCAAGAGTCACAAATGGAAACTGCTTGTTTATGAATGAGAATGTTCCCTGAAGAGCATTTGGTTTCCAGCTCACATGAAACTTTTAAAAGCTATGCATTTATTATTTAAACAGAATGGCAAATATAGGTCTTCTGTTTTTACAGCAGGTGTAATGAAGGACATTATGACATTGAAGTGCTCCAAAACCAGCTGAGGTGGTCACCCAAAAGGAGCTAGTTCCTTCAGGAAATAAAATTAAATGACTTCAGCTGCACCACTTTGTTTCTTTCTCAGAAGCACTTGTGTTTTCAGATGAAGAGAGAAATGCAGTCTATGGGTGACCTTTTAGTAAGTCCAGCCACCACAAAGTACATGGGTGCCCTCATTTGTCACTTAAGTGAATAGTCCAGGGCTTGTTTAGAGTACAAATAAATTTCTGACAGTGGGGTAAAATGTCAAACACAGTCTCATGGTCTGCATGTTAGCCTCCGCTTAAAGACTGCTGTGGTGTGAGAGAGGACAGTTGTGGTCCTATACCTGTCATAAGCCCAACTGCCGAATATCTCTGCCCAGAGCATTTTGTACCTCATAGGAAAATGTCATGTCCTCCACCTTCATACTTTACATAGCAATGCCCAGAATAAAGAACATTTAAAATGTCCCAAAGTCAGATCACAGTTTGTGAAGTTAAATATTTGCTAGTTCAGTTAAATTGAGGAGCTCTTAAGTTTTAGCCAGAGATCCAAGTTATGGAAGCTTAGTCAAGCAGTATTTCACCACAATGAAAAGTGCTGGGTTTGTGTAAGAAATTCCCTTACAGATCTCATTGGTTGTCACTTAAAAGGGATAGTGTGAATAATCTTCTCTCAGCCTGACCAGCTTCCTTGTCATCTCAGCAATTGGATATGGGATGAATACAGGGACTAGTTGCCACAGCAACAGCATCTTCCAGGAAAGGTGATGAGAGAAATCATTTCTCTCTGAATGCTAATAGGTTGTCACTTTCATCTTAAACCGGCTGTTTCCCACTGTTTTCCTGATTGCCATAAAGCCAGGGAGATTATTTACAGATTAAGGCTGCTACTTGATCTGATCATCTGTGTCCTAATTTATGCTGTATCTTTCAGGAGAAGAAAAAAATAATCGAAGCAAATGATAAGGATAATGTTTTCAGAAATTTAAGGCTTGTGACTTTTATTCCAGAGAAGTAAGATTTTTCTATAGTGCCTAGAAATCATTCTTTAAGCAAACATTATCTAGTGTTGAATGGGATACAGTCATTGTGTGAAAGTTACCAACCCTGCAGAGGCTGGCCCTGCTTGCCTGCTCTGAGCTTGGAGCCAGGAACCAGAGGTAGCCCTCTCACTAAAAAGACAGAGTGAGGTTGTGAAGGAGCTCATCCTATGACAAAATCTACACGTGAGACTACTTTTTAAATCCTGGAAGTCACTTGGAACAAAAGAATTTTGTTTTTTTCATCATTTGCTTGAAAACACAAGGTTGAAGACATATTCACTAATGGAACTAAGAAATTATCCAAGTTTCTCCCACTTTATGACTATTGTTGAGTAAACTGTGATTGTGTAATGCAATAAGGAGTTAATAGCAACATGGGTCATTCATTTCTTAGAGCATAGAAATTATTATTGGGAAAGCACGAGATGAATTACATACAGTGTCCAGTTCTCTGGATTAACTAGGGTTGAGCCCTAGGTCTGTTGTATACTCTCTGAGTCTCAGTTTCCATATTGGAAAAATCAGGAAAAGAACAGTCCAGTGTTAAAGGGTGCTGATTAAATCACATGAAACAATACATGGGAATTGCTTAGCACGGTGCTCGGCATATGGTAGCTAGAAAAGAATTACACATTATTATTACTATTTGCCAGACATGAAAGATCTCTGATGGCCTTGTGTCTAAGCACAGAATTATGAAGAGGTGCTTAGCAGTTTCTACCCCAAATATTAGGGCCCATCAGACTGCAGTAATACCTGACCAACCCCTATATTCTGTCCTGTGAGTGGCTTGCAAACAAGATTAGATTGATACAAGTATGCTTTAAGTAAAATTTGACTCTGAATACTTAGCATTCACTAAAAACAATATTGGAGCATTTTTAAAGACAGCAAAGAATGCCTATGACATACTGGTAAGTTAAAAAAACGGGTTACAAGACTATATATAGCATGGTCTCATTTTAGGAGGATGAAGAAAAATACATGAAAAGAAATATATATACACACACACACACTTATATGTGCAAATATTTATGCACACATATACAGACATAATCACTGGAAGAATATTCTCAAAAGTATTAATGAATATTTCTGAGTCTTGGAATCATGAGTGATTTTTTTAAGTTTTTATCTTTTATGTATTGTATTTCCTACAATGAAATGTGCTGCTTTTGTAGTTAAAAAATAGTCACTCTAGAAATGAAACTGGAACTGACCCTAAAATGTGAGTTAAGCAGAATTTCCTTGTCTTTCCTATTATGATAACACGCCTGTGACTGGAGAAGCAGCAGAAATGGCTGTGGGGCTTGCACACTCGCCTGGTGCCTCGTTAGAATTACCCCTTATATTCTGGGAACACTGAAGGCAACTCTGCTCTGTGGCTTAGGGCCCAGGAGGACTGCGACACAGGTGTTACCTTGTCATCCCGGGGTCTTTCTCAAACGTTTCCTCTTTGAACAGAGCCCCGATTAATCTATTTGTGCTGATTTCTCTATATAACAGCTGTTGAGTCTTGGCCCTTCCTGACTGCTCACATGATTGTGACTGCCCAACTCTGAGCCCAGGGAATTCTCTCCCCCCTGAATCCGCAGCCTGTGAGGATGGAGCTGCGAAGTTAGCTGGAGAGGGGTCTCTTTTCTTCTCACCTTTGGGTCTGTGTGGTTTTCAGTGGAGACTAGATGAGCTTCCTTAAGGAGAAGTAATGCCGTTAGGCTCAGAGGCACACTTGGGCATAACAAGAGGTTATCTGTCCAGAGTGGCACCTTGGGCTCCCTGTGTTGAAATCCAATTACTTTCTACTCATGACCTACATCTCACTCACCATGAAGCTCTGTGAAACTGTAGCCTGCAGCGCAGAGGGAATTTCTATGTTGCCTTTGTGAAGGTGGGCAAACCTGAAGTTGCGAACTCAGAAGTCTGCTAATGAGACTGAGTGCTTAGAGAAAATAACCTGACCCACTGCCTCCAGTGTACAAATGGTTACCAATTATCTTCTGTCATATTGAGCCTGTGGCTTAGCAGTAAAGAATCTGCCTGTCAATGCAGGAGACTTGGGAGATGTGGGTTCGATCCCTGGGTCATGAAGATCCCCTGGAGCAGGAAATGGCAACCCACTCCAGTATTCTTGCTTGTAAATCCCAGGGACAGAGGAGCCTGATGAGCTAGTCTACGGGGTCACAAAGAGTCAGACACGACTTAGCGACTAAACAACAATAACTACAACACAAACAACAGTAATAGTAAAAATGATAATAAAGTTAACAACAACACTTTTGAGTATCTTTATTATGTGCTTTAGATCTGTATTTTCATTTACAGGTGAGGGAACTGAAGCATAGAGTGGTTGTGGACTCTACCCAATGTTCGGGTGCTTTGAGGCACACATCCGATTTGGCTGCTCAAAGGGGTTGCCTTTTTAGGTAACTGAGTCCCTCAGTTATATTCCGTATAAGTGAGATTACTGGGTGTGACTCTCAATTAGATGATCCACTTCTATGCAGTGTTTTTCTCTTCTTGCCTATTAGCTTAACTGATAGACCCACATGCTGAGTGATTAGTTTTATGTTCAAGAGACTCTGTAGGAGTTATTTTTTTACTTGCCAGATAATCACTTTGAAAATTTCCCCCAAGTTAATCTCCAATTAGAACATATTCAAGTTGATGATCTCTTTTGAGACTGATCTTCGTGCTTTTGAAACAGCTGATAAATGTTCTTTCATCTGGTGGCAGTTACTAATAGTCATCCTAAGCTTTCCCTCTCCCATGTACCCCCTCCCAGCTATCCCTTGGCATTGCCTGTGATAATATCTCTTGAGTATGATGATCATTTCTATTATTACCTCTAACTCCAAGGATAGTAGTTCCTGAGAAGTGGAATCTGGAAGTTCTTGAAGTGACTAATACATTTCTCATAACTTCTTTTTCTTGTCTGAATTTATAAGTCAGTAAGGCCATCCCAGTTACTGGGAGCTTTTGGGTTTGGTGGAGAGAAGAATATGGGGAAATAATTAAAGTTCTTTTTTTTTTTTAAGTGAAAGAGATGCAGGTTCATTTGAAATGTGATAATGATAGAGGATGCCATTTAAATTGTTATGCAGAAATAGGCCCATGTGTCCTAATATATGAAACACTTTGATTAAGAGCCTTAAGGAAAAATTTGGCATGTGCCGTATTAACAAAAGCAAACTTCAGTTGCATCTGCCAGCAACAGAAAGGCAGATTCTTGTGGTAATATCTCTGAGTTATAAGCAATGCCATAATAACACTTGTAATTTACAGTGTCACTGGCTAAAATAGGAAACAACTATAGTGAATCATGTCATTAATATTTTAAGAAACTGAAATCTAATGTTGCTAAATCAAATTCCTTTGATTCCACAGGGCACTGAGCATCAGATTGCACTGTGCTCTGAGCATGTCCTCATTAAGATTGCTGTCTATTGCATTTCTATTGTTCCCCTGGGAGGTTTATTGAGTTATTGCTGCTAGTAAGAAATAGTGTTTTTCCACCCTCCCTGATAACTGGCCTCCCAGATAGGTCTGTAGCCAATGAACATGCTAGATTAGGTTATGACTGTTTGTCTTTGGCACCTTTGTGAATAGTGAAGGCTATTAGAAATCAGTGTGAAGTATGGTGTAGCTATTAAAAAAAAAAAAGGTGTCAAGTCAGTGTGGGCTTCCCAGGTGACCCAGGGGTAAAGAATCCACCTGCAGTGTTCGAACCCTGTGTCCTGAAGATGCCCTGGAGAAGGAAATGGCAACTCCAGTGTTCTTGCCTGGGAAATCACATGGGCAGTGGGGCCTAGCAGGCTATAGTCCATAGTGTCACAAAAGAGTCAGACATGACTTAGCGAATAAACAACAAGAGCAAAAATTGTAAATATCTAAATAACCTCATTGTAATGAGGAATGCTACAGTAGATCCAGGATGAGAGTACTACAAGATAAAAAAGGCGGTAGCTTTAATGTTTTAGGTTGATGTTCTGTGTACATTGTGCCTTCATCACTACCATCACTATCATTTGCCATAGTTGTCATTAATAGTGAATGATTATTGATCTGCCTGCAATGCATGAGACACCGGTTCAATTCCTGGATTGGGAAGATCCTCTGGAGAAGGGATAGGCTATCCACTCCAGTATTCTTGGGGTTCCCTGGTGGCTCAGATGGTAAAGAATCTACCTGCAATGCAGGGGACCTGGGTTCGATCCCTGAGTTGGGCAGATCTCCTGGAGGAGGGCTTGGCAACCCACTCAAGTATTTTTGCCTGGAGAATCCCCATGTACAGAGGAGCCTGGCAGGCTACAGTCCATGGGGTCACAAAGAGTTGGACATGACCGAGTGACTAAGCACAACACATTGAGCATCCATTGTGAGCCCGGCACTAGCAAATTATTGTACTTGCATTATTTGATTTTATCCTTACCAAACCTTATAATCTAATTTTATTGGCCCCATTTTACTGGTAAGAGAACAGAAGTTCCTGGTTGTTTACAGACTATACTTACAGTTAAATGGTTAAAAGAAGCTGAGCTAGGATTTGAACCCAGGTCAGTTGGGTTCATGAACCTTTGCTATGAACTGTTGTCTCTACTGCCTACTTTATAGACAAATTATAAATCTGAGGGGGGAAAACTCAATTTAAAATAGATATAAAATTTTTGTTCATCCATTCCTACCTAGCATTTTGAAAGTTAAAAATTAGGGAAAAGATTTTAAAAGTATTAGAAGATGACTTTTTTTGCTATAATCTATCTCATTTAGGGCATATTTTTTTCTAATACTGGTAACAAAAGGATAAATTTTGTTATCAATTTCTTGTGATCAAACAAAATTTTTTATCAATAAGGAAACAGAGAACCAGAGATTACTTAAGTTGGTCAAGGTCATCCAACTAGAAAGCTCTGATACCAAGATTTGAGGCCCCATCTATCTAATTCCAAATCCTGGGCTCTTTCATCTACCTCCTACAACCTCTGCTCACAGGGTGTGTGCATCTAGGTGTATTATCTGTATCTCTGAGAACAGTGGGTATTATATGGGTTTTCTAAGAATATCCAACTAGCTCTGTAAAAATTTTGCTATTAAAAATTTCTTGAATTTGGAATAAGTTTCAAAGTTTACCTTCTTGGACCAGCAACTAGTTTGGGGCCTGGGTATGTCCTACAGTGACCCCATCAAGTGATTCTTCAGGTCATTTTTGAATACTTCAAATGTTGGAAAGTTTATTGCCTCCCAAATTAGTCCTCCTGTATTCTGATATCTCTTACTAAAGAGCTTCCATCTTTGCCTCCCCTTTTCTCCCCTCTATTGGTTTTGGTTCCAAATCTTTGAAATGCACAGGACAAGTCTAATGAATTTTCCACAAGAAAATCATGTAAATATTTAAAGACGACTATCATGGTCCACTTTGAATCTCTCCTAGTCTTCAAGGTACACATCTCCCATGTTTTTCAAGCATTATTCCTGTGACATAGATTCAGGTCTTTCTTGGTTCTATTTACTCTCCCTTGAAGGATCTTCATTTTGGCTATATCCCTCTTAAAGCACAATGCGAGGATTAATCACTATTCTGTAAGCGTGGTCTTAATCAGAATAGAGTAATTGAACATGTCTGCAACTTTGGTTTTCTCTGCATACCATATTAACATCTTTGGTGACCTCTCTCTCAACATTATCTTATATGGAGCTGCTAAGTTATACTTCTTCTAGCCTATGAATGTGTGATTGCTTTTTGGACCTAAATATTGAACTTTTGCATTTATCCTTTTGCAACTATATCATGTTATATTTGCCTTTCACTGTAACTATATAATTCAGCATGTTTATCAACTCTTCTATGCTAGTCAGTATCCAATGCAGGAGGTAAAAAGTTCTCTAGGTACTTCAGCAGGAAGGAATTTAATTCAAACAATTAGGTCCTCGAAAAATCATTGGAAGAAGTAAAAGAATACATTCTAAGTTGAATCTTCAGAAATAACTCCTCAAATGTTATACAACTGACCCAACAGACTTGTTCCTTCCCCCAAGGCCACTTCTGAAGTTATGAGTTGAAGAGTACAGAGTCCTAGCTGTGAACTAGGAATGAAAATGCTGTCATCTCTAAGGCCATTGCAACTCCTGACACCTTAAAAGAGATGCTATGCTATAACACTGCTTCAGAAGAACTTTGCATCTCCACAGACTCACAAGGCATAGAAATAGCAAAAGGGGGCAAAAAAATGGGATCTGCATCATTTCTACCTTATAAATTCCACAGCAGCTTCTAATTATTGGAATGAAATTTGCACCCAGAATCTAAGAGGTGTTTGTTTTGTTTGTTTGTTTCAACTCTCCATCATCTTCAACCAGCAGGAAGTTGAAATGGCGATTGAAAAGCTCAACCCACAGTATCTATCACTATGCCCAAATGTATTGATCCACATGATATTATGTAGCTTCTGGTGAGTGAGTAGATTGTGTATATGTGTGTGTGTGATAGAAAGAGAGAATGTAAACAGAGAGACACCTTATTAAGTCATTAACAAAAACCTTGGTAGGAGCCTTTTGGCATTCTGTAAAACTTTTTCTGTAAATTAACATTCATGGGTGTCCATGGGCATAAACAGGTTGCATTTGTTCAGATACATTTTGTTACGTTAAAGAGCATCCTACTTGCCTTGTACAGGTAAAGGTTTTTAAGGGGAGCTACATGAACTTGAGAAATGTTGGTTATCTTGTTTGGCTCTTCTGCCCTAGTTGTCAGCCTCTCGGAGGAAGGGGTGGAAGCCTTTCCTTGATACAGAATATCCTTTTGTGTTCTCTGTCAATGTACATGGCACCACTGCAGAAGCCACTAGTTACATTATAGTCTGTGTTCTATTCCGGGGCAACATTTACCCACAATACTACATAAATTTGCATTCTTTGTAGCTGTGCGCTGAGTAGGCCATTTGTTTATGCCAACTGTGGTTGAACTCGGTCATTTTCATGCTATCCAAGTAAACTAGACCTGTGTGTGTGTGCGTGTGTGCACGCGCGCATAATATTGGTCTTTCTTATTTCTCTCATTTCCCAGTCTAGTGCCCTTGTTCAAAAGAGATAGAAAGTTAATCTGATAAGATTGTTTGGTTCTCATCACTTCTGATGCTTCTCTTAAGTACTTCAAACTATCCCTGTAATGGTATGTTTATTGCCTTCACATTCATGTCAAGATCTCCAAGGTCAGTTATAGATTTTTCCTGTTTTGAAAAGTTCTGCATCACTTTATCACTCGTCTCTTGCTCATTTCCTCCTCTCCATTTGTTGTGGAGTTAACTTCCCTCACCTCTCACCACTGCCTATGGAATCAGTACTACCACGAGCACATATGATCCCTTAACCTAGGTTTTCTCTTAAGCAGCAGAAAAGGTTGGAATGGTAGAGAGTTAATGACCCAGAAGTAGCTTTCAGAGTTGGAGGAAATGCCCTATCTTCCTTGTATCTTAGACAGGACTACTTGGCATCCTTCAAGTGGCAGGATGGCACGCCAGTTGCCTGTAGAGATCACCTGCTCAGTACCCATCTTGTATTACACTCTTTTCTTTTTTCTGTCTCTCTTTAGTATTTCCTTACCTGGCTCTTGCTTTCTGGAATCACCTCCCAAATAAAACCCTTGTGTCCAAATCCTGGTCTTTGACCTGCTTCTGGGAAACCTGCAAGGAGATCAAACCAGTCAATCCTAAAGGAAATCAATCCTAAATATTCATTGGAAGGACTGATACTGAAACTGAAGCTCCAGTACCTTGGCCACCCAATGTGAAGAGCTGACACATTAGAAAAGACCGTGAAGCTGGGAAAGATTGAAGGCAGGAGGAGAAGAGAGTGGCAAAGGATGAGATGGTTGTATGGCATCACCGACTCAATGGACATGAGTTTGAGCAAGCTCTAAGAGATAGTGAAGTCCAGGGAAGTCTGACATGCTGCAGTCCGTGGGATTGCAAAGAGCTAGACATGACTGAGTGACTGAACAACAACTCAAATCCAGGTCTTTGACCTATTTCTAAGGAACCTGCCTTAGGATGCTCTGTTCTTCAAAGTTGTCAGTTGGAGTTGGGGCGATCACTCTAATCATACTCTAATCATTCTAATCAATTCTAATCATAGAATAAGCTGGGAAATATTCTGTGGAGTCAATGACTTCCTTACAACATCCCCCATCTGCAGTGGTCTTCTTTTCTCCTAGCTGATACTCATGCTGTCCTTTTCCACCTGAAGATCATCCTTCTCAAAGCTAGAATAAGCAAGATAAATGTTCATCAACTTCTTTTTTTAATACTTTCCTGTAGCCATCCTACAGCTAACCTCTCAAGAGAAGATTTATTGTTGTTCACTTTTTGTGCTTCCCAGGTGGCACAAGTGGTCAAGAATCCACCTGCTAGTACAGAAGACACAATAGATGTGGGTTTGATCCCTGGATCAGGAAGATCCCTGGAGTAGGAGATGGCAACCCATTCTAGTATTCTTGCCTGGAAAAATATCATGGCGAGAGGAACCTGGCAGGCTACAGTCCATGGAGTTGCAAAGAGTTGGACATGACTGAGCATGCACAACTTATATTCTTTGTGCTTAAGTATAAAAAAAAAACTTTCCATGTATCATCTTTGGTGTTTTCCTTAATTTCCAATTCAGTTAATTCTGAAAGCAGCCTATTTTTTTTGACACTGTTCCAAATCTGTGGTTTCCTCTTCTAATTGCTTTTGGTCACATATCTTTCTTGCTATCTTTACTTTTTTAACATGCTATTGAAAAATGAGTTCATTAGAGAGTTCCCTATGGTTTAAAAGAGGAGAAATGGTCTAGAGAGTACTTACTGAGAATTGTTGACCCATATACTTCAGTTTGTTGCTTTAGGAGTAAAGAACTAAAGGTTGCTCTGAAAGTATATTTCTACTCCCTCCTTTCCCCTCCATCAGCCCCACCTAATGGTCTGAGTTTTATGGTCTAACCCCATTTGGTCAGAGAAAGGTAGAGGGTCCTGTAAATCCTATGAGAAGAATGTGAAAGAACATTATTATCAAGATTTTGATACACAGGCAAGTTTCAACACCTTATAGAGCATTCACTAATCTACTGAAGTTTACTAGCTAAGTCTATTTATCCTCTGTTGCAGGTTTTTCTGTGGTGTAGGGGACTGGCCTTTGGAAGCAGAATTTTCCATTAAAAATCTCAAGCCTGCTACTGGTTACTGAGAAAACGACTCAGTGACTGGCATCTTGCCACACTTTGTAATCCTCTGGAAATTGCATTTCGAGAACACAATCTCCTTTTTGTGACAGGCAATTAAATAACACATGACTAACTGAATTTAAATTCTATAGGTGTTTTGATTTTTTAAAAATACTAGGGACACTTTCAATTTAGAAATATTTTTTATGTTTATGATACATTTTTGTTAGTCCACCAAAGACTAAAATTCTTGTCTAGTTCTGTTTATGAATCAGGACTTGGATAATAGTACTGGACGTGTAGGATCAGGTCTATCTTTCTGCTGAGGTAGGCTGTGAGTGGCAGTATGAAAACTACGGTATTATTATCAGAAAGAGGCAATTGTTCTTATTTGAAATCATTAAGAAGTCTGTGGCCCAAGAATTCAGGTTCAATTCTTATACCTGGAGAAAACATACAGTTTTCCTTTAGAGTTATTTAATGGAATTTGAGCTTAGTGGAACTGGAGTTGTATTGGCTTAAACAGGACCTTTGTGGTCCCAATCACACCCCTCCCCCACCTGCTTCAACTCCATTGCGTACTGAATCTGTCACATTTTATGAGATTTTACTCTTCCCTATTGGCATTTCAGGAAATTAGAGTTGGCGCTTTCATCTAATAAAGCTTTGCAGCCTCATCCTTTCTGAGTGACACTTGCTTTCCACTTGGCTTTTGGGAAGAGCTGAAAGAGTTGTGGGCTTAGCAAATGGTAGAGTCATTGAGGCTTTTCCAGACACACTTGAGCTCTCTAACACCCTGAGAATGGTACTTTAACAGAGAAACTTATTTATTTATTGCCACTGTGTTCTGTATAACAACTAGAAGGTTAAGGAGTCTCTGGCTTTGGTCTTAGTTTCCCTATAAGCTGTTTCCAGTATCTATGGATTTATGAATTTTGTCTTCAAGATCTCTCCAGACCTGACTATGAGAGAAGTCTCTCATTCACAATCTTTGTTCTCTGGTTCAGTAGTTTGTTGGGTTATCTCAATGTATATGGTCAACTGCCATATACTTTATACACTGCAGAACTGTACTGTGAGTTCCAGAATAATTGATCTTTGAATCTTTACTTCACTAATATATGTGAAAGATTCACGAGTTTAATTATATCCAAATACATTTTGAAAATTTTGATTTATGTTTAGATTGCACCAATAGAAGAACAGAAAATGTGATCAGGAAAAGTGCTAATCTTTTGGAAGACAATAGAGTTTGATGGCAATGGCACTACAGATTAAGTTAAAATCCAAAGGCAAGAGTTCTGCATTTTGTAACACAACAAATTACATTGATTTATGTGCTTGGGACGAAGACATGACGTCTAGTTGCATGGGGAGACAGATAAGTAAACAGCAAAACACATTAGTGTGATGAGCTTTGTGATAGAGATCAAGTTCATGAACATGTAAAACAAAGACATCTAACCCAGTTGTTGATTTAAACAATAAACCTTTTATTGAGTGTCTATTATGTGCCAAGCACTGAAGTACTTTGTACATATTGTATTTAATCTTCACTACAGGTCTAGGTACTCATTTATTTCATGGCAAATAAGCCTAGTTGGGGGCATTGATATGGCCATCAAATTTGAGTGCCACTTTTATTGGCATCCTTTTACTTGCCAATTATTGTGAGATGAGATCATAGCAAAGACTTTCTGACATACAAGTTAGCTGGAATTACAGTTATACTTGATATAAGTCATTTCTCCTGATCCAGACAAAGTAGAAGGACAGATTACAAAAGAAGAACTGAGTTAGTTACTTAGTGGCAAGCTGTGATTCCAAAACCACAAAAGAAGGCAAAGGAAATATACTTTAGCATGGCCTCAGGTCATGTGGTATGAACATTTGCAGGGATTTGTTTTGTTTTGCAGTATAAATTCCATGCTGTAATCAGAAATACATGGCACATGTTGAACAAAGAAAATGCATACTCAACAAAGTGTAGAGGCAAATCCTAGAAATGTGTAGTCACTTACTGTGCAGAACAGGGCTACATGTGTCCCCATTGTGGAAGGCATTCTGGGTGTGTGTGTGTGCAGCCATGTTCACACATGAGTGTAGTTTTATTGTCACTGTAGTGTCAAAAATGCTAGACAGTACTATGCAAATTATAGCCTTTCAATGCCAGAATGCGTTGTCTTAATTTTTTTGTTGTAGTCACTGAACGTGAAAAAAACTAAAACCCTAATAAGAATCCTTTCATTTCCAAGCTGTAATTTTGACAGCCATCCAAAGGCTGAGGATTCTGAAGATGTTTTCTTTCTTTCCAAATCTGCAGTGGCCACCTACCTTTTCTGAGATTCCATTCCTCCCAACAACCAGGAGTTGTTTTGGGGCCAATATATTCCATTCGTTACTGACATCCGTCAAAATGTACCTTTACTTCACAATACAAGTAGAAACATATTTACAACCTGATAATCAGGTTGACAGTTTGTTAGACAGAAGTATAATTCCTGAAGAAAGAGAAAGCAGCACTGAGTTCTTCTTTTCTCAGATAAATACCACTACATAAAATTCTGAGCAGATCCAGTAGTGGATAGCAGTCTAGGATTGATAGAAATGAAGCTTCCCACATTTTCTTCTCTTATCTTTTTCATATTTTCCCATTTCTTGATATTTCTGGCTCCTTTTCCTTACTTCCAAGCTAGAATTGCTGATGTCCATTTTATAGAATTATAGAAAGTACAGTTAAAAATCAACTTAGAGCAGATGGTCTTCCTTTGATCCTCTACCCAATCCACACAGTCACTGTCTCCTCTGTCATTCCTGGCAGGTGGTCATGAAGCCTGTCGCAGAATGATCCAGGTGAGGAGGAAACTTAAAACTAGTTTTCACTTTGAACAACTTTGCTTGTAGGGGCTTCCTGCTGCTCGACCAAATGTGCCTCCTCTTTAAAATATATTTGTTAATAGTACTTTATGCCATGCTATGGTAAGTCACTTCAGTCATGTCCAACTCTTTGCAACCCTTTGGACTGTAGCCTGCCAGACTCCTCTGTCCATGGGATTCTCCAGGTAAGAATATTGGAATAGGTTGCCATGCCCTCTTTCAGGGGATCTTCCTGACCCAGGATTGAACCACACCCAGACACAGGGATCGAACCTGTGTCTCTTACATCTCCTGCATTGGCGGGAGCGGGGTGGGGGGGTTCTTTACCACTAGTTCCACCTGGGAAACCCTTAATAGTAGGTTACCTCCCTGGATTTAGTTCCACTTATACACGATAGCTGGTTCTTCAGATATTTAAGGCCACTTCTGGTGGATGAAATGGTTGGATGGAATCACTGATTCAATGAACATGAACTTGGGCAAACTCCGGGATACAGTGAAGGACAGGAAGGCCTGGTATGCTGCAGTTCATGAGGTTGCAAAGAATCAGACTCAACATAGTGACTGAATAACAACTAATGTCCTCTCTGGTTTTTGTTTACTTACTTGATCACCCTCCCCCTCACCCCCTGAGCTAAACTTTCCATTTCCCTGAAGTCTCTCATATGATGCAATGCATACTCTACTCCCTTTGTGCCCAGAGTTTTGGAGAGTGCTCAACCGCCTCCTTGGGCTATTATATCTCTCGTTTTGCTTCTCAGTGCAGGACTCCGCCCCTCCCAACGCCTTGCAGCCACCACCTTTGTTACAAGTTGACTTTATATTTCAGTTTGGGGGTGTGTATGTGCACATGTGTATACGTGCTCAGTCATGTGCAACTCTCTGTGGCTCCATGGCCCCTAACCCACCGGCTCCTCTGTCCATGGAATTTTCTGTATGGATAGGCAGATTCTTTACCAGCAGCACCACTTGGGAAGCCCTATATTCCAGTAGTCCTCCTACTTTCCAGCTTCTCTTCTCATAAACTTGAGGTGGGCTACTTTGAGTCTCCTTGTGGATGATTTGTCATTGTTGTTCAGTCAATAAATTGTGTCTAACTCTTTGCAATTCCATGAACTGCAGCATGCCAGGCTTCCCTGTCCTTCATTATCTTCCTGAGTCTACTCAAACTCATGTCCATTGAGTCAATGATGCCATCCAATGATCTCATCCTCTGCCACCCCCTTCTCCTCCTGCCTTCTATCTCTCCCAGCATCAGTGTCTTTTCTAATGAGTCAGCTCTTAGCATCAGGTGACCAAAGTACTAGAACTTCAGCTTCAGTATCAGTACTTCCAATGAATATTCAGGGTTGACTTCCTTTAGGATTGACTGGTTTCATCTCTTTGTTGTCTAAGGGACTCTCAGGAGTCTTCTCCAGCACCCCAACTCGAAAGCATCAAGTATTCGGCAATCAGCCTTCTTTAAGGTCCGACTCTCACAGTTGTACATGATTACTGGAAAAACCATAGCTTTGACTGTACACACCTTTGTCAGCAAAGTGATATTTCTGCTTTTTAATAAGCTATCTAGGTTTGTCATAGCTTTCCTTCCAAGGAGCAAGCATCTTTGATTTCATGCCTGCAGTCACCATCCTCAGTGGTTTTGGAGCCCAAGAAAATGAAATCTGTCACTGCTTCCACTGTTTTCCTATCTATTTGCCATGAAGTGATGGGACTGGATGCTATGATCTTAGTTTTTTAAATGTTAAGGTTTTTTTTTCATTTATTTTTATTAGTTGGAGGCTAATTACTTTACAATATTGTAGTGATTTTTGTCATACATTGACATGAATCAGTCATGGATTTACATGTATTCCCCATCCTGATGCCCCCGCCCACTTCCCTCTCCACCTGATTCCTCTGGGTCTTCCCAGTGCACCAGGCCTGAGCACTTTAAGTCAACTTTTTCATTTTCCTCTTTCCCCCTTATCAAGAGGCTCTTTAGTTCTTCTTCGATTTTTGCCATTATAGAAGTATACTCTTCACATCTGAGGTTATTGATATTTCTCCAGGGAATCTTGATTCCAGCTTTTGAGTTGTTCAGCTTGGCATTTTGCATGATGTACTCTGCATAAAGTTAAATAAGCAGGATGGCAACATATAGCCTTGACATACTCCTTTCCCAATTTTGAGCCAGTCCATTGTTCCATGCTGGAATCAAGATTGCCAGGAGAAATATCAATAACCTCAGTTGTGCAGAAAACACCATCCTTATGTCAGAAAGTGAAGAGGAACTAAAGAGACTCTTGATGAAAGTGAAAGAGGAGAGTGAAAAAAACTGGCTTAAAACTCAACATTCAAAAAACAAAGATGATAGCATCCAGTCCCATCACTTCATGGCAAATAGATGAGGAAACAATGAAAACAGTGACAGACTTTATTTTCTTGGGTTCCAAAATCACTGCAGATGGTGATTGCAGCCATGAAATTAAAAGACGCTTGCTTCTTGGTAGAAAAACTATGACAAATCTAGACAGCATATTAAAAAGCAGAGACATCACTTTGCCAACAAAGGTCCTTCTAGTCAAAGCTATGGTTTTTCCAGTAGTCATGTTTGGATGTGAGAGTTAGACCATAAAAATATCTGAGCGGTGAAGAATGGATGGTTTTGAACTGTGGTGTTGGATAAGATTCTTGAGAGTCACTTGGACTGCTGAGAGATGAAACCACTCAATCCTAAAGGAAATCAACCCTGACTATTCATTGAAAGGACTGATGCTGAAGCTGAAGCTCCAATACTTTGGCCACCTGATGCGAAGAGTTGACACATTGGAAAAGACTCTGATGCTGGGAAAGATTGAAGGCAGGAGGAGAAGGGGATGACAGAGGATGCAATGGTTGGATGGCAACACTGACTCAATGGACATGAGTTTGAGCAAGCTCTGGGAAATGGTGAAGGACAGGGAAACCTGGCGTGCTACACTCTATGGGGTCACAAAGAGTCAGACACGACTGAGTGACCAAACAACAAGAAGTATGTTATGACTGGTGTCTATGAGAGGAGGAAATTTAGACAATGGCAGACACAGAGGGACAACTGTGTTAAGACACAGGGATGAGAAGGCTATCCACAAGCCAAGGATAGAGACTCTCAGATGAAACCAACACTTCTGACATCTTAATCTTGGACTTTTAGCCTTCAGAACAGTGAGGAAGTAAATTTCTATTGTTTAAGCCATCCAGCCTAAGATATTTATTATGGCAGCCCTGGTAGACTAATATACTTCCCATCCTTGGAGTTTTTTTTTTTTTTTTTTTCAAATCAAGTTTTTATTGTCTCTTTAAAATTTCACAACTGAGTCCACAGAACCATCTGCTATCTTGTTTCTGCAGCAGGATCACTGAGATCTTATTCATCAGCCTGCTTAACTGTTCCTTTTTCAGAAACATAGATACCATCCAAAAATTTTCTGATATCCTTGTTTTTAACTGTGGTGGCTTGCTGAATCAAAGCAGCTGAATTCGACACAAGTTCAATGTCATTTCCTTCAAGAATCAACTCATCTTTCTGGGCTTGAGACACTGAACAGGCAACCCCTGGCCTCATTCGAACCCTGCGTATTTATTTTTCACCCAAAAAATTTCGGATTTCCACAAGAGAACCGTTCTCCTGAATAACAACGTTGATGGGGAAGTGGGCATACACCGACCTCATCTTGTAACGGAAGCCCAGTGTAACACCCTTGATCATGTTCTGTACGTGGCTACAGATTGTGCGAACAGTGGCCAGTTCCTTTCTGTTTCCCCACCATTTGTCAACACGGAGCCTCTTCTTTCTCTTTCCAAGGAGGCTGAGTTCTACATTGATGTGATTGAAGTCCCTCCGCAGGGTGCCTCTGGGGCCCTTCACAATGACTGTCCATCCCTTCAAGGTAATGTCGACATTTTCTGGGATGTCGACAGTCTGATTGCTGAGAATGGTCTTCATTCTCGCAGTAGATGCGGCAAAGAGCCATCCTTGGAGTTTTTATAAAATAATGGCTTTTTATGCTTAACTGTGATTCAGTAGGATTGGGCGAGGGGAAGTTAATGCATATTTTCTGTCTTTCGTTTTAACTGGAAGCCAGAGTTACTTTTGAGCTGCTGTATCTGTGGATGGTTGAGTAGGGAAGTTTTGGTAGAAGGCTTAAGGTTTGGTTCATTTTCATGAATAACTAGCTGTAACTCTCATTTCTTAAAGTTTTTACTGTGTGCCAATCTTTACATATAAATATCATCTCATTTAGTCACTCAAACATTCTAGAGGGAGGAGACTGTTATTATCCCATATATTATTGCACATTAGAAAACTGAACCACAGAGGAGGATGGCCAGGAACATTGATGGTTGAGAAATTGCATCCCAGATTCATCTTCCTGATAAGATTTCTGTAAAACTTTAAATTTTGAATTGATTTCATGTTTAACAGAGGGTCATTTAACAGGAGAAATTCTTGAGCTGCTATTTGAAGAAATCTGTCTTTGATATCATCTCTAAATTAATTGCTAATCTCCTATTTTCTTTAACATTTGGCTAGCATCACTCAGAACACAAATTAGACAGATTTTCATCAAGTTGCTTTTGAGTGACAGTATGTGTACAAGTGAAAGGAAGTAGACAGTTCTCCCTTATCTTTCATTCGCTCTAATGAAGTTCCATCTATGTGCAAACCATTGTTCTAAAATGACTATGATATATCTCCTACCTTCCAGGGAGATGGGAAGGGCAGAGATGACCCTGGGAAGAGAGATATCCAGTTGTTTTTTTTTTTTTTTTTTTCAGTCTGTTCCATGGTCCTAAAGAGAAGAATAACTTAAAACTTATCTTTCATTGTTCTTTGACCTCCAGCCCCATTTACTTCTGTCTCCATTCCTTTAAAATAATCAACCCTGTGGACACATTTTAAACACATCTTCAGTAACAACTCCACTTTTAAAGTTTTACAAGCCAATTAGATATCTTGTAGCTCTTTTATTCCATTGAATCTTCTTGACTCACAATATATTCTGTCCTTGTGACATACTGCCATTCTGTCTCAGTCTAGCAGTTTTCTTGTATCCTTCATTCCCAACTCCCACTTGGATTCACTTGTGTGCTTTCCATAATTTTCTTATATATTGCCTCAAGTCTTTCTTATCCTAATGCTTCCATTCTAAACATCTATAACTCTTGAAACTTTTATGGTTATCCTTTTGCATTTCTATATCCATTAATTTACTCTATACCCATTTAATTTATTGAGCACCAGTAATTGGATATAGTGGTGAACAAGATCAACACAGATGCTCCTCTCAAGGAGCTTACATTTCTGCTATGGGAGATGGTCAATGCATAGATCAACTTAGCCTATGAGAGGAAAGCACACAGCTGGACAAGTGGAGGGGCCAAAGCACATCTATGGTTTCCAGCTTCAGTGAGGCACCCAGCAATGCTCACCTGCTTACACTGTCTTTGGTTGGCACTGTCTCCATTCCTCATGCAACTACTTGAACCCCTCATCTTGCCCCAACACATTTACTATCATCAGATCATCTCTCCTCATACTTTCCTGGTATACCATGGTTTTCAGTCATGAACTCCATCAATGTCACAGCTCTTCTCCCTCCAGAGACAACTTTTATATCCACATTTGTACCTCTCTCCTCCTCTCCAATCTGGGACCATGAGATTTCCTTCTTCTTGGTCAAGGACAACTTTTTCATCTAGCTTCTTGATCTTGTTTAGTCTGATCTCAGGGCCTTTGTTTATAATTTTTCTCTTATATACATTATCTACAACCCCTCCCCATTAGTTTCTTCCTGCCAGCCTAGAAATATACTCAATTCCTCATGTTCATCATGTAATAATAATGGCTGTTATTTATGGAGCGCATGCCCCATGCCATAAACCATCTATACCTCATCCTATTTAGTCCTCATAACAACTCTCCAAGCTAGTTATTACTATCTCTATTTAACAGAATTGGAAACAGGCACAGAGAAATCTAGTTGCTGCCTGATCTCTTTCTTTTATATGCAAGCTTCTTAAAAGAGTGTCTCCATTCCTGCTTTCTTTAGTCAGGCATTTGCCCCCACTATTCTGTGGTGCTTAAGTCCACATCAACCTTTGAATTCTTAAATCCAATAGACATACATGAACACTTGGTCTTCCGTCTTGGGCAACATGAAAAATATTACATGAACATACATGAGCAACAACATGTGGTATTATTATCCACTTGGAATTTTTACCTCCTTTGGCTTTCATAATATCACTCTTTACTGGATCTTCTTATATCATAACTGTGCCTTCTCAGCCTTTTCTTTAGCCTTATTCCTCTTATCCTTCCTTATGTGTCAACATTCTCTGGGATTCTTTTCTCAGTGTTCTCTCTCTTCATCTCTCTCCCTTTTTCTATATTCAGGGTTCTCCCTGTATGATCCTTAGTTTCACTTTCACTCCTAAAACTATACCTCTAGCTCTGGTGCTGTTTATAACAAAGACTTAAAAATATCTTCTAAAATGACCGCCGTAGAGGTCTATGTTGACCTCAGTAAATGCTATTTTTTATGGCTTTTCTAACTTAAAAAAGTGAAGTATACTTGATTTACAGTGTTTCAGGTATACAGTCAAGTGATTCAGTTATATATATCATATGCTATACATATTTTTTTCAGATTCTTTTCCATTACTATAGGTTATTACAAGATACTGAATATAGTTCCCTCTGCTATATAGTAAGTCCTTGCTGTTTATCTATTTTGGTAAGTGCTATTTCGGTACAGTGAAAGGACAAAAACCAGACAGGACAGGCTGAGGAGTGGAAAGTAAGTGAAGAAATGGAAAAAGCAATGATAAACAGCTCTTGACAAACAAGGCTAGGAAGGGAGACTGTCTTTGAGGTAGGGCACTTCAAGACACCTTTTTTTTAAGTTGAGAAGAGCATGAGATTTTTAATATGCTATCTAATACATTTGGAAGGATGTATTAGAGCAGGCAAGCTGAAAATGCAGGAATGAGAAGAGAATAGATGGCTACAAGGAGAAGGGTTGTTCTTAGAAGGAGAGATGTCTCCATCAGAAGGAAGGAAGATGATGCACGTATAAGTACATTTATTGAGGATGAGAGAGTTCCTTTCTTTGAGGCAAGGTTACATGGTCGGAGTGGTGGATATTGCTATAGCTGTCTTTGAAAAATGCAGTTTGCCACAGGGGAGACATGGCACTGGGGAGCAAAAGATATACCACTTACTTAGGTATTTGAGAAGATAAAGAGGCTTATCTGAGGGAACTGTGTGGGAGTGGGTATTCTTGAGGAGAACCAGCTTTCACTCAATGCACAGAAGTAGAGGAAACCCTTGTAGGGGAGGCTAAGGTGCTAGAAAGCAGTCTGATGATAGAGTGGGGACTTGGGAAGCTCAAGGGAGGAAGGGATTAGGGTATCAATTTGAGGATAAGAAAGGACAGAGCGTTGGGGTTAAGGTAGTGGCTAGAGAATAAATCAAAGGAGCAAGAAGCTTAGACTTTTGGAGTTGACTGATAAGAACAGGGATGAGAAACATGAATGGATTTAGTCCTGACAGTCTCTGTTGGGAAGTAGATACAGGACCCAAAGGGTGGGTGCCTTAGCTCCATGAAGTTGTGGCAAGTTTTAGCCAAGTCTCAGAGATTTCAGGGTAGAAGACTTGGAGGATATAAAGGCCCGTGGGTCTGGGTGTCTTAGAGCATCAGCCTGGTCTTGCAATGCATGCCCCAGAAGAGGGGAGCCTTTGAGGCCAGGACTCTGCCTTACTCACTTTGATATCTCAGCCTCTAGCACAGTGTTACATGTATCCAGACACATAAAGATGGTTGAGTAATTTGAAGAATTAATGATTGAACATGGATTCAAGTCCCAATCTACTGAAGCCAAAAATTCCAGATTCTGTATGTCACCTTTCAATTTTCTGTTCCCAGGGCCTGTAACTGGAGCACTGAAGGGATATTTCCTCTTAGGTTATGTGTGAACTGCACAAAGTGTTGATAAAAAGCTGCCAGTTTCCCAGGGAGTTTGATCAACATAAACATTCATATCAGATATTTCAGGCCAAATTACTTGACTCAATATAATTACTTGAAATCTACTCCACTCCATGCTGCCTAAGGCATATGGCTTCCCTTCAAAATGTAAAAAAAACACAAACCTTTAGGATGAATGCTACGCTACGGGATTTGTGACAATGTGCTTGATTAACAGCTGCTACCAATTAGACAGATATCTGTGGAAAAGATAACTCTCTGAGAGCCAGCCCGTGCATATAAGATATGCCTAACAATTTAAGGCCATGGGAGCAGATGGGCATAGTCTAAAAATGTGTTTGTGAGATTTTGTTTAGGAGGAAAAAAGAATGTCGCCTTGGTATCAATTGCTACTCCCATCCATTGCCTACAGTACAAAATAAAAGCCTTTCATGAATATATTCAACTCTTTGTATATCTGTCAAAAGTGAACTGTCACAAAATAATATTTTCCTATTAATTCAAACTTTAGGCAAGCCCTGCTATCAAGAAACACAAATGTGTTGAATTGGAGACTGTACAAGCCCCAAATGAGAGAGGAATTATTTGCACTGCCAAAAAGGTTACACAAATACAAAAGATTTACATGGGGTTCCTTCCTTCAGTAGTGAGTTTTTTTGGATATTTAAAATAAAACTTGGTTTATAAAATTTAAAAAATTATATCCATAAATTTTTTCAGGGAACACATTACTGTGATGTGAAATATACATGCACATCACAGTGAGAGGCATATTACTTAGCAGCAGCCTCACACTAGTTAAATTTATTGGATTCACTTAGATTTTCTTCATATATCTTTCAGGATCTGAAATGTTTTTGTTCATTTCAAGCCTTCCAATTTCAAGACTGGTAACTCTTAAATTATCTCCATTCACTGCAGTGGCATGTGATCTTTTAACATGTAGTTCCATGATGGAGGTGTGATTTATTCCTGTAGATAAAATACCAGTCTGGAAAGCATAAAACTAGCACTGCTCACATCTCAGTAACTGCTCAGTTATTTTGGCAACACACTCGACTTCTCTGAACTTAGTATTCTGCTTTAGAGAAAGGATAATAATTATTTGCCAGTGACTTGCCTCTTGGGGTATTAAGCATTCATGAGATTAAGGTGCTGATGAACTATTACAGATAGTATTCAGAAGTTTTGTATTTTTAGATTTCTGGAGGAAAATCTGGAACCAGGCAGTTGGGGGGAAGTGTCTTGCGGTCCTAGAAGGTATTGAGACAAAATAGCCCTTTAAGTTGTATATCTAAGGGTTGGAAAAATTGTCTTAACAATCTTAACAAGAGAACAATGTTGTTTTAATAATATTTGGGAAAAATCCTACCAAGTAGTATGATCATACTGATATTTCATTTCTGATGTCCAACAACATTCTTGCTAGAGGATAATATCATATGACCTTTGGACTAAAAGGGTAAGGTGACATAAGATTTTTGATAAATATTATGATTTCTGATTTTGTCTCAAAATTCTCCAGTGTTTCAGTTCCCCTGGCTACCCTTGCAGATTTCAAATCCACCTTTAAAAAGCTGCTGTATCTGATTTACTTTAAGTCCACAATGTGTCCTTGTATGTAGCTGAATTGCCCTCTGTAAGATGGAAGACCAGTAGCTTAACCACAGTTCCTTTTAATACTTCCTTTAACAAGGCTTAGTAGCCAAGAACCTGCATTTTACTTTTAGTGTTAAAAGTCTCAGAAAACTTTAGAAAAGCCAGGAATCAAAATGTAGAAGATCAAGCTCATCAAACAGTGATAAATCATAATGCTATTCTAAGACCAGCTTTCCCTCAAGAAGCATTTTGTTCTTTGCTTATGTCAATGTGTAAGGATTTCTGAACTTTACTGGGGGATAGTCTAACATGCTCCCTCTGAGGGGTGGAATTGAAGTAATAGTATAAGGGGGCCACTGTGTTCCTTCTCTTGGTACGATGGAGTGGGAGGGTCAAAAGAATATCTCGCCAGTCAGCCAGGGATTGATCCTTTGTGACTTATTTGCTTTCTGGCCTTTGCTCGTGTCAGAACCCAGGCATCTGTTGGTGACTGGGAGGCATGAAAGAAATGGGCCAAGTCTTCCCTCAGTTGAGAAAACACAATACAGTTTCCCAAAGAATATTAACACAGTTCTTCACCTCAGGTTCAAGTGACATTATCCTACCAGTGCAGAGGGTTCCTTTCCTCACTGACTTGTCCCCATGTACTGCCCACAAGTCTGGGGTCTCTGCTCATGGACACTCCAGATGCCTCAGTAGCAGAGAGCATCCCCCTTTGACCTTTACCCTCATTCTTTTTCTGCTTCCTCAGCTTGATCCTTTGGCCTTGTGGCCAGTTGTCTTCCTTTAAAGCATCTTCATCCTCTTCTGTTAAAGCCTCTGGCATAAATAGCCCTTCTCTCTCTGAGCTTTAACAGGACCAAGTGCAAGCCCAGGTACTACGGATGTGGTGGAAGAGGAAAAAGCTGTAAAGGAAAATCAGACTGCTTGTCTATAAAAGTTCTTTTCTAGTGTATATTCTGTACCTCATTATACTAAAAGCGTATCTGGCTCCTGCTCAGACTAGAGTTCCATACACAGCTTTCCCTCTATTACTTTATTATTAGGTTGCCCAAGCTCCAGGGAAAGAAGGAATAAGGGAGAAAATTGTATCAGCCACAAAATGATAATGTATATTTGTATAACACTGTACAAATTACCCAGTTCTTCCTTAAATATAATAGATACCTATTAAGTATTTGTACTGAATTTAAAACTGCTTTCATGTATTTCATCTTAAATTTCTAGCTAAAAAACTTCTGAAAAAGGCCAGACTGCTTATGAATCTTCTTTTCATAAATTCAGATTGTTCTTTCACCAGAATGACATAGCTGGAATAGGAACTCAGGACTTCTAACTCTGTTCAATGTTCTAATTTTTTTGATTAATCACATACCCAATATTTATTAGTGGTGGATTTCTCTTGTTTTGAGAGACTGCCATGAAAGTTTTCAGTACTAGAAATCAGGCTTGCTTTTTTCTCCCTTCAACCCCTCCTGCTTCTTCAACTTTCTTCTCTAGATTTCAAGTTGGTGTATTAGTCATTTGTGTTGGTGAGCCATCATTTCATTTTATTCAGACTACCTTGATTTTCAGGTCTTCACTTTTTTTCCCCAGTCTATTGTCAGACCTCCACACTGGTGCTCACTGGTTCCTTAAGCAAAATAAATTTGATTTTAAAAGCCTGTGACACTGACTTCTTCAGTGGTCCCCTTTCATGTGTAGCAGTGTCCCAGACCTCTGGAGTGACATTCTTGTGGAGACAGGGAGGTCATGCTTAGGTTGTCTATGAGATTCCTTGAATTTTGAACTTTAATGTCAATGAAAAAGTCTTTAAAAAATAATATAAGTATATTCTGGATCATTCAAATGACTATTTTATCGCTGTCGTAAAATTTCCATCTGTGTTGCAGATATCTTTATGATCTTTTTGGCGCCAAGATATATAACTTTAAATGTCTAGAGTTAATGAAAAATGACCAGAAGTGGACTTAATCTGTAAAGATGAGTTTGATTCACATGAAGGCCAAATGCAGTGACAGCAAATTGAAGACAGGTTTTCTGTACAGTGGCTCCAATAGAGGAAAGTGTGGGGAGAATGCAGTTACTGCATGTCGTATTGCAGACTAAGTAATTAACAAATGTGAGCAACAGCCACCACCAAAGCAAACCAAACCAAAAGAGCTTTAGCTCTTTGTAACGATTTTCTCATAGTGAGCAATATTATAAGGTCGGTAAAATGTTTAACACAATAAATATTAATTTAAACTTTGTTAGTTTGTACTTTTCCTGTGGAATTAATTGTCATGGCTTTAGATTCATATAAAACCTATAAACAAAGTCTTTAAACCCAGTTTTCTAGGTTTTCTCTCCTTGTGGGGTCCCTCCTTTTGGAAAAATTATACTTCCCACCCTCCTGACTTTAGGTTTGGCTGAACCACTTGATTTGCAAATAGTATGTGAGTGGGAGTGATACCTGCCATTTTCAAGAGAAGACTTCAGAGCCACTGCAGGTCTGTCTGACCCTCTCCCTTTTTTCTTTCTGGCATGAGCTCTGCAATATTACCAAAAGGAATTGCTCCTTCAACCTGGATCCTAGAATGAGGGTTATGTAGAACCAAGAACTTCAGCAAACTATGAAGGACACATACAAGTAGGAAATTTTTGTGTATGCCTATACATACACATATGTAAAACGTACATGTGTATGTTTAGATACACATGTATATATGTCAGTATCTCATGATTTAAGTTAACACTGGGGATCAGGCATAATTGTTTCCTTTAAAAAGAAATCTGCGAACCACTGAAACCGAGACCTGCAGAAAATATCCACATTCTTTAGCTTCGTAAGTCTCTTTGCCATCCAGCCTAGCCTATCTTTCCAGTGTCATTTCCCTTTGCCCTATTCCTCTGTCATCATTGTCCCTAAATCATATCCTGTTCATTTAAGCATTTCTACCTTTGTTTATCCTTTTTCTTATGGGAGAAACTTGGAAAAATAATCACAGCCTGATTTGTTTTGTTATGATAACCGAGGTGGCGAGAGCCTCTGCAGTCCCAGGAGAAGCACAGCCTGTTTCAGCTGCTGTGACCACGGAGTTGCTGACAAGTAGGAGCCCTGTGTGGGCAAATGTCCCCACCTGCCTGAGCTCGAGCGAACTCACCACGCAGAGGTGCCGGCCAGTAATGAAGCCCCTAGACAAGAGCCCAGGCCTCTGAACAATGGAGAGTTTGGCTTTATTCAGTTTTACAAGTCCCTTATAAAATGTCTCCTGATAAACTCTGTCTTTGAGTTCCTACAGACTGTGTAAATAGGAGGTTATGAGTTATCACATCTGAAGCCTGCTGCTACATTTCCAAATTATCTCTCTCTTGGATAGCTCAGGGAATGTGGTTAGGCAGATTAATCCTAGGAGAAGTTAAGTAATTGTAATCTTAGAGAATAGACTCTATGCCCTCAAGGCCCTGCAGCTACGCACATCCAAATCTCGCATTTAATTTATATCAAGCATGGAATTAATAAGAGTCGGTGGTAATAAAGTGTCAGGGAAAGAAATGGAAAATAGATATCATAAAATATTTATGTAATAAAAAGTAATCCACTTCACTAATATAACCCACATTTTTTTTTCTTGATAGGTAGGACCTAATAATAAAAGCATTTAAATCACTGTAAGTAGGAATTACTATACTCTCTGTGATACACGAAAAATCCAAGCACAGTTCACTTACCAAAAACACAAAATCCTGACATAAATGATCTTTGACAGAGAATAAAATGTCCTTCTGGATACCTGTCAATGTCTAATGACAAATTCAACATCTATTCAATAAATTATCCTTCAAGGAACATTGCTAAAAAATTTTGTAATGAAAGCAGCTGGCAGAAAAATTGAAATGTAATTGAGTGACATCTTTTAATCATGTATGTAGGTTGGAGGTGGGTAATATAAACAGGAAAGGCAGCTCCAGGATTTCTATCCTATTACTCGTGTTAAATGACTGTCTGTATTGTTTTAACCACTGTGCAAATCAGTCAAGGTTTTATACAAAGGCAAGCTGGTTTTGTCTTGGAAGGATGAGTTATAAATGACACCTTTGTATATTCAACTGTGAGTTTTCTATCTTTTGGTTGGCATATGTGTCATTTCAATTAAAAAAAATTTCTCTAGAGAAACTGTAATAAAATCATCTCTAAATGGAAGGAATATGATTAGGGAATGAAGGATCATTTAATTGCAGAAATTTGGAGAAACTCGCTTTGTGTGTGTGTGTATGTGTGTATTTCACCATCTACCACCATCTTCTGATACATGATCTGAACTAAAATGTTAAAGGCTAATAACAACATTTGCATTCTTGAGTGAGTGCCTTTGGTACCACTTTCAAATGCTCAGTACATGTATATGAGAAATACTCGTTTGAATGCTTCTCCTATTGTAAGTTACCTTAATAGAGTTCTCTATGATAGGAATATGGAAAGAGACATGTTATGACTCTGAAGCTGCCATCTCTGTGCTCTAATTTTTTGTTGACAGCCCTTTTTTTCAGGAAATTACACTTAAGTTGTTCTTCATAATTACCTCCAAGTCCGCACTGCCCAGCAACATTATAACAAGATGCTTTTGATCCTTTGATAATTAAATGTTCTATTGAATGGTAAGAAAGACAGATCTGCCTTGTATTAATTTCTCCACTAAAGAAAAAGGAGGTTAATGACAACTTCAGATAGTATTAGGTAGTGTTACTATAAGATAATGAGCTAATTGCCACAGGCTGGGTCTAGTGCCTTTATGCCATGAGTGAACA